>NC_140971.1:10192378-10194878 GCF_056783735.1 Eptatretus burgeri | reverse complement strand
AAGCGATGCACAGCATATTTCAAGAAGTTGTGGACGGTTTATAACAAAAGTTGGTGGATGAGTTTGGTAGATGACAAGAACAAGCCGATTAGATTTGGGATACGAAACGTAAACTGCTCAGCATGGCGGAGGTATGAGCTCGACCGAGTGTCATTCTAGTTTTTCCTGTGTTCGGATGAAATTTCCTTTATTTATTTAATACTGCACATATAAAGCCCAGCCAACGGACAATTCTGATGAACATTTACTTATCACTGATGAGATCATTTCACTGTGAGAAGGCAACCTGCCAGAGATTTCCGGAAGCAGAGCACATGCAGCCACCGCTCTCTGAGATGCTAGCCACTACGGTCTGAATCACGGTACGGTTTCTGAATAACGGCGTATGATTAGAATATTTGTTTTTTGTATTATTATTCATTCAGACTCAGATTTAACTTTCTCTCATGTATAAATACCACGAAACGTACTTTTCATGGCCTCAAGCAGGATTTCTGTTTAATTCGTCACCTGAACCGGAATTTGGCATTTTATCAAATTGAAAATCAGTGTCCCTAAGGTAAGTAAGATGAAATATATCTTACCCTAAGGTAAGTAAGGTGATCTGATCTTTCATGGTGAAATATATCTTCTCCTCGATGTTGAATACTGTAATATGGTTGGTTCTTTAATTTGCTCGTCATTTAAAACAAAAAACCAAAAAAAAAACCTTTTTCTGTGATAAGAAATGGAAACATCTTTTGCAATATTTTTTTTCTCCATTTCATTGAAAGTGTTCTCGGGGACAGTTGAGCTTTGCCGTGCCGTGCACTTTGCAGAAACTAACGAAGTTTGAGGTCATGATCATCGCTTTTCAGTGGTCCATATCTCACCAGGCTATAAGATTGGAGGATTTGTGGAAATGGTTTTGTGGAAGGCTTGGGAACTCTTTCATGGAGAAGATCTTGTAAGATCGTAGTACGTTCAGACAAAAATCATCCGGGTGTGCGAGACTTGACGAAGAGCTGCATGATACGACTAATCTCCTGTCGTGCACAGCGGGGTTCAGCTCAATTTGGATCGGGTTGATCATTTCAGGTGAGAAAAAGCTATTTTATAGATAGTTTCCTGTGCAAGACAATTCATTAATCAAATTCTTTCTTATATTGGGTAGAGAAGAATGACGTTTGGTTAAACAGTAATCCGGCGAACTCGGGACAGTTGGTGCAGACACATGCTGTCGTGTGTGCCACCGTTTGCCGCCGTGATGTGACGTCAGTGAAAATCTGTGAAATATTTTTTAACATGTATATGTAGCTGGAGTGTTGTTTCATTGGCTCCTGGATGTTTTGATTTATTTTTGTGAATCTTGTGTTCACAGACATATTCCAGTTTGACTTTTTCACCAATTCATTCAAACGATATATTTTATTTACATGAATTGCTGGACATAATTTATGATTACCGTTCTTTATAGCACGTACCTTTATGAACTCTATTCTGAGCATTTTGCTGGTAATAATTTTGGGAATTAAATTTAGTTTTGACAAGTCTTTGAAAATTGAAAATCTAATGTGTAAACTGTAAACGGTTCGTTTTCAAAGACCCACTTTTTTTGTCATTTCCTCGATCAATGGATATTGTTTGATTAAGAGCAAATAAAAGTTGTTTGCCTTTCCCTGAATTTATTATTATTTTTTAATCCTTTTTTTCAAATACAAATGCTCAGACAGTAGGAACCGGTGGTGGAAATGTCACTGAAATTTGAAAGTATGAGGACTCTTGATTTCATGCCAGAAGATGAGAATACACAAAATGGAACGCATCACCTCTTTGGAGAATTACTTCCCAATGAAAGCGAGCTCAACTAAACGATCAGATATTTTGGAGTAATGGAGTTGAATGTCTTGGTTGACTGTTTGCAACTCAGAATATCGAGGGAAACGTTGACATTTCAGGTAGCTGGCAGTGAGCGATTGAGAGAAACATGAGGCCATCAACCTATCAGCAGAGGGGCTGCATGGAAATGTTGTGTAATGGAAGAGCAATTGGACACAATACTCCTGCTTGGCATCAGCTTCCAGGAGAAAATTAGATGTTTGTTGCACATATGAAGCAAGTTTGTCAGCCAGGTAAATGGTGAACTCTTAGATGACAGAGACCAATATCTCTGTGAGCAGAACATGATGTCAGATTGTCAAAGGCAGGCAATGTCAATTTCTGACCTTCAATTTGAGGTTCAAGGCCTCCATCCACTTCTGGGTCAGGAGACCAAAACAGCACGTAAAGGTTTGAGTAGCCGAGGCAGAAAATTGGTTGTTCCTGATTTACATGGAACCTGCAGACAGATGCAGGCGCTCTCTGTCATCAACTGATAATCAGTGTTACACTCTACCAACCGAGTTGATCAATTTATTTTTTTTAATTTTATGTACTCACTTCCACTATCACCATTCACTGAAATTTACATCCACATTCCTTTATGGTTAACTTTCCTCGCCTATTTTTACTCTTGGGAAGA
>NC_140971.1:10162378-10182378 GCF_056783735.1 Eptatretus burgeri | reverse complement strand
TTGATAAAGGTAAGTACAAGTAAATTGCATGTTGCGTCACCACTGTTCAAACTTCAGGGCTTGAACTTCCGTTTCTTCGAACTCCTGGAATGTTCAGCGGCAGGGAGGTCTCTCTTCAGATTCCAACAGTAGTCAGCCTTCATGACTGCGTCCCAGCGACCCTGATACCTGGTCTCCATCTCCTTCATGTCCTGATGGAATCTCTCCCCCTGCTCGTCACTCATTGAACCCAGGTTCTCAGGAAACCGGTTCATATGTGAAAATAGGTAGTGCATCTTGATGCTCATGTTGCAGCCCAGGTTTCTGAAAGCAGTCAGCATGTTGTTGACAAGTTCTGCATAGTTTCTGGCCTTATTGTTGCCAAGAAAGTTCTTCACTACCAAAACAAATGTCTTCCACGCTTCCAGTTCCACTTCGTTCATTGACTTTTTGAACTCTGGATCTCTGATGAGCTGACGGATCTGAGAACCATCAAAGATGCCAGCTTTCAACTTCTCCATGGTCAATCCTGGAAAAGCCTGGCACAAGTAAGTGAAGCAGTCACCATCTTTGTCCAGAGCCTTGGTGAACTGCTTGATTAAGCCGAGCTTGATGTGCAGCGGTGGGAAGAGTATTCTGTCTCTGTCCACCAGAGAGTCGTTGATGACGTTCCTTTCTTTGCATGGCACCAATTCCTCCCGCACAGGCCAGTCCTTCTTCGTGTAATGCTGAGCACGGTCCCTACTATCCCACATGCACAGAAAACGTGGGTACTTGGTGAAGCCAGACTGTTGTCCCAACAAAAAGTTCACCATCTTCAGGTCAACACAAATAAACCACTTATGCTGATCATAACCAATTTTCTCCAGCACGTACTTCACCGCTTCATACTTCTCCTTCAGTGTAGTCGAGTGAGCGATGGGTACAGAGGCAAACTGGTTGCCGTTGTGTAGCAGAACACATTTCAGTGATCGCTTGCTGCTGTCAATGAACAGTCTCCAATCTTTGGGTTCGTACTGTGGCACTCCAAGCTTGAGCAGAAGCGCATGTCATAAATTGGTGCATGTAGGTATTGTACATTCTTCAGAGTTCGTTATTTCAAGAAATACAACTTTTTTGTATCACATTATTACAAAATCTGCCCCATTAACTTTAGTTTTGATCCACGAACTTTATGCTTTGCCTCACCAATTTTTGTAAGATTTTGAGGTTTTATGACTTCAAACTGATCCCTTTTCGACATAATCACCCAGAACTATCGTACCTGAATACTTCTTGTCATTAAAATAATTATTTCCAATCAAAACAATTATTTGACAAGACACTTTACCCCCACCAACTTCTTCTAAAATGCTCCACACATGCGTACATGTGAACAAAAATGTAAAAAAACGACATGTGGCCATATCTCAAAAACTTGACCTGATTGAACAAAACTAATGTGAGTTTTGGATTCAGCGCATCAGATTCGTCCTAAATCAGCTTAAAAAATGCAGACAACAAATTTGTTGTTGACCAGTGTTATCGGGCGTATTAAGCCCACTACCAACCCTTAACGTGAAGTAAGATGGAGATTCAATTAAAGAAAAGACGAAGCGAAACGGGCAAACAGTTCAACATAATGCACATTTATTCCGCGGCACACGGAGAGCACACATATACAATTAAAACAATTATGCACCTACAGCAAATGCTACAAAAGAAACACAACAATGCAGATCTACCACCAACTACGCGAGCACACGGCAACACTTACAGTTTTAATTTACAGACGGCGCCAACAACAGATTTACTCAAAAGCAAAAGAAAAGGGCCACCCTCAAAGAGAAGGGGGCAGACAGGGCCTGTGGGCCAATATTTGCGCGGGACCTGAAAGAGCGGTCAGGTCCGCGAGACCGGCTGGATCCTACCCGTTTTTGTGATGAGCCGCCAATGTGGTGGCGCGGCGGCGCCCCGACTCCGCGCCCCTTCGTGGGTTTCGTTGGCACTGCTTGGAGTGTGGGAATGGGGCCCCCCTTTTCGCACTATCTCAGCATGGGGGGGACAAAGGGGGGAATTGTTGATGCTCTGGGGAAAGAGGATAGCTGGCTTGCTTGGGTCTCGCGACGAGCGATTCCACTGCGAGCTCGTCGCCGACCACCATCTTCCTTGCCTCGGACCCGAGCGATTCGGTCTCTTCCCCAATTCTCCTCAGCCGACTGCAGAAAACCACCTGTACGCCCTCGCCTCCCGACTCACTCCCCGCTCCTCCAAGGCCGACTCTGCGCTCAAACCGACTCGACCGCGCTCTAGGCTTCCTCTCTCTGCAGCTCCCCTTCAGACTCCGAACCCCGGCAGACTGCGAGCTCCACTCGGCTCTCCGACCTCTCCAGACTGACTCTTCTCAAACTGACTGCCAAATTCGCCCGCGCCCGGCGCTTTATAGGCCGGCAGGAGAACCCATATGCAAATTTCTGGATCAGAACGAGCTCTGGGGTGGAGCCACGCTCGCCCATTGGACGGAGGAAAAGGGGCATGAGTCTCCCCTGATCTGAGAATTTGCATATCCCGATTCTACTCAAACGCGCCTGGAGGCGGGGCCAAACCGCCCCGCGCTTGCTGATTGGACAGATCAGAAGTGGGCGTGGCTCATTCCTGATCCGAATTCTCCTCGGAAAAGCTGCACTTTGCACTCGCGGTTCGGCGCGCGTCCCGTACGAGGCCAGGACAGCCTGACGCTCGGCGTTCACAAGTGGTGCGGGAATGGCCGCAGAAGGAGAGAGGTGAAGGTGGTGGAGGGTTTATTGTGGTGGTTTATGGCCATGGCGACGTTTGGAATGGCGGTGATGCGATGTTTGCGGGAGCGAGTTGTGAAGGTAAAGGTCGTGGCTGTTGGCGTTGTTGTTGTGAAGCGGCGTTGCGGTTGGTGGTTGTTGTGTGATGGCGGTTGAGACGTGGTTGGTTCAAAATAAAGATAGAACAGAAAAACGACCATCTCAAAGCGTCACAGCCCGAATGAATCACATTTATTCCCTCGAAACAACGGGTTTGGGGCTAACTACACATGTACTTACAGAGATATCTCACCTACGGGACCTGAATGGTGGTTTGCGAATTTCCTCAACCGCAACAATACCCCCTCCCCTTTTTAGACTCGTCCCGAGTCGTCAAATTCTCGTGTGCCATCATGTGTAGTTCTCCCCTAGTACGTTTTACCTACGGATCCCTGAGTGCGACATTCATGGTATTCGTGTCCCCAACATAAATAACCTGAGGGCTGAGTAGCTAACTAAACAAACCCACTCACACAGACGACTTAAATAAAATTGCCGTCGCCAAGACAGACAGGCCGGGGGCGCACTCATATTTACAGTACATCTTAACCTTAACTTACAAATTTTACACTAAACCATGGCCCAGGATCAATGGATTCTGCAAAAAGAAAGCAGTTAGCAGGGAGCCAGGCTGCTCGCATGCAGTCTCTGGCTCAAGCAATGCAGGTGACAGGGAACGTGGCCGGCTGCTCACACGCAGTCCTAGGCCTTCCCTTTTTAAAATGAACCCAGTGAACCACAACGGTGCATGGGCTGCCACAGCAGGCCCGCGTTGTAGCTGCTAACAGGGCAGTTCTCGCAGCTTGCAAACTGTTGCTTTCTGATCCTGGCGCACATGGCAATGAACAGGGGGGGCAAAGCAAAATTGAATGGGGGCTGGTGAACAGGGGCAGTGGGCATGGCATGGCAAAGGTGAGCAGGCAACCACAGCCTGCAGAACAGGGCCGCTGCAGGCAAACACAGCCGGCAGACGATCTGGCCGGCACAGGCCTTGAAGTAAACAGCTGCAGACGATCCGGCCGGTACAGGCCTCGCAGCAAAACACAGCTGCCGATGAAGTTGGCCGGCCTTTGCCTTGCAGTGCAGGTTGGTGGAGGGAGTGCAGTGGTGCTGGCCACTCGGAAGGCGGGCTCGGACCTACCCTACGGTCTCCCTCCCAACGTATCGCCTTTGCCTGTCACTGTCCATACCCACTCCCTTAATTTGTCCAAAACCAATTTTGCCCCAGTTAATTAAAAAAAATTTTCCTTTCTCCCTCTATAATTCGTCCCCTAACCCCCTTTATCGCCCTTGCTCGGCTAACCTATTCTGTCACCTAGCCTACTCCCAACCCCTACGTTCCCTTCTCGGAGGGGAATAAGGGAGAGCTTGCGTCCTGCGTCGAGGCCCAACGAAGCCTCAAGATGTTCTCCTCAGACTTCAGCGATCTAACCCAAAGTGGGTCCACCGGCCCACAACGAGAGCGAGGGGATGGATGGTGCGGAGGGGTACACTTCCTAATCTACCCTAACCATTTAACTGTTAAACTACCCCGGGGCTTTCAACAAGCGCCTCTCGCTTAAACTATTGGTTCTAACAACCCAGATTCCCGTCGCCTGTGTTGGTGTCCTCTCAAATTTTGGGCCTCGCCCCCAAATTTTCTTTCCGTGCCCTCACACGGTCTCATGGCTGGGACACATGGCTCCTTTGGCAGGCACGACCCTCTGCCGATTCTCCAGCTATGGCACCCCCGGGCACTACACTGCCTCCGTGCCTACCAGCTCCCTAAACACCGGGGAGTGCCCTCCATGGCGACTCCCCTGAAATGCACACGTGGCAGGCTGGCTTCCCGAGCCCCTTTCCGAGGGTCACCCGTGCCCACAACACTGCCCACGTGGCTCATGGCGCCCCGGGCCCCCGCACCATGCAGGCGCACCCATGCCCACTACGCTATCCCGGCCCCCCATGGTCCCTTGGCCTACTACGGCCGACTAGCCTGTTGCCCGGGGTACCCACTCAGCGATACTCACCTTTCACAGCCACGCTCCCAGCCCGTCAACAGGGCTCCTGCACCCCTCCAAACGGGTATCGAGCCTACTTTCCCACCAACAACAAAACGACCTCCATTTTGTCAATTTGTCTAACACCTAACTCACTCTACACTGACCCCGGGGTCCCTTGGGCGGGAGTCACTCCTCCCCCCAATCACTCATCGCACCATGCATTCCACATTCGCTCCATTCACAGACCCGCTGGCCTCACTCACTCACCAAGCACATGCTTCCACTTCACAACCCTTCAACACACATATCGCTGAATCCTGCCATTCCTGCTCACTACCTCCCCTCACTTACTCGTGCTCCCACGTCGTCCCTTACACTACAGCACGTTCCTTTTAACACTACGTAGCTAAGCTACATCCCCTCTGACACACTCACAAGTCTGTCCATGTCCTGAAATCCTTATTTCCCATCTTAAATCTCAACTAAAACCCTCTAACTAATCCATTCCACGGACTCCATGAGGACTTACCCCTGCCCCATGAAGTCGGTCTAACTCAGCTAACCCTTCCCCCTAACTGGTTTCATCCTGTGCCCAGGCCAAGGGGATCATCCACCCCTTGCCCAGGAATCCCGTGCACCCGAAAGCGAGGCTTGCTTTTGTTCATTAACTTTTTTTTTAAATTTTTTTGCGCAGCATCAGCGCTGCAACTCACAGCTCGCGCACTTTGCACCTGCCCGTGATGTCATGCAGCTGCACGTGTCCCTCGTCCCTCCTTGGACGGTACCATCCGACAGGGACTCAACCCCTCCTGCCGGATTCCAACCCCACGTGCAGCCATGACGTCACCATGCACACCACAAAAGCAAACCTCGCACTCCGAGGGGTTCCCCACGCGAACACATGTGCTCTGCCCGTTGGAGCTTAACACACACGCCCGCTGGAGAACCCGTCCGGTCCAAATCCGTTATCCTGCCTAACCTTTTGTCCGTCCGCGGGATCGGCAAATCCACCGCTGGCGTTTCCGGACCGGGACTTCACTTCCGCAAGCGAGCACGTGGCGGCTTCGTGCGTTGCACAGCATGGACCTCGCGCTCGCTGCTGGGTGAACCCGGCACGGTGCCCGAAACAGCTACAGCCGCTAACCGGCTTTCGTTCCTCTGTCGCCGTTGTCGTCGCCATTCCACCCACGCACACCTGCGTGTCACGACGCTAACACACCTCACCATTACATTCACCCCGGGAGACGCGGCTGCGTGCTCCCGCATGCCGACCGACATCTCCCTCACACACGCTGTCTCCCTCACACTCGGCCGTTCACTCCCGCACCGTGCCTTACTCACACACGCCGAGGCACTCACCCGCGGTGTTTCACTCACACACGGCGCGCTGGGAAGCACGCACTCCGGCACACTTGCCACCACACCACTCACACACGGGGCCGCTTCCACACACCACACACACCGGGACGCTCTCACACCTTGCACCACACACACCGGGGATTCGTGTCCCCACAAGCGGTTCCGGGGCCTCTATACCCCCCAAGCTCTCCGTGCACCCGTTCGCAGCGCTCCTCCCCTCGAGCCCGTAAAGCACGACCGAACTCACCTGGTCGTGATTCGCCTTAAGGGGGCATACTCCCTCCCCTCGCTCCTGGAGGAGGCTATCAAACTGCTCGCACCGGGTCCCTACACGTTCCGCGAGCTCACCCCGATTATCCTCCACTACCTCTGTGTGTGTGTGTGTGTGTTCGTCTCCAACCCCGTCCAATTCACCCTCTATCTCCCGTGTCTCTGTACATTTATTAGTTTCTGTTGTCTCCTCGTGTCTATTAGTCCCTGCTTCTTTCTGGCGTCTTTCCCTTATCTTTATGTAGGTCAACCTTACTTTCTCCTTAAGTCGCTCCCGTCCTTACCTCTGTTTCACTCCTTGCTCTTTCACAATCTCCTCGTACCTCATCCTTGCTTTCCGTCTTAATTGTTCTTTTCTCTCCCTCCCAATTCCTTTCACCTCGTGTCTTATCTCCCTCGTGCACGTCTCCGTCACCCATTTAGTTTTTCCCTCTCGGTCACCATCACTGTTGCACTCTCTGTCACTACCCTCGCCCAACACGTCTCCAAAATTATTTTCTCCTTACCCGCCTCCACCGCGGGCCTGACAGCCGTTGCACCCCCTCCCAGCTCGTTCGCTCCCACACGTGGCGTCGCCATTTTGAGCTCCACCGTTTTCGCCTTCATGCCCGCCTGCAGGCTTCGGCCTATTTGCTGCATCTCACCCCGCATTTCTCTCATTTCTTCCTTCATGTTTGTTTCCATTTTTTCGTTCATGCCTTTTATTTCGTTTTTCATTTGTTGCATATTCGTATCCATTTTCGTTTTCATTTCGTGCATGTCCCCAATGATTTCTGCCAGCATGGCGCATAGCTAGGCCATGTCGGGCGCACTCAGCTGAGCCGATTCGGCAAGGATCGGGGGGTTTTGGCGGAGAGGGGGAGGGGAGGTGTCATACACCGCCGCACCTATTTCGGGCTCTGGGTTCAGTTGGGGGAGTTCGTCCTGTACCATAAGCATTTCCTGCTCGGGGATTTCATCCTGGACCATGGATTCTACACATTCTAAATCCATTTCTAATACCCCCGGCTCCCGCTTGCCTTGAGACGCCATCTTATTTCTCGTAAGGGGTTAATTTAAATCGCTCGTAATTTGGAGGGAATCGGGGGTCGCTCCTCTCACCCCTGGACCGATTCCCGTGAATTTAGCTTGAGACAGGAGAGTTTGTTTTCCCGCTCTCTGACACCAGTGTTGCGAGGAGGGGGATAGGTTTGTGTCCCACGACCTGACACCAGTGTTGCGAATTCGCGCCCGCCGGCGTGCGAACGGCCACGTGACTCGAATCGCGGCACGTCGCCCACCGGACGGACAATTCTGTCGTGACCCTCTCGGACTAACGCCGGGAGCTCGTCATGGGTGGGCCTTTCAGCCTCACCACGATCGTGCCAATCGGCCACCCGCGTGGGATAGGGTTGTTCGCCAAACTCAACCTACCTAAGTACCCACGCGGATGGTAGACCGGGCGATCGCACCTCGCCGCAGGTCGACTCCGGACACGGGCCGCTTAAGCGATCCATTCCGTGCTATTGGGATAACCGAGCGGTGTTATCGTCGGCTCCGATTAATTATCGGGCGTATTAAGCCCACGACGAACCCGTTAAGTGAAGCAAGATGGAGATTCAATTAAAGAAAAGATGAAGCGAAATGGGGAAACAGTTCAACATGATGCACATTTATTCCACGGCACACGGAGAGCACACATATACAGCCAAACAGAATGCACATATATCAAATGCTACAAAAGAAACAATGACGCAGAGATACCACCGACTAAGACCAACACACGGCAACACTTAAACGGTCTTACTTCACAGACGGCGCCAACACACATTGACTCAAAAGCAAAAGAAAAGGCCACCCCCAAAGACAAGGGGGCAGACGGGGCCTGTGGGCCAATATTTGCGCGGGACCTGAAGGAGCGGACAGGTCCGCGAGACCGGGTGGGTCCTACCCGCGTCTTCGTGATGAGCCGCAAATGTGGCAGCGCGGCGGTGCCCCGACTTTGTGCTCCTTCGCGGGTTTCGTTGGCACCGCTTGGAGTGGGGTGGGAACGGGGCCCCCTTTTCGCACTATCTCAGCGCGGGGGAAAAAGGGGGGGAATTGTTGATGCTCTGGGGAAAGAAGAGCTGGCTTGTTTGGGTCCCGTGACGAGCGATTCCACCGCGAGCTCGGCGCCGACCACCGTCTTCCTTGCCTCGGACCCGAGCTCCTCGGACTCTTCCCCCAATTCTCTTCAGCCGACTGCCGAAAACCACCGGGCCGCCCTCGCCTCCCGACTGCACTCCGCTCTTCCAAACTGACTCTCCCCAGATTCGCCTTGCGCTCGGCGCTTCATAGGCCGGCAGGAGAACCCATATGCAAATTTCCGGATCCGGATGAGCTCGGGGGTGGACTCACGCTCGCCCATTGTGACGGAGAAAAAGGGGCGTGAATCTTCCCTGATCCGAGAATTTGCATATCTCGATTCCACACAGAAGCACCTGGAGGCGGGGCCAAGCCGCCCCGCGCTTGCTGATTGGACGGATCAGAAGTGGGCGTGTAGCATTCCTGATCCGAATTCTCCTCAGGAAAGGCCACATTTTGCACTCGCGGCTCGGCGCGTATCTTGTACGAGCCCAGGACAGCCCGACGCTCGGTGCTCACAGGTGGTGCGGGAATGGCTGCAGAAGGAGAGAGGTGAAGGTGGTGGAGGGTTTATGGTGGTGGTTTATGGCCATGGTGCGTTTGGGAATGGCATGATGCGATGATGTGGGAGCGAGTTGTGAAGGTAAAGGTCGTGGCTGTTGGCGTTGTGGTTGGTGGTTTTTGTGTGATGGCGGTTGGTTCAAAATAAAGATAGAACAGAAAAACGGCTATCTCAAAGCGTCGCAGCCCGAATGAATCACATTTATTCCCTATAAACAACGGGTTTGGGGCTAACTACACATGTACTTACAGAGATATCTCACCTACGGGACCGGAATGGTGGTTTGCGAATTTCCACAACCGTAACAATATATATATATATATATATATACATATACATATACATACATATATATACATATATATACATACATATATATATATATACATATATATATACATATATATATACACATATATATACACATATATATATATATATATATATATATATATATATATATATATATATATATATATATATATATATATATATATATATATATATATATACACAGTAATCCACAAGGTCCGCATTTAAAGCAGTCAATTACAGAGGTAAGGTTATGCACAAAGCACAAGATATGGGATATGCAAAGCACCAAACACAACATTTAACTTAAACATCAGAAGTACAAAGCAGCCGATCACGGCGGGTGCTGACCACAACCGCACTGCAACCACAACCACACACGCATCACCAGCAGTCACACACACAATTTGAACTCCTTGTATAGTTTTTATACCGCTGTACTCACTGTCAGAAGAGCTGCAGGCGACGTGTCTCGGTGTGGAATCTTCTGAGGACCTTCTCCTTCCATTCATTCAGGCATTTACGTGCGAGGTCTCTCTCGAAGGCCAGCTGTACCAGTTGTGCCTTGTGTGCATGGCGCATGGACCGTCGATGGTCAGTGAAGACATTCCTCAATGTTGAGAATGAGTTTTCACACATGGCAGTGGACGCACCAAGTGTTAGTCCAAGTCTCATAGCAGTCACTACACTTGGCATGGCTTCCAGCGTTTTGTGGTATGTTGAGAGGAGTTTTTGTGTTGTCCATCTCTCGTTTGGCTGCTTTACTGTCTGTGAGCGAATAAACTGCTTTGCAACCACACACTCTGTTTCACTGATGGTTGACTTTGTTAATGTCATGATGTGCTGGAGCAAGTGGGGATCCAAAAACGTGCCATTTTCGGGATTCAAGGCAGCGAGTGAACGGGCGAGTTGTGTGTTGCGCTCACTGAAGCGCTGAGCGATCTCTCCAAGCACAGTGTCAATTGTGCTGTAAAAAACCCTCTGCAGTTCCGTCTTGTCATTGTCGTTGTTTTCTCCTGTCGTCTCCAA
The DNA here is from genome assembly GCF_056783735.1 of Eptatretus burgeri. Taxonomy (NCBI): domain Eukaryota; kingdom Metazoa; phylum Chordata; class Myxini; order Myxiniformes; family Myxinidae; genus Eptatretus; species Eptatretus burgeri. Next base: position 10,171,969 of record NC_140971.1, on the reverse strand, counting down.
AACTACAAACTGTTCCAAGTTCTTATGCATTGTGCGTCTGTTTTGTTGGTGCAGGTGGTGAAGTGTGAGCATCGTTGGCCTTGTTCCACAGATCAGTGAACTCATTCTCAGAGTGGAGTTTCTTCACGCACTCTGTAGCACTCGCCACCAGTTCCAACCCCGTAAGCAAGTCCATGTCCACTGCCTGCAAGAGTCTGTTAGGGCCATCTAACAACATCAGCAGTTTTTGTACAAAGATAGCAATGAACATGAAGGCAGGCCCAGAGACTTCCCGCAAAAGCCCAATAGCCTCCATCCTCATCTCTGCACCGTAGGCGCGCTCTGCATCAATCTCCGACGGTAAGGATGTGATATCCTTAAAAGATCCTATGATCACAGACACGATGGCTAAATGTCCCGTCCACCTTTGATCAAGAAGTCGTTTCAACCGCTCACCTTTATACTGTGCAGCAACAGTGGGCTTTCTGAAGAATTTGTACAGGCAACAACAAACCTCGAGGAAATCAGTGACAGCTTTCTCTGCTCCTTGTGAGCCAACAGCAGACAGACAGACAGCAAAGGGCGGAGGAGCTCCTTGTGAGCCAACGGCCATCCATATCTAGTGCCCAACTGTGTCTGCAGACGTCCTCCTGCAGTTGGGTTACTTCTTATGAGGAGGTTGGTGGCTGGATTTTCACTCCGGCCTCCGTAAAACCCTTCATTCCGCAAAACGCAAAAACGCAAAAAAAATCTGAAAACCCACTCTGTGGGAGTACCTCCTCTGCAGCTTCCCTTCGCAGGGCAGCTCGCCGGATGACGGGATTGGGGCAAAGCCTTCGGGACCCCCAATCTTTGATGATAGGAGGGAAACCACGGGGTAACATCCATGGGTCAGATTGCGGGAGAGTGTGTCGGAGTGGTGCTGAGGTGTCGTCCACCAGACGGCGGTCTCCTTGGGTTAACCTGAGGCAGTCCCTTCGGGTGGGTGCCTGGAATGTCCCATCCCTAAGAGAGGATGATCACCTGTCTCTGTTATCATCTGAGCTCAAGCGTTTGGACATCGGGATTGCAGCTCTCTCTGAGGTTCGGAGACCGGATTGCGGCGAGATAATGGTGGGTGGTTACACCTACTATTGGTCTGGTCACTCTGATGGTTACCATACCCAAGGAGTTGCTGTAGCTGTGTCCAATAAGCTGACCCCAATGATAATTGAGGTAACACCGGTCAACGAGCGTCTTATGAGATTAAGGATTCGTCACTCCTTCGGTGTCATTTCCCTAGTCTCTGTTTTTGCTCGACTGAGGCGAGTGATCTCACCGTGAAGGATACATTCTACGCCACGCTCGAGTCTGTGGTTGATCAGTGCCCCAGACAAGATACACTTCTAGTCTTGGGGGATTTCAATGCATCGACTGGAACTGATTGGGATGGTTATGAGGTGTGTGTTGGTCCCCATGGGTCAGGAACTATGAACCAGACTAGCACTAAGTTCCTTGACTTTGCAAGAAGTCATGGACTTCGGGTGGCTGGTTCATGGTTTCAGCGCCCACAAGCTCATCGCTGGACTTGGTATTCCAACGCTGGCGGTGTGGCAAAGGATATGGACCATGTCCTCATTGACGGTCGTTGGAGGATGATCCAGAACTGCAGGGTCTACCGGAGTGCTCAGTTCCTCAATACTGACCACAGGCTTGTTGTTGCAACTCTAAAGCTCCACCTTAAATCCTGGAGAATGGGACCATCCCAGCCGAGGCTGGATGTTGGCAAGCTCAGGGATGAGAGAGTAGCTGAGGAGTTTGCGAACAGGCTGAGTGGACACTTGGGGGGTCTGGGTGCTTTGGGGGGTCCTGAAGAGTTGTGGAGCGCCTTCAAGACCACTGTCCTTGATGTTGCCGGTGGATGCCTTGGAGCTCACCGCAGGGCAAAGAATAATTTTGTCTCTCAAGGGACACTGGATACCATTGACCAGAGTCGCAGGGCCAGGCTGAATGGCAGAGCTGAGCTGTTCAGGGAGCCGAGGCGTAAAACTGTACGTGCACTGAGGGTGGACAAGGAGGCCTATGTGCGAGGAATCTGTGAGGGGATAGAGCATCACCTGTGGACAGGTGATTCTCGTCCCGCTTACAGGGGAATTCGCGCATTACGTTCATCCAAGCCCATCCCTCGGAGCACTGCAGTTCGAGCAGAGAGTGGTAGGCTCTTGACAGAGGAGTCTGAAGTGAAGGCCCGCTGGGCCGGTTACTTTGAGCGGTTGTACCAGGCTGATCCCCCAGCTGTCGAGTTGGACGTCAGGGGTGTTACAATTCCTGTTGGTGACCCTCAAATCAACTGTGGTCCACCTTCGCTTGTGGAAACACGGGCTGCGGTGAACCAGTTGAAACGGGGCAAAGCTCCAGGGATCTGTGGCATCCATGCTGAACTTCTCAAGGCTGGTGGAAATGCTGCACTCGTGTCGTTGCATGCAGTTTTGTGCTCTGCCTGGAACACAGGCATCATCCCAACTGACTGGAAGAGGGGCCTTGTTGTCCCTCTCTGGAAAGGGAAGGGTGATCGCCAAGACTGCAACAACTACCGAGGGGTGACGCTGCTCTCGGTGCCGGGCAAGGTCTTTGCTCGGATAATTCTTGATAGGGCTCGCCACCATCTGCTTGAGCACCAGCGCCCAGAGCAGTCAGGCTTTACACCAAAGAGGTCAACGATTGACCGTATCCTTGCTCTTCGGGTCCTCACCGAACGCAGACGAGAGTTTCGGCAGGGGCTGCTTGCAGCCTATGTTGATCTCTGTAAAGCGTTCGATTCAGTGAATCGGGATGTCCTCTGGAGGATTCTTGGTCTTCGTGGGGTGCCACCAAAACTGATCGATCTGATGTCTGAACTCTACTCTGGTACTGAGAGTGCTTTGAAGTGTGGTGGTACCATCTCTGACTTATTTCCAGTTGTTACTGGAGTTCGTCAGGGATGTGTACTGGCCCCCACACTTTTCAGCACTTGTATGGACTGGATTTTAGGGAGGATGTCGGAGAGATCAAGTTGCGGTGCATCGTTTGGGAATGTCAAGATCTCGGACCTTGATTTTGCAGATGATGCAGTCATCTTTGCGGAGACTTTAGACATCCTTTTGGGGGCCCTCGAGGTGCTGAATGAGGAGTCAGAGCCGCTGGGATTACGGGTTTAGGTCAGGTATGGGAGCATGTGCAAGAACAGCGCGTCGCTGCGTCCACTTTCCGCCGGTACTCCAGGGGCCTCCGTCTGGCCATCCCCCAGGCAGATGCCAGGCCCATCCCCCTCTCCTTGAGATGATGGTCAACCTGCTGCAACCATGAGGCACGTGGTCGGCCCACTGGCCTCCTTCACTCATGAGACATGAGACTCATGCCAAGGTATTATGGGTTTCTTGGGTCAAAACTAAGATCCAGGCTTTCGGTGACATCTTGGATGCTGCTGTCCTGTCTGTGTCTGTTTGTGGTGAGGATGTTGAGGTCGTGGAGAGATTCACTTACCTTGGCAGTGATATTCATGTCTCTGCTGGCTGAGAGTCAGAGGTCAATAGACGTCTGGGTCGGGCCTGGGGAGTCATGGATTCACTGGATCATGGGGTGTGGCGCTGCCGGTACCTGTGCAGGAGGACGAAAGTCCGAGTCTTCAGGTCCTTGGTACTTCCAGTCTTGCTCTATGGATGCGAGACTTGGACTCTGACCAAGGATCTGAGACGGAGACTTAATTCCTTTGGTACCAGGTCTCTTCGGAGAATCCTTGGCTATCGCTGGTCGGATTTTGTGTCCAACGAGCGGTTGCTGAGAGAGACTCGGATGAGATTTGTTACCTGCATAGTCCGCGAGCGTCAGTTGCGGCTGTATGGACATGTGGCTCGTTTTCCTGACGCTGATCCTGCTCACCAGATTCTCTCAGCGAGGGAGTCTCATGAGTGGAGGAGGCCAGTGGGCCGACCACGTGCCTCATGGTTGCAGCAGGTTGACCATCATCTCAAGGAGATGGGGATGGGCCTGGCATCTGCCTGGGGGATGGCCAGACGGAGGCCCCTGGAGTACCGGCGGAAAGTGGACGCAGTGACGCGCTGTTCTGGCACATGCTCCCATACCTGACCTTTCTCTGCTGCCAGTGCATGGACAACTACCAGATGGAGTTGGTGATTTAAGCAGTGCACATAGGGGATTTCTCTTTCCAATATCTCTTGCAACAACTTTTGCACCCCACCGTGCTTCCCAGCCATGACCGAAGCCCCGTCGTACACCTGACTTAATATTTTTGACGTGTCAAGTCCTGTTTTTGTCAGCTCTGCAATTATTAGGTCTGTCAATGTTTTTGCATCTCCAGCGTCGGCAATAGCTATTGTGAGTAGACGCTCTGTTGCTTCATTTGATGCGGATACAAAGCGAATGATGATTGATATGTTCTCACATTCAGTGGGGTCCCTCGTCCCATCCACCTTGATGGTAAACCACGATGTGCCGACTTCTTCCACGATGGCATCCGTCACAACATTACTCAATGTGCAGATCAGTTCATTCTACATTTCCGGACTGGTATAGCTTGCGTTTCGTGGGATATGCTTGATTATTTCGGCGAGCTCGGTGTCTTTTTTGAGTGTGTAGTTTAAAAGCGAGAGAAAGAGCCCACTGTGGCCGTCTGACATATCTTCAAAAATATCAAGGCTCCCTCTAAAAGGTATCTGATTTTCGGCGAGAAATCCCACAACATCGATAAGAGCGGACACATAGTACCGGTTTCTATTTAGCTGGTCAGCATTGAGGAGTGTGGAAATCTCCTTACCACAATCGATGCGCCTCTCATTCTCCTTCCACCTCAAAACACAAGTTAAATGTTCCTTTGAAGTTGCGTGTTTGTGAAACCCCCTGCCTTTCTCAACGGCATGTTTCCAATTCCGGTAGCCTCGCACTGTGAAAGTGGAGTCCACTGGGCCACGTGCGGTGTTAAACTTCCTACATGGATAGCGGAATGCTGCATCTGTGTGCACACTGTATTCCAGCCATTCATTAGTCTGGTACCACGAGGACACAAACGAGCGACTCTTGTTCTCAAACAGATGGCCAGGGTACCGCTGTAGAACAACTTGATTCGGTCTCTCACTTCCAAGATCATCGGGAAGCGGCTTGACGGTCACAGCCGACCCCGAGGCCGCCGCCGAGCGTGGAAACTCGGCTGTCTGCGCTGGGGCTACAACCGCAGGGCTGACGTTGCTGGCTTGGCCAGGTTGGCTAGCTTCTGTCGGTATTTCATCGACATGATCGTCTTTTCCTCCAACTCCTTCAACTCCTCCCACAACATGTCTTTCATCATCTTCTTCATTTTCGTCGCTTGCATTTTTTTCCTTTTCTGAGCCATTTTCGAATATCCATCATCTACATCCTTTTCTCCTGCTGCGAGCTCGTGCTCCGTGATTCGTCCCTCGCGACTCGCGAGATTTGACGGTTGACGGTTTTATTTATTAAATGATCCATCCATCAAAAACAGGTTTTATCTGCATAATTTCAAATGTAAGCCGATTGCAAACACACATATTTTTAATTTTTATTATAAAATTACTTTTGTAAGATGGAGGGTTGACGGGTTGTGAAGGTCACGTGGTGCACGTGCACTTCATCTTTAATTATGTAAATTTATGTCTTTTCCTTTATCATATTATCATATTATGACTGTATTACATTTATAACTAACTTACAACCAATCAGGTAACCTGCTCAACAGGGTCTCCATATCGAATACGCTGATTGGCTCTCCCTCAAAACTAAATGATCCACGATATACAGAACCACCCACAACATCGACATTCGACACGAGGTCTTGGCTGCTGGCGTTGGTGCTTGAGTTATTATCTTTTATCTTGTGGTCTTGGACTGTATTGTCTTGCCAATTGCTTTTGGAGATGCGCTGGGAAGTGCACACTTTTCTCTTGACTGTTATTCAAAGAAGGATTTTATTAAAGAACAGTTTATCCAAGAAGGCCTCATTAGTCACCACACTGAACATCTGGAATAAGGGTTTTAGTTCACACAGGTGAACTCTTAAACAGCAAGGAGTTCACAGTGGGCGCTCATCCTTAAACACGAAGTTGTTCACATGGTGCAACAGGGCATAAATGGGTGGCGTACAAGTGGGGGGGGCACCAGATGCGCCATGGGGGGGCATTGCACCCAAATGCCCCCCCCCCTAGCACGGGCCTGCACGAGTCGCTTTTCACTGAGTTAATAATGTTTATTTCTCAAACCAGAAATAATAATAAGACTCGGCAAGAGGAGGGATACGGGGCGATTCGACGGGATGGTGGTGTGGGTTCGAGCGTGGGGAAAACACAAACAATTCCAATGGATATACAAATCTCAAACCCTCTAAGGCGCCAGGTACAAACACACACACACACACACACACACACACACACACACACACACACACACACACACACACACACACACACACACACACACACACACACACACACACACACACACACACACACACACAACGTAGCTGGTCCTGGTGGTCAGGCTGGCCCGTGGTGTCGACGCAACAGTCCCTGGATTGGCGCCGGACGAGCTGGCGTTGCGCTCGTCTGATGTCGACCTCCTGGTCTAGGCCCAAGACCGCTCACAGCCGCCAGGGAGCCAGTTCTGGCGCCAAGATGCAAGCAGGAGAGGGAGGCAGGTCCGCCCGCCGTTCGGTCCCGTACTCCGAGCCAGCAGAACTCCAGAGCCAACCGAGGTGAGGCACGAGGCACAGCAAGGCCACGAGGAACGACGAATCGAGGAACGAACCAGCGCACTGAGAGAGCACGCAATGAGAGAGCACGCAATGAGAGAGCACGCTCCGAGACCCACAGCCTCAACAAGACGCTTTCTTTTTATGACTCTTCTTCCACTTCTTTTCCCCGAACAGAACCTTTTTATACTCTAGTCCTCATCACTTCCAATCGAGACTTTTTATTGGCCCTCCGCCGTCGCCTTCCGCCAATCGTGATCAAGGGGCGGAGCCATCCGCAGCACTGTCCTGTTACGTCACGGCAAGCCTCCAGGGAATACTAAAAGGGTTTACGCAGACACACTTACCCTCACCTGTCTCCCTATCTAATTACGTGACAATTATCATTTCCCCCTTAAAGAAATGGACATTTACTAGACAACTTATCACCACTGAATTGCTACTTATTACATCGAGATCCTGGTACAACTCGAACAGCATGGCATACCTAATTACCCTTTGAATGCATACCCCCCCCCCCCCCTCAGACGTAACAATATATATTTCCATATATATATATATATATATATATATATATATATATATATATATTTCCATATATATTGGGTGGTCGCGAGAGTACCCTTATTGGGTGGTCGCTGGAGTACCCTTATTGGGGGGGGTCGCTCGAGTACCCTTATTGGGTGGTCGCTATAGTACCCTTATTGGGTGGTCGCTAGAGTACCCTTATTGGGGGGGTCGCGAGAGTACCCTTATTGGGGGGGTCGCGAGAGTACCCTTATTGGGGGGGTCGCTAGAGTACCCTTATTGGGTGGTCGCTTGCGTACCCTTATTGGGTGGTCGCTGGAGTACCCTTATTTTCACTTTTTCCTTCTGTCAGTATGTATGTTTGCGTGTTTGTTTGTAATGGACAGCTCTGGAGGCCAGAGGAGTCAACCCATTTTAATGATACTTGACAGGTTGGTTCATTCCAGGATCTAGTTCTATGCTTTTTAGCACGTTCGCTATGGTCATCACCGTTGCCTAGCAACGGGACTTTGAAAATTTTGAAAAATCATAAAAAATGAATTTTTTGGAAAATCAAAAATTGGCTTCCAGACTTTTATGCGCTCTATAATCAACCTCTTTGTCAAAAAATTTCAGCCCGATCCGTCAAAAACTGTATGACTAGTATGCAATTATGTAGCAACCACCTATGTCGCCTACCGGCTTGTATGTTTGTCTGTATGTTATGGACAGCTCTGGAGGCCAGAGGAGTCAACCCATTTTGATGAAGCTTGACAGGTAGGTTCATACCAGGATGTAGTTCTATGCTTTTGAGCACCATTGCTATGGACACCACCATTGCCGAGCAACGGGACTTTGAAATTTTCGAAAAATCCTAAATAAATTAATTTTTTTGAAAATCAAAAATTGGCTTCTAGGTTTTTATGCACACTACAATCCACCTCTTTCTCAAAAAATTTCAGCCCGATCCGTCAAAAACTGTATGACTAGTCTGCAATTATGTCGCGACCACCCATGTCGCCTTCCGGCTTGTATGTTTAATCTTCGCCATCGAAGATGGACGGAGGTTACTGTTTTCACCCGTCTGTTTGTTTCTTTGTTTCTTTGTGAACAGTATTACGGAAAAACTCCTGGATGGATTTCGACGAAACTTGGTTGGGGGATTAGGTATGGTCCAAGGATCATGCCATTAGATTTTGGACTTGGTCCAAAGTCCAATATGGCCGCTATGGCGGCCATTTAGAAAAAAAATAGTTTTTGTTTTTGCATTTCTACATGTTTTAAGTGATTTCCAACCCCCAAAAAAAATTTAGAGAAAAAGAAATTTTTGCAACTTTTTTTTCAAAAAAATTTCGATTTTATTTGAAAAATATTTGAATTTTATTTTTGCATTTCTACATGTTTTAAGTGATTTTCAACCCCCCCCAAAAATTTGTTAGAGAAAAAAAATTTTTTACACCTTTTTCTTCAAAAAAATTTCGATTTTTTTTTTTTTTTTTTTTTTTGGCATTTCTACATGCGCGTCGATCTAGTTTAGTTTATTCAATCGTGGTTCAGTAGAATCTGATCCGTTTTGACCTACAATGAATTGGATATCAGGTTCACTTAAGTGACCCAGCAGTATTGGCGGCGGAGGTTTTGCACTCAACCGAGTGCTCCCCCTCTAGTTGTTTCTATGTAATGGACAACTCTGGAGGCCAGAGGAGTCAACAGATTTTGATGAAACTTGACAGGTAGGTTCATACCCGGATCTAGTTCTATGCTTTTGAGCACCGTTGCTATGGACACCACCGTTGCCTAGTAACGGGACTTTGAAATTTTTGAAAAATCCTAAAAAAAAAATTTTTTCGTAAATCAAAAATCGACTTCCAGGCTTTTATGCGCACTATAATCATCCTCTTTGTCAAAAATTTTCAGCCCGATCCGTCAAAAACTGTAAGACTAGTATGCAATTATGTCGTGACCATCCATGTCGCCTACCGGCTTGTATGTATTGTTACGGCTGTGGAAATTCGCATTACACCATAAAGGGACCGGAGGTGAGATATCTCTAAGTACATGTGTCGTTAGCCCAAACCCGTTGTATAGAGAGAATTTATGTGATTCATCCAGGCTGCGACACTTTGAGTTAGCCATTTCTCCTGTTCTATCTTTACTTTGAACCAACCACGTCTCAACCGCCATCACACAACAACCACGCCACCGCCACCGCCACCGCCACCATCTACGCTCTCACATCATCGCATCACCACCATTCCCAAACGGCACCATAACCATCAAACCACAACCAAAAACCCTCCACCACTTTCACCTCTCTCCTTCTATGGCCATTCCCGCACCACCTCTGAACACTGAACGTCGGGCTGTCT
>NC_140971.1:10117378-10147378 GCF_056783735.1 Eptatretus burgeri | reverse complement strand
GACAGACCCATTATATACTGTAGTTATTTTTGCTTTAGCATTTACACAAGAACCATCAGGGAAATTACTGCGAGCTGAGAGAATCTATCCAGGAGGTGAATAAGGGCTTTTAGAGGTGTTTCAGCTAGAAGTAGAGGAAAAGTCAAGGGTTGATAGATAATGCCAGGCTAGATAATATACACTCAAGGGTATTGAGGGAGGTGCAAATGAGATAAGCGGGATGTTAGTGGATATCTTTAACACCTCATTGGAGTCGGGACAGGTACCCGAGGATTGGAGAGGAGCAAAATAAATACAACATTGTTATTTTATAAACTATCGAGAGAGGAGTTGGGGAAATGTAGACCTATTAGTTTAACTTCAGTTATGAGGAAAGTGTTGGAGATGTTAATTTGCCCGTCCCCATGCAGTTGGAGACTGGGGTTTGCAATTGTGTGTGTGTCTGTCTGTCTGTCTGTAACTTCTTACCGTTTGAGCTTTTGTCATCAAATTTCCAACAAAGCTATTTTTGACAATATGGAGAAGACAAAATAATAATTTGGTCAAAAGGTCAAAGGTCAGCATCACATAAAATCGTCAATTTTCATCCAATTGACCTAAAATTTTAAAATTTGCACATTGGGTCACTTAATTGGTTCATTAAGTAAAAGCTAGAAACTGATGTTTTTTTTTTAAGATTAAAAGGTCAAAGGCCAAGGTTGCATAAAATTGTCAATTTTCATTCGATTGACATAAAATTTTAAGAATTTGTATATTGGGTCACTGAATTGGTTCACCAATCAAAAGCTCGAAGCTGATTGTTTTTTCGAGATCAAAAGGTCAAAGGTCAGGGTTGCATAAAATTGTCAATTTTCATTCGATCGATATGAAATTTTAAGAATTAGTATATCAGATCATTGAATTGGTTCACCAATCAAAAGCTAGAAGCCGTCTGTTTTATTTTTAAGTCAAAGGTCAAGGTTGCACAAAATATCAAGTCAGTGACCAATTCATCAAGCGTAACCTGTGTTCTGTGAAGGTCAAAGGTCAAAAAATCATCAATTTCCGTCTGATTGACTTGAAATTTGAGTGGGGTTTGCATATTGCGTCACTGAAGCCTCGTGCTTTTGAGGTCAAAAGGTCAAGGTGGCCTAAAATCGTCAATGATTTTGGAATTTTTTTTTTGCCCGTTTTAGTGTTTTGTCATGTTTCGCATAAGGAAGAAGCAAGGAAGCAGCACGTCCCATTTTAAAAGTTTGGTATGACTTGGCTGGGGTATTTGAACCACCAACCTCCCAGACTCAGAGAGGATGCTCCAACCATTACACCACCAGGTCTGGTGGGGTTAATATTAAGATTTCTAAATTTGCAGAGTACACAAAGTGTGGACGTATGGTAGATAGAGGGAGTAGGGGGTGTGGCGGGATGAGGGTGGAGGTTGACTGCATCCTTTTCTCATGATTGTGATATCTGTGAGAGGGTCTCGTCAACAAGTGGACGTGTTCTTGGTGTTTGTATATTCTTCATCCGACAGCAGCCTTCCAACAGTCCCCGCTTCCTCCCCCCCCCAAAAAAAAAACACGCTGGTGATGTTCCAATGATTGTGCTTGCCCCAGTTCCTAACAGTGAAATTAAGTTGATAAACTGATTGATTGAATTACTGTGGTTTGGATAACACACAGGCATGATGGGCCAAATGGCACCCTCCTGTATTAAAATTCCTTGTCCATGCTTACATAACCCTTACACAACACAATCCATTCATGGATGTGGACAAAACGTGACCCGTGCAAAGGAGGAATGAGCAAGATAAGCACGCAACACAGACTTGACACGCATACAACATCTCAAAACTTCACCAAACCACTGGCACGTCACTTCACCATGCAGCCAATGCAGATATAATGTCTACGGTTCAAAACCTCGAACTTAACAATGGATGCCAATACAGGGGATATGTATGGCAAGAGCCACCTGTTGGTTCAGATTTCTGCAGCAAGTGCTGGTGCGGAAGATTGGTTCATCGATCCAAACAGTTGAGAGGTCACATTTGGATACACAGTCACAGACATATCAATGGTCCAAGCACAATGATGGTATCTACCAACATAAAACACAATGTGTATTTGTTTATAAGATTTCGTAAGTATATTGATGCCTTCCGTTTCTGTTTGTTTGTTTGTTTGTTTGTTTGTTACCTTCGCATTCTGCGAAAGGTTATGTTTTGGTCGGCGTGTATTTATTTATTTATTTATTTATTTGTAATCTTGTGATTCGTATAACTCAAAAAGTATTAAACCGAATTGCATGAAATTTGGTGGGATGATTGGTTATTAGCCAGGAAGCATTCGATTAGATTTTGGGATCGTTCGGGTCAAAGGTCAAGGTCAAGAAAAGGTCAAAATCGTCTTTTTACAATGACACGGTCAATTTTTATTCAATTTGCATGCAACGAACGCCAAAATGTTCAGAATTCAACGCCTCATCTTGTGATATGCAATATGACACAATGACGCCCATACTTTTGTTACCGGTTAGGGGTCAAAGGTCAGGGGGGTCACGACCTTGAAAAATATGCGGTTTTTGTCATAACGCGGTCAATTCTTGTCCGCTTTACATGAACCCAGCACCAAAATGTTCAGAATTTAATGCCCAATCTTGTGACACAATGACATCATAACACATGTCACCGGTTGGGGTAAAATGTCGGGGGGGGGGTCACGCCCTTGAAAAATATGCGGTTTTCGGCATTACTCAGTCAATTCTTATTTGATTTGCATGAAACCAGCAAACGAGATTACCTTCTCTTGTTGAAACATTGTATTCACCGAGCTTGCGAGTAGTGAAGACTCGTCAAAACGACGTGAGTTTATTGTTGTTTAGTCCGTAGCCCCCGAAAGTCGGGGGGGGGGTCATGACATTTCGATATGTGGTTTGTGTCATAAGACCATTCATATGAAACCAGTTCCCCACACTCATACCAAGAACAAAAAAAGTAGTGGCGGCAAAGGTATGCGCTCTATGAGTGCCCGTTCTAGTTTGTTTGTTTGTAGGTACGATAACTCGAACGGAAGAAGCTACCAATGTCAAATTACACCACGTCATTCAGGATGGTGATGGCTAGTGCTGATTAGATTTTGGTCAAAATCGGTCAAAGGTCAAGGTCACAGTGAGGTCAAACATCCAAAAAATGATAACTCGAGAACGGAAGAAGCTACCAATGTCAAATTACACCACGTCATTCAGGAGGGTGATGGCTAGCGCTGATTAGATTTTGGTCAAAATCGGTCAAAGGTCAAGGTCACAGTGAGGTCAAACATCTAAAACATTCGATTTTTGATGGTTTGGTACAGAATCAGCGTAGAAACTTCTGGTTTGTGTCGCTACCTTCTCGAGAGACAGCTTTTATTAGACAAGGTCAGAGGTAAAGTTGACAATTTCTTAAGTACCAGTCTATGACTGCTTGTTTGTGTATTTGTCTGTCCCACTTCATAAGGACGACTTGAGTAGGGTTTTAAAGGCCAATCCCTTAACACGACTGTGTGTTCACTACGGTCAAAAGATCCCAAGGACCCTGAAGACCCAAATGACTGTGATGACCCATAAGACCCAAAAGAAGAGTAATTACGTCTTGCATTGGATTTGTAGACGGTGACTTGCAGACCGAGTCGCAAGGACAAGGGTGGTGTACAGAAGCATTTAAAACAGAGAGTTGGTGTCAAAGCCATCCAATGCTCGCCTGTTTATACATTTATCGTTTTGAAGACTCGTCTAATAATTTATATTTTTTTATAAAGCATTGCAGTGAAGTCTGATCCAAATAATTTTAAAGCAATATATGTATTTGTATGTTGTCATCAGTAACAAGAGCACAAGTGAGCACAATATATGCCCGAACAAGAAGGGATATACAGAATTGTGCGACTACATGGAAAACAGCATCCTGGTTGCCATGGCGACCACTTTAGATGACGAACATATGTTGCGACACACCGTCTCCACAGTCTGTACCTACGTACCAAATATGAAACGTGAAAGTTGAAAACTTTGGGAGTTAGAGTGCGGAGAGGAACGGATGGAAAACAGCATCCTGGTTGCCATGGCAACCACTTTAGATGATGAACGTATGTGATCACACACGTCTCCACAGTCTGTACCTGTGTACCAAATATGAAATGTGAAAGTTGAAAACTTTGGGAGTTAGAGTGCGGAAGGAACAGATGGAAAACAGCATTCTGGTTGCCATGGCAACCACTTGAGATGACGAACGTATGTCGCGACACACCATCTCCACAGTCTATACCTATGTACCAAATACGAAACGTGAACGTTGAAAACTTTGGGAGTTAGAGTGCGGACAGGAACGGATGGACGGACGGACAGACAGACAGACAGACAGACAGACGGACGGACGGACGGACGGACGGACGGACGGACGGACGGACGGACGGACGGACGGACGGACGGACGGACGGACGGACGGACGGACGGATGACAGGTATCACATTATACGCCCCAATATATATATATATATATATATATATATATATATATATATATATATATATATATATATATATATATATCGGGCGTATAAAAAATAGTGTAGTCGATTGTGCTACTACATGTCGATAAAAACATTAGAAAGGTAAAAATAACTTGCACCAAAAACATTAACATTTTCACGCTGATGCTCACGCTGGGGGTATCACTATAGCTCTCTGTTCTTTGAACAGGCGAGCGAAAAATAACAAAAAAAAAAACAATAAGTACAAGGTGTAGGGAAGTGTGTAACGTGTGCAGAGCAAAGCGAGTGTTCGTTTACATCCGTAGGATGTCCAATAAATAAAGATGATAAAAGCACACCTGACACTAGGCCGAGGCTTCAGACTTTGGCATACTCATGATGTTGTACCATCAAAATAAAACGTCCCAGAAGATAAAGAAAACGGTAACACTTGTACATGTAGTGTTTTCAAATAACGCTTCTCGGTACGAAACATCATATCTTCCAGTCTCCTTGTATATTTCAAATAGAATAACTCCAACCCATCGTTTTTGACAATCTTTTATATTAGTATATACAGTACATATATATATGTACATATATATATATATATATATATATATATATATATATATATATATATATATATATATATATATATATATATATATATATATATATATATATATATATATATATATATATATATATATATATTACACATACACACACACAGACACACTGTACCTCCAAAGTTAGAAGGCAGTAAAATAAAATAAAATGATGCTTTTCAGCAACGTGTGCAAAACCAAGCCAGTGCCATCTGGGACATCCATTATTAACTGCAATCATGGTAAATCTTCCCACTGTGTTTGCAGTTGGGGACATTGAAGCAATTACCCAGCTCAGTGTTAGTTGCATTAGTGTTCACAAAAGGCCTACAAAGTAGCACTCCAGCAGTACATTGACGTCATATTGAGATGCTCGTGTCTCTGAGGCATTCGCAGGAGTGTTTGTATAATGCAACTCTAGATTTGGTGTCTTTTATTATGAGCCTCGATCTTGCAGGAAAAAACAACAACTCAGCATCATGTCTGATCATCTGTTGGGATTCTGATTGAAGCATTCAATTTTGGACATGCGGCTGCTTCTCTCTCAACAACGAACGGGGGCCATGAATCTTAAACAAAAGGTTGGAGTTGTCTTTTTGGTCATATCTCAGGCATTTGACAGTCAAGCATCCTACTCTGACTGTGGCATCCAAGACTACCTTTGTTAAAAGCTTGCCAACTTCTTATACTCATGCACTCAGCACCATAGCCCTCAATATAATCCTATCATATCTTCTCCCAGTAGAGCAGAGGCTGGAATTCCCCAAGGTAGCATGTTGGGTCGAGTTTTGATCCTCATCTAGGTACTTAAATGACCTCTCTGGTGATTAGGGTAACCCTCCTTACAGATGATCACGTTACATCGTACTGTACCCCATGCCAATGAGAGAATGGCAGGAGCTTTCTGCTGACCTCGAAGGCTTCAGATGCTGGTCTGACAAATAGAATGTCAGTCGATTCAGGCAAATATCATACTGTCACCTCGTCTCTCCGAAAGAATGATCTCATGGTCACTGTTATATTCCCACAATCAATCACTGGAAGAGGTAAATTCTCTTGAGGGCATGGGTACATCATGTATCCAAACTGGCCTATAAGATGAGCCACAGAGTGGGCATCCTCTTCCATGCCAAATTCATCCTTGACAAATCTGAAACTCTCACAACCTACAAGGCCTTTGGCCATAGTTCATTGGGATATGGGCCATGGTCCTGCTTCTCACATCTCTCTCTCTTGGATGCTGTGTAATCCAAAGTTCTCAACATCATTCACATCTCTCATTAATAAGATAAAATGCAAGACCTGCTGTTCCACCCTAACAGATGGGTCGGTGGCCTCTCTGTTTTCCACTGGCCAGATTGCAGTCTTGCTGCCTCTGCTCTTTCAACCGTCCCGTTCCTCAAGGATGCACACGATCTGCTAGGAACCCCTGTTAAACTCACACGATCAAGACTTGCTGCACACCTGCATTCCTTTGCTCATTTCTCCCACTTGTGAAACCCCCTAACCCTGAGGAAGTGCAATCCCACTCTACCCTGCTTCAAGGTCACAGGGCACAATCATTTCACATCACCCTCAATTTCTACCTGTGATCTTTTATGCCCCCATTAGCCCTCTTCTCTACCCCCCTTCCCCCAAGCTCTTTTTACTCACAAGATGTTGCCTTTCTTCCGTAACATACTGGCCAAAAGTGTCTCAGCCATGTTTCCTGCTGAAAAGGAACAATGTAGGCACACCCAACACATCATTGAGATGCACTTACGATTGTCGCTAAGAAACCAAAGACTTCACTTGTGAAGTTGTGCTACGGACAGCTGTCTCGTGGTCCGTAGCACAACCGAAAAGCACTTACTAGCTAAAACAAATATATTCAGACGTGAATGCTGAGTGCCCACTCCAACCCCCCCCCACCCCATTCAGTTTAGGGGGTTTTTTTGAGTGGCACATTGCACTCTCAAAGATTTCTTTCCCAGCTGCCCAAAGAGCACCGAGTAAACCACAATGTGTTCTGGTACTACATTGAGAACAGACCTTGTACCTTTCTTTCATTCATTTCCTTGCTTGTTATGTCAGAGTTGCAGGCAAACTACCCTCGTTCTTGAAGGTCATCAATGAGCACTCCAGCCAAATTTTGGCAACTATGGTGACATGACAACTTAAACTAGTTCAGCTTCCAGAAGGTTAGAATTAGAATCATTAACACGTTTACCTTTAGCCAAATTTGAACCCACGACCTCTGCGATGCGAGTTCATTGTCCTTAAGCTTTGGACATCCCTGTAGATGAGAACCACCACCACCATCAACTTCCATCGGTTTATCAATCAAACCTCACGTTATTAAATAATTGATGAAAACCGAAATATTATTATGCATTTGCAATAAGCTGACAGGGTGGCCGAAAAAGGTATGCACACTTGCCTTTAAAAGGTGTACACACCTTAAAAGGTGCCTCTAAGCTGTCTCGTCTGGGTTTGAATCCTGACCCAGCTATAAACGGTCATCCTGGTGTTTCACAGGCAGCGTGATTAATCAGTGTGTGTGCTGTCCCTCGGACGGACATTAAATGGGTGTCGCATTAGTTAGTAGACGTTAAAGATCCCACGGTGTTCTCCATGAAGAGGTAAGCGATTGCCAGCACTATGAACAAATTCCAGCCCTGACTTCCTGTGTCAGAGTGGTGACATCCAGGATTGTAACCCTAGCCAAAGAAGTATGTAGGGTATGGTTCATTATCTGATTCTGAATAAGAGAATATATCTATACTAATAAATGTCAGTGTGTGTGTGTGTGTGTGTCCTCCATAACTCCAAAACCATGAAACCTAGCTGCCTGAAACTTTGCATGCAAACTAAGGGACCTCCAAGGAAGTGCATGAATGAAAATTAGATGTTTGGATTAATTAAAACACCCCTTTTGAAGATAATTAACGGACTTATTTCATTATATACTTTGTTAGCCGCATCCTCGGTCACCGCTTTCTACGGGGTCTTAAGGCGTTTCCAGGGTAATCTCGCTGGGGTCTGAAGCCGCCACGTTTTTTGGCCTGCTCAACCTTGCCTTGACTTGGAACAGGCCGCAACGATTTCTTAACGATGAAGTTTTTTTCTTCACTTTCCTCACTCATATTATCGAATGCTTGTTCATCATAACTAAGAATTGCTGGGTACATTGCAATGCTAATAAACACCCAGAGACATCAGCATTAGTTGCTTTAGTTCATTTCTGCACGTGCGATCACCGCGAGAATCTCTTAAATTTAGCAGAATTAAAACATTTAATCTCCAGAATCGAACTTACAAGCAGTTCCGACTCCTAGAAAAATGTTCGGACAAATTTGACATTTTGTGGGTCTCCTGGAGGTGTATTGTTACGGTTGTGGAAATTCGCATTACACCATAAAGAGTCCTCAGGTGAGATATCTCGATAAGTCCAAGTGTAGTTAGCCCACACCCGTTGTATAGAGGGAATTTATGTGATCCATTCGGGCTGCGATCCTTCAGTTAGTCGTTTTTCTTTCTCTATCATTAATTTGAACAAGAACAAAACAAACCAACAACGACCCTTGTGGGTTTTTCCCACCATTTTTCCCCGCGCTTGGTGTGAAGGAAGGGGGGAGGGCAGCTCGCCGCCGATTGGTGGATGAACAGCGTGAGGCGGTCGGGGTGAGGGAACGCCCCTTTTCGGGAACCTTCTCAGAGGAAGGTGGAGCCGAAAACGGGGCGGGGCGAAGGGCGGAGCCAGCCCCTACAAAAGGGATGAACGAGTTGGTCCTCAGTTTTTTGGGTTGGTTCGGAGTTCAGTTTGGTTTGAATTCGGAGTGAGCCTTCTGGTTCTTCGCGAGCTCGTTGTTCCTGCCCTGTTCTGCGATCTTCGTGCGGGCCCTGGGACCCCGTGCGCGAGCACGGGAAGTAGCGCCGAACGAGCCCCGTCCGTTCCCCCCAAAACCCCGTCCGAGCTGTCGGGCGGACGACGCGAACTACGCGCGGGACGAGCTCGGTGCACCACGCCAGGAGGAGACAAAGGAGGGACTCGAGGTTGCGGTCCCCCAAGGCTGGACGAAGCGCCCAGGGAAGTCGCGACTTCCTTTTCTTTTGGGGTTTTGTGTAAATTTCTGTGGGTGGCGCCAGTCTTGTAAGTAGAAACTGTGTAAGTGTTGCCGTGTGTAAATAATTCCCTTTTATTCGGTTTTAACCCTTTCCTTGCTTTTGTTGCATTATTGTATGGCTGTATATACGTGCTTGCTTTGTGTCTGTGTGTGTAAATAAAGTGTATTGCTTGTTGAACTGTTTCCCGCTTTGCTTAGTCTCCTTCCTTTTATTGAATCTCCATCTTGCATCACGTAAGGGATTGATAGTGGGTTTAAAACGCCCGGTAATTAATCGGAACCGTCAAGGCCGATGATAACTCCGCTCGGTTATCCCTGTAATACGGAAAGAACCGCTTAAGCGGCCTGTGGCGTGGTACGATCGCCCGGTCGACCACTCGTGCAGGTACTTAGGTAGGTCGAATTTGGCGAGCAACCCTATCCTGTGCGGGTGGGCAATTGGCACGATCGTGGTGGGGTTAAACCCCCACCCGTGACTGGCTTCGGGCAATAGTTCCTGGAGGGTCACGACTGAATTGTCCGTTCCGGTGGGCGAGGCGGCCACCATTCGAGTCAAGCGGCCGATCGCACGCCGGGCGGGCCAGAATTCGCAACAGTGTTTAATATAATGGTTCGGTGATTGCTAATTGCGTGCCAAGCGAGACATTTCTTATCAACCGTTTCGTTGGAGTGATTAAGTCACTTGGCAAGTGCTCTACAATATTCGCAGTCACTGAATACTGAAAAATCGATCGACTTGAACAAAGTTCAGAATTCATTCACCTGCATTGGCCACGTGTTGTTTTGCGGTGCAACAGGCGGTGGCTGGCTCGCTGAAAATGTGACATTTTATTTTCCACGACGTTTTAACTTTTTGTTCTTCCATTGTACGACTTCAGCATTAATAAATACAAATAAAAAAATGTTTCGCTGTTCAAAGTTTCTTCAACTGTTTCATGCATTGCTTGGTGAAGCCACTTGGCGCGTGTTCTTCAAGTTTCAATGGCGA
This sequence comes from Eptatretus burgeri, assembly GCF_056783735.1. NCBI lineage: Eukaryota > Metazoa > Chordata > Myxini > Myxiniformes > Myxinidae > Eptatretus > Eptatretus burgeri. The sequence continues at coordinate 10,137,187 of NC_140971.1, read as the reverse complement.
TACCGCGGATCTGCCCTGGAGATAGGAAGGCAAAATAAATTATCTGATTACAATGAGAAAAAAATATTTTTAGTTATGAAATAATGAATTGCCACACCATGGCAAGAAAGTCGAGAGGTACACATGCTCACTCTGTGTAGCTTTGATTCGAATCCCGACCCAGCTATAAACTGTCATCCTGGTGTTTCACAGGGCGATTCCTCATTGTGTATGTCGTCTCTCAGATGAAGGATAATCAGGGTGTCACATCTGCCAGAATCCCTTACCCCTCTCCCTCCCAACCCTACCTAGTCTCTCCCACCCCTCTCCCTCTTTCTGACATTGACCTCACTCTCTCTCTCTCTCTCTGACCCCTCCCCTCTCCATCCTTTCCTCTTCCCTCCCTCTCCACCCCTTTATCTCTCTACCCCTCCCCTTCTGTTGAGGGGACTAGCATGTATGAATCAGATTTGCAGTGAGCTGACTGGTGGGGTGCAAAAGTCACTGCATGTACGAGCATGCATGCATGCCAGCACACCTTTGCCAGGAAGACAGCGTTGGTTTTAAATGCTCCCGCCCCAGGTCTCAATATGTGTGTGTGTGTGTGTGTGTGTGTGTGTGTGTGTGTGTGTGTGTGTGTGTGTGTGTGTGTGTGTGTGTGTGTGTGTGTGCGTGTGTTTTGATTGGTATCTTCATGTGTTGGTTTCAGAATGTGGAATGGAGTCCTCCCAGTGTGGGCTCAAAGTATCCACCTTCATTTTAATCAGGTGTCACGATTCATGGACCAAGCTGTGAAGTTTTCTGTTCTCAAAGTTTTGTATCGAGGGCTCTCTTCAGGATTGTTGCTGAGCCTCGGACAGCTTCCAACTGCAGTTCATTTGGAGTAATATTCCCAGGGATGGTTTTTAATATCTTTGTGAGGTTGTTTGTCATCATTCCCATTGCTCCAACTATCTCTGGTTCAACTTTGGCATTCTTCAGTTTCCAGGATCTTTTCACTTCATTCATGAGGTCTTGGTATTTTGTCATTTTCTTGATTTCTGCATTGTTTAGTCCAAAATCACTGATGTTTACACCTCAATCTGCAATGCCTTCTTTTTTTTGTACCTAAGTATGATATCTGGTCACAATGCTTTGTGTTCGATGCTCACACTCGATGGGATCATTCAGTCGTACGTGAGCGGTACTTCCATGTTTTCAGTGATTTATTTTGGTTCATGTTCCCACAAATTTTCTGGAACTGGAATATCAAAGCTTTTGCAGATGTGCCAGCAGATTATATTATAAACTCTGTTGTGTCGTTGTGTGTACATGTGTTCTGACATGAGATTTGTTTTTTGTGTGTGAGTTTGGTCTTCAAGCATACTTATCATTCTCTCTCTTTGCAAACACCACCTCCACCCCTCACCTTCTTTTTTTTCTTCCTCCCCCACCCCTCACTCTCTCATTCAGTCTCTCAACCCCTCCTCGCACCACTCCCTGCTGCAGTGTATAGCAACATTTGGTGAGATGTCGCTCTCCCCACCTCCCCCCCCTCCCTTCCTCGCTCCCCCTCCAACCTCCCTCCACTCCCTTCTCTCTATCCTCTCCCCTCACCTCTCTTCTCACTTCCCTCCTCCCCCCTCACCTCTCTTCTCACTTCCCTCCTCCCCCCAACCTCCTCTCTCTCCCTCACCCCCCCTAATATCCCCATCAGCAAAGCGATGGGTTGTATTTGCAAGTTTGAAATATATAAACCAAGATAGAAGCTTCCACACTGAGAAGTGTCCAAAACTCAAATTGACTTCATCTAATCAATGTGCAAGTTGTTGTAACATCTAAGGGAGTAAAAAAAGCTTCTTTACTCTTCCTCCCCACGAGAGATGCAATTTCCTCACTTGCTAAGAGGTCCCGTCTCACCTTATGAAGCCAAAACACAGCACAGATTGAAATCATTTCCATTTCATAAGATAACCAAAAACAGTATTCAGTAGAGCACATACCTCCGCCAGGCTGAACAGTTTACGGTTTGTATGCCACTGATGGTCCGGATCTGCTGACCTGAACCAAAATCGAATCTGCTTGTTCTCGTCAAATCACAAACTAATCCACCAAGTTTTATCATAACTCGTCCATAACTTTTTCAGATATCGTGATATATCTCGTTTTTGGCCCCATCTCTCAATGGTGAAGAATCACTGATAATGCGCACCTGATTAACATCACCTGCAGAACATTGTGGTCGAGTAACAATTTGTAAAAGTATCAAAACACCGTGCGATGAAGAAATCAAGTACACAACATCACGTAAGTTGTAATACTCTATATATTGTTTTGGAAATAAACAGATGAACACATACATGGGAAGAGGTTAAAGTTAAACTTCACAAGTACGTAACTTTATGCTAAACAAGTTAAAATACCTTATGTGCTTCGGTGACTGTTATGTTTCTAGGTACCTTGAAGGCAATTTCACTTAAGTTATGAATAATATCAACGAACGAGCACTCAAAAGCCAAAACAAAATTGTATATGCTACGAGATGAAAATCGAATATGCAAAACATCCTTTCGGTTGAGAACAAACAACGAAGCGACGACGGAGAAAGCACAAGCTTTGAAAACACAAATCCTTGTGGCAAACGATGGACTTTTTCAGTCTTTTGGAACGGGGGAACGGAATAAAGTGCTCAAAACATTACAAAGCTCCGCACAGAAGGCACAACCAAAACAATATGGTGACTGACAGTAAAATATCAAACGAAATGCCAAAAACAAAACAACCATTAGGAACAAGAGAGGAAAACGTCAAAACAAAATGTGGTCAAACTTCACATTCATTGATCGGACTATATGTCTACAGTATTATTTGAAGTTGCTTGTCATCGGCCTGTGACATCATGTTAAACGAGTTGTCGTGAAACTCCCATTTACCTTGGGGGAGCTTTCAGGGCACAGCTCGACCTTAGTACAAGAGCCACGGACATCGTAAGACGTCGGAATGACAACATGCACATAGTGTGTACATATGCAGTGTAAATTGTTTTGTTGTTCTAAGGCTACATGTTAAGGCACATATAAAGCGTCATCGATGCTAAAATTCCTCTTACGAATCATCTTCCAGGAAACGAGATAATTGTCTTTGGTTGAAGACTCTCACCGCAGACTGCAAACACACCTCGTGCCCGAACGAAATGTACACGCTTCGGATGCAGGACACGTATCCGGCCTCCACAAACTTCGAGGGCTCTCGGTAAGAGTATCCAGTCAATGCTTCTGCGTAGATACTATACTCTTCATTCATGAAACGAACCTTCGGTGTCCTCGTTCCGACTCGCACGTCACGCCCGCTTCCCTCAATACACCACGGCACTCCATAATCTTTCACTTGCTCAACAGTACGTCGGTTGACGATTGATATCAGGATCACTCACATACCAAAACATTGTGGTCTCCTCTTGCTGTGGATATTAAATAGGTTCAAGGATATTTCGTCTATCTTCAAACGCCACGCAATAATAACCCGAGTCACTTTCAGACGACAACTTTTGCAAAAAACATTCGGAAGCAAACACCAGGAAATCGAAAGCAAAAAACAGAAATAAAATCAAGGATTTGCGGTGCACCCCAGCGAGAGGCAGTAAAGTTAAATAAGTGCCTTACCTGTGCTTCTGTATATCTACTACGTGTAACACTGACTTCCTGCCATGCTCATGTTGTTAATAGCAAATATAGAAATCTTCTTTTCTTCCCACAAACACGGAAACTGACATTAAACATCTCATGTTTTCATTATTATTATTTTTTCTTTTGTCCAGACTCTTTAGCTTGGTGATGCTTGAAGAACAGCTCGATTAGTCCGAGGTCTTCGTGTAGTCTGTGCCAATGTATGTCACACATAAAGTGAGCCGTGCAAGCCACGACACTACTTGGAGCGATTTATTTAAAACTGAGCAGCACATGAATCCTTGAATATAAACCTAGCAGAATGACCAGCATCTGCATTATCTTTCGTTTGCCAAAGAAAAACAAGTGACGTAGACTCGGAGAGTGATAGTGCTGGTGCGACGATGACATGAAAAAAAAATAAAAATAATAATTTTCTTTTTGAGAACAAGTGTGAGATTAATTTCTCGTTTGCGAACCATGTGAACATTTGCTAATAATAATGCGCGAGGTGGTCGTGTGTCTCGTGTACACACCTGGGGGTTTCAATGCGGATTCCACGTTGCTGTCAATTCAGATGACGAGTGCTGTTATCAGGATAGCAACGAAGGATGCCTTTCAATTGTACTTCGGCGTAACATGTGCTGCTGATCTTGGTGGTAGCGACAAAATACACTTTGTATCAAAAAATGGGGGAAAAAAAGAAAAAAAGTGCTGTGTGACCTATTCCAGCTTAATCTAACGCTTCTCAGGTAATATCTCGACAGGCAACGTAATGGTGGATTTGCATCCACAAGTTAGCTGTGTTGCGATAGAGTGCTTACCATGCATGACGTGAGAGGGCAGAGACAAAAACTGCCTCTCGCCATGAAAGCTGTTTCGTTTTCACTTACACGTCTTCATTCGGGATGCTCCACGTCACTTAGAAATCAACACAACATGATCATGAGATGATGCAAACACCATGGTATGTTCGATGACACCGACACTGAAATTACCAAGAGCAATGGGACGGGGATGTCTAACATCAAAATGAACACTCCCAAGCCCACAAGTGCATAAATTTAGCCCACACTACAAAGCGGCACGTGCTTTCTAAAGGCATCTAACACACCTTGGACGACGTTGTGAGGCTGGCTTTAATGTAATAATACACAAGTGCAGTTATGTCTACCGCCACGACAATGCACCTTGCCATCCTGGTGTCTGCTGGAAATAATTTCGAGAATGGAGACGAGTTGAACATCTGCGGCGGACAACCGATAGCATCGACTTCAACCCAACTGCACCGCTCTGGCAGGACTCAGAATGCTGATCGAAGGCCAAAGTGAGCAGACCGCGATCCCCTAACTAAACTCGCACTTACTCGATACCTAACTTACTCGAGACGACACGACAGAACATAATGCCCGATATCTACCAAATTTGGGTCCGACGTGTTAGTAACCATGATACTTCGTTATAGCCATTCAACAAATGGTTGCATGACCCTGAACATTTCCTCGCTGTCCCAATACTTTTGATAATATATAGGATATCCACAATGATGGTCGACTCCCTCGAGACATTTGAAGCTACAACTTCAATCTGAGAACGATATGGCACTCCGTGTAGCACACTTGGTAAGAGGCCATTCTGAACCAAGCTACGAGTCTTCGGAAAGACTTGCACACCGGAATTTTTTTAAAAAAAAAACCATAAAACGCAAAAAGGTTTGAGCTTATGACAGTTCAAGAAAGTTAAAGAATGGAATTTGTAGAACCTTTAAGTGTTGAGTGTAATAAAATTATTCGGATGAATGATCGATGATGTTCATAAACTCGGGAGAGTGTGGTCAAGTGCTTCTTTCAAAAGGGAGGCAGGTCATCTGGAAGGACTGATGATGAAAAAAGAATTAGCATTAAACGTGACGCAACGCATGCTCTCTGTTAATTTAGGTACCATACCCACCACATATTTTAAATTTTTTTTAAAAAACAACAACCCCCCAAAAAAAAACCAAACATGAAGAGACCGTTTTCCACTTGGACAGAAAACGGTTATCCTGTGTTTCCTTTAAATCAGTTTTGCTACATTTGTAAATAAGAAAGTGCAAGAACAAAACTTAAAACAATTTAACATCACAACAACAATTCAAACATCAAAACCAAACAAACTGGCAGCGCAGGTCTGCAAAAAAAAAAATAATAATAAAAAAAAAAAAAATCGATGAGCAGCAGGTTTGTAGGCTGTTTTCTTTGCACGGTGTTGAACATTTGTGGGACCTTCAAGGTGGAGAAGAGGGGGAAAGGAAGAAGCAGATAAATGGGGGGCCGGGAGAGGGCAGGACGGATGTGATTGTATGACAACTGGGCAGAAAGGTTCCCAGGAGAGGCAGACATCATTTGTGAGCCATCAAAGCTCCGACTGTAAGACAGGCTCCGACAGCAGCAAGGCCAAGTACGGCCTGTAAGGAGGGCCACATGTTGTCTTGGGCGGGCTGCTCGTGGGCCATACCGCTGCCGTACAATTCCACAAACGCCTCCTGCGGTTCAACAGCCAGAGAGGGAAGGAGAGACAAAGTACGTTTGAGTCTCTGATGCGAATGTAGTTCCATCAAAGCACACGTATCCACTTCGATCACGAACCCACACAGGGTAAAAAGGATCAATCCGTTTCTTACAAATGCTCTCAGAGCTGGTCTTGAGGTTCAACAGGGAATGCATAAGGCGAACAGGAAGCGAGTGATCCACGTTAAAACTTCCTGGCTTTGTGTGGCTGCATGAAAGCACCAAAGAATACCATTACATCATTAGTGAGGTCAAATCATAAGTAACAAAGGCTGGGGTATCCTGGAAAGAATCAACCTGGGCTTGGCTTTGGTGCAGTGGGCAAAGGAGGAAATTCCAGAAACACAATCTTGCTTTGGAAGTCGATTTACAATAATAAATAGAGTTAAACTTTGACTCGCCGAGCAACAATTACCCAGAAAACCGACGTAGCCAGATCGTGTCCGCCCGAATACAAGTAGAATTTCTGGAGTGTTCCTAGTGTGGAAGAGTAGAGCAAATATTGATCCTCCGTAAGCCAATTATAAGCCTGGTGTTGGCTTAGCGGTTAGGGTGGCAGGCTTGGAATGTTCGAGTCCTGAGTTTGAGCCCCGTTAGCCACTGAATTAACAACAGGTGGAGCTGACTCAACCTGCCATCCTTTCGAGGTCGGTGAAATGAGTACCCGTGTATTGGTATAGAGGCATTGTATCAGCGGTGCCCCCATACTCGGTAGCAGTGGTGATGCACCGTTTTGTTCATAGCCAGTGAAAGCATGAAATCATGGCACCACAATAAGTGGATTAAAAATGAAAAAAAACTAAATATTCTCAATAGCTTCCCTAGTAATACTCATAATAGTAAAGTACATTACAAGTTATCTTTGTTAAATGAGAGATAGCTTAGTTATTGTTACATGGATCAATCATATAGCAAGACAAGTGCACATGCAAAACGAGTTTGATCCAAACAACTTCCATTATGTTTTACTTTATTATTAAAAAGTTTATTATTAAATTAGAGAACAAGCCGGAAGGCGACGATGGTTCGTGGGCATTATTGAACAATGCCACGATAGGTACAATTGAGTTGGTGGAAGCTTTTGAGGAAGCCCTACTGTAAAACCTATCTCTTCCGTCAAAAATTGACCAAATCAAATCGGATTTTTAATATGTTGTACTTATGGACATTACGCACAGCTTCTAGGCAATGAAATTGCGAGAAAAAAAATCGAGAAAAAAATAAATAAAAAAGTTCAAGTGGGCGTGGGACGCCCCTCATACAAAAAGACACAACTAGACCATGATATCTAGCTTGTGTTCAAGTTTCATCAAGATCGCATCAAATGTCATGGAGCTGTGCTCTGGAGAGAGTCACAAACAGACAGACACACAGACACAACGAAAATAGTGGTCACCGCTGGCACCCGCGAACCAACATTCTCTGATAGATGGTCATCCCCTTGAAAGGAGCACTCATGATAATGAATTTAATCACAGCGATCGGAACTTTTGATGGACGATCCCGTTTGGACGAATTTCAACTTGATGTAACAAAGTTAAGTGTAGAATATTTTCTCCGATTTAGAACATCATCAAAATCTACTGAGATATTGTGGATAAATTAAGGAAAACTCTCCATTGCACTCGATTTGCCGAGCACTATTATGACCATGGTGCCGTTATTGCGGTCGATGCCGTGGCGGGGTGTCGTGATCATGTCCGATGAACACTATAGTGGGTGCACGATTTTTTTAATTTCTGGGGTACGATGAGTGTGGGGGATGAGTTACAATATAATGAATCACCCGCTGACCAGTTGTTCTTTGACGAACAAACATAAAACTTATTACCAAAGTTACTGTTATGATCTGCAAGTGGTGACCAGTCTTGTTTTTAATATTTAAAGCTTAATGTATCAATGACTAGATCTTTCCAACAACAAAAAAAAGGTAAGAAATAATTATTGGAGAATGCAATTATTAGAATGCCAAGCTCAATTTGAGGAAGGAAAAGCTGTTAAATGCACGATGGATAACGAACGACTTTCCAAGACATTTACCAACACCGACAAGCTTCACACCGGACTCGTAAGCAATCCTTATCCCTTTGGAAGGAAACCAACAGGAGCTGCAAAGGCAAGTGTTGTGTTGGCGGTGAATACAGCATCACATTAACAAAGTAAGCATTGATTCCAGACCAGGCTAGCTATGAGGCCCATAAACCCCAATTATGCATGATGTGTAACAGTGAAATGCCGCAGCGAAGGCGGCTCTCAACATGGATTTGGTGGTGCATGACAGGAATGCCAACTGCATGATCTACACACAAACTGTGCCAATTTACAATGAACTACAGTACCTGGTACTAACAGCAAGGGATAATCAAAGTGTTTTATACTCTGTGACAAATCGCTTCTATTGAATAATGCACAAAGAATAGCTTGTGTAAGGTCACGTTAAGGAATCTGATATGGACATGTCGGTGGAATAGACAAGAGAGAAAGTGAACTGAGTGCTTTTTCAGATATTGTCCAAGACAATATAATATCAGGGATTTTAACACTTCTAAAAGTACTCATACATTGGTGTGTGTGTGTGTGTGTGTGTGTGTGTGTGTGTGTGTGTGTGTGTGTGTGTGTGTGTGTGTGTGTGTGTTTTCATGACCCAATAACAGAAATTAAACAATTTTTAGTAAGGGAAGGGGTGGAGGAGGGAAAGCAGTTGGGGTTAGTTCCTAGAACATTTTCACTTCCTGTGTGTAATTATATACTTCCAGGTTGTATTCTGGATGAACATCAAGTCTTTGATATTAAAGCATTCTGAGTTAAACCAAGATAGGCTCGGGAATAAAGGTGTTTTCAGTGAGGTATTTAGAATTCCCAGTTGCAGGCGAAAGAGAAATATTGTCGCTCCAAGGTCTTATCACTACAGGCCGGTGCCAGGGGCCCCGGATACCGGGGGTACCCAGAGGGTTTTCTCCAGCATTCTCGGCCATTTCTGACCATAAAATGACTTTTATTCATGCTTTTTAAGCATAATCCAATTTAAAAAACTCAAAATTTGTTTGACCAACACTTTGATTAATGACAGGTCTTGGAATATGACATGCACACAAACAATAGAATAAAGAATAGAATAAAGAATAAAATAAACAATAGAATAAAGATTGATGACGGCATTCCAGACTAGAGGGGGAGCACTCGGTAGAGTGCAAAACCTCCGCCGCCAATACTGCTAGGTCACTCAAGTGAACCTGATATCCTATTCATTCAATTTGATGTCAACAGTGCTCACAGAGTTATAGTTTGCAACTTTCCCTTTTACTTTTAACTTTTACATACTAAATTCATTCGTCATAACTAGATTCCTTGAGACAGAAATTGATTTTACGTGGGTATATCCACCTGAAGTTACAAAATCAGCCGCAATTATAATTTTGGCATGTTTTTTTTTTGTTGGAAATCACTTAAAACATGTAGAAATGCAAAAAAAAAGAAATCGAAATTGTTGAAAAAAAAGTTGCAAATTTTTTTTTTCCTCGAACAATTTTTTTTTGGGGGGGGGGGGGGGTTGGAAATCACTTAAAACACGTAGAAATGCAAAAAAAAATAATTTCTCCAACAATTTTTTTGGTGGGGGGGGACCAAGTCCAAAATCTAATGGCATGATCATTGGACCACACCTAACCCCCCCCAACAAGTTTCGTCGAAATCCGTCAAGGAGTTTTTCCGTAATACTGTTCACAAACAAACAAACAAACAAACAAACAGAAAGGGGTGAAAACAGTAACCTACGATCTTCGATGGCGGAGGTTAATAATAATCATCGTCATAATAATATAAAAATAAAATACGACATGGAAAAATAAATAAGAATAATACTAACGATTTCAATAGAGCTTCAGCCATGCTTGAAGCCCTAATTACAAGAAATGAGAGAGAAATTGAGGATAAAATGGGAAGAGGAGAGAAAAGGCATGTGAGGAGAGAGGGGATGGAAAGTGAAGGAGAGGAAGGATGGAAAAATGGAAGGACAGAAAAGTTGTGGGAGAATGGAGCCGCCGAATGAATGAAAAGTGCTCGTTGATCCCATGGGGAGCCAACGTGCCGATCCTGTAGATAAGGCTTTGCTCTTTAGGCTTGCGACTGTCCGTGGTCCTGAAATATTTTGGTCGGTTTCATTGAGAAACAAAATTTCGACCAATTTGATTGTCCCACCCCAGAATTATTTGGCCATCAGTGCCGCATCCTGTAGCAGATAGGATTTTGAACGGTTTATCGACTGTTGATTTCTTCCATTCTGCCCTCAATTTCACATCGGATATTTTGAGTACCTCTGGCACCTTTCTCAACATTTTCAGCCAAAGAGAACGGATTTGCCACCACTGTCCATTATGAAACTGCAGATTCACATTGCTACCTTCCATATTCATCCTCCTAGCTTGCCCCCCCCTTAGATCTCACATCAAAATTTCTCAGGCTTTATCATGTGCAGCAATGATTCCGATGTCAAATCAAATGAGATATGCATGTTCTTCAATGAGCATGCCTTTCGCACCTCCATTGTGGCCGGTGCACTGGAGCGCGTCCAAACACCGACAAGACAGATAGCTTTACCACCTTCAGAAAGGAATCCATTCACATTGATCTCCCATTCCATCAACCTTTGCGTCAAAGATCATCATCCAGAAGAACTTCAAGCTTTAAAATAAAACAAAAGATCCTGAGATTGCCTTGATTTTCAAACAATAGCCTTTTATCTACTTTATGATGGCCAGAAATTTGTGAAATTCCCTGGTTAAAGGACCATTACCCTCTGACCTCCTACCAAGAATGTTCAAGTGTTACAGAGTTGCTGAAACACCTAACTTTTCATCAAGATGACGACTTTGCTGTCAGGATCCAAAAGCAGTATTAAAGTTGGCATCCATGGGGAGGGAGGACGAAACTCCTCCTCAGGAAATGCCCTGCTGAGTGCGGTGAGAAATGCGGCGCCACTGTTGTGACGTCACTGGTACCCAGAGTGTCCGGAGAAGTGACGGCACTTCCCCCAATTTCAGTGGCTGTGATTGTCTCGTCTGACAGTCTTGTGTTGAGTCGCATATGTTCATCTACAGCGCCGTGTGTGTGTGTGTGTGTGTGTGTGTGTGTGTGTGTGTGTGTGTGTGTGTGTGTGTGTGTGTGTGTGTGTGTGTGTGTGTGTGTGTGTGTGTGTGTGTGTGTGTGTGTGGCAGCTCCACTATGAGCCTCAGATTATGTAAAAAAAACTAAAACTAAAAAGTCACAGAGCACTTCAACATCACCTCTGCGAATGTTATCTATGAAATCTGCAAGATCGACATCGGTGAAACCGGGTGAAGACTGGGCAATCACTTCTGTGAACATTTGCCTGATTTATGAACCAACAGCACAGACGTCTCAAGCCAGTTGCTCGACACTTCAATCTTCCCAGACATTCTTTCAGTCACAGCGCGCTCCCCCGTATTATTGTACATTTCAGCAGCACAGACAGTGGCAAGTGCAAGGATCGACACGTTGGCTCCCTATGGGATCGACGAGCACTTTTCATTCACTTAGCCATTACTAATATCGAGGTTACCCTAATTGCTGGTGGCACAAAATGGTAAAGCTGAAAGATTTGTAAAAATGAATGAAATTAGTTTCATTATTTTAATTTGTTTCACTTTTAAAAGTTAGTTTAGTATATTTAATGTCACTTCTTGCTTTTTCCATATTATTTTCACTTTCTCTAAGTCACTTTTGCTTTGACTCTTAATTACTGAACCCAAACCCTCCCTATCAAAAGCAATCATTCTTCCCTCATAACTCCTGAACCACCCCACATACTTCCTGACATCTGACCCTGCTCTGACTCACTCCAACCCGACATCAGCCTTCGCCCCTATCCCGTTCATTTATTGGGTGGTCGCTAAACTACCGTTATTCTCAGGTTTTCCGTCTGTCTGTTTGTATGTAATGGACAGCTCTGGAGGCCAGAGGAGCCAACTGATTTTGATGAAACCTGACTGGTAGGTTCACACCACGATGTAGTTGTATGCTTTTGAGCACCGTTGCAATGGACGCCACCGTTGCCTAGCAACGGGACTTTGAAATTTCTGAAAAAAATCCGAAAAATATTTATATATATATATATATATTTTATTTTTCGAAAATCAAAAATCGGCTTCTGCGATTTAATGCGCACTATAATCAACCTCTTTGTCAAAAACTGTATGACTAGTATGCAATTATATAGCGACCACCCATGTCGCCTACCGGCTTGTATCTCTCTTTTGCTCTGACTAAGGGTTAACGCCCAAAATATCAGCTTCCCATTTGATTGAGGTATGCCAACTGTTGTAGTAATCAACAATAGACCTTTTCGATCGGCTTTATTCTCACAAAACCCATACGCATATCTACAACAACATAAATATACATAGGGTAAGAATAATAAAATACAATAACTTGTACACATAATACTGAAGGCAAATACCACATACGCATCACATAATAACGAAGTTAAACTCCATACTCTAATCCCAATTACATTCCTCAGAGTACATTATTCCTAATATAGTATATAACATACCATTACTGTTCCAGCATGACTTTCCACGGAGTACGTGGTATACGTGTCAACACCAGCCATTGACCTTCATATACAGTGCTGCCACATCCGCCCAATTACCGTTGCCGCCAATTACAGTATGGCACTTTATTATCACAACACCAACCGCTGTGGGAAGCAATGTCCTGTTGATTTCATAAATTGTTCTTACGTTGTACTTTTGCTCAAAAAAAAAAAAAAACCCAAACACATTCCATACCCATACACTGGCTGGCATAAGAGTCTGCCAATGCTCGGCTCTACTACAGTAACATTAGCCAATAGATACAAATCAAAGAACAGATGGAAACATTTAAATGGGGGCATAGGACTAGATTAGAACTTGGCTGTTATGTTTGTCTTCATATTTTTTAAAGGAAACCTGGATGGGGTCATCACAGGGTGACTTTCTGCAAGTCCTTTCTGAAAGTGCAGGAATTTGTACTTTGTTCAAGGTGGCAACGATAGCTCGCCTATTCTTTGCGAAGAACACCGCAGGATCTTTAATGTCCACCAACTAATGCCTCACCAGACGGAACTCGCAGTTTAACGTCCATCCGAGGGACGGCACACACATTGATGAGTCACCCTGCCTGTAAAACACCAGGATGACAGTTTATAGCTCTGGGTCGGATAGCTTAGAGGCAAGTGTGAGTACCTCAAGGCCATCCTACCCGCGGATTCCTGATGGAAGTGTGATATTTTAACGGGGTAAGTTCGTCATGTAGGTGACATTCCAAGGAAAGTGTAGCTCTTTCAACACTTCTGATGTGACTCTCTGCTCCCAAGTATTGTTTGTAAGCAGGTAATCCACCCATTCTCAGACGCAACGGAGTTAAACTGCAACATGTCTAGATCAAAATTGTATACCTGTAACGGCGACGGCAATCTTGTTTGCAAAACATAAAGATGCAGTAAAAGCAAGTTTCTTAATTCTTGATATTGACGCTGTTTGTCTGATTGATGAGTACAAGCTGAGGAAGCGCTCCCCTTGTTACCTCCACCACCAAAGGTGAAGGAGGTTATGTTTTTACCCCTTTCTGTCTGTTTGTTTGTGTGCAGGATATCTCAAAAAGTTGTGTACGGATTCGGGTGAAATTTTGTGGACAAGTTGGGTGTGCGACAAGGACGAACTGTTTAGATTTTGGTGAAGATCCGGATACTAGAATTATTCAAGTGATTCTTCACCATTGATAGATGGGGCCAAAAATGATATATATATATATATATATATATATATATATATATATATATATATATATATATATATATATATATATATATATATATATATATATATTGTTGTGGTTGACGAAATTCGCAAACCACCATTCAGGTCCCTTAGGTGAGATATCTCTGTAAGTATATGTGTAGTTAGGCCCAAACCCGTTGTTTAGAGGGAATAAATGTCATTCATTCGGGCTGCGACCCTTCAGGATAGCCGTTTTTCTTTTACTATCTTTATTTTGGACCAGCCGGCATTACTACCATTACTACCACCACCAACCACGTCTCAACAGCCATCACACAACAACCACCAACCGCAACGCCGCTTCACAACCACAGCAACGACCCTTGCCGTCACATCTCGCTCTCGCAACCATCGCATCACCGCCATTCCCGCGCCGCTTGTGGACACCGATCCTGGACTCGTGCAGGGCGCGCGCCGAGCGGCAGGTGCAAAAACACCAGCCTTTCCGAAGAAATCGGATCAAAAATGATTCACACCCACTTCTGTTCCGTCCTATCAGTGAGCATGGGGCGATTTGGCCCCGCCTCCAGGTGCGTCGGAGTATAATCGCTATTTGCAGATTCGCGGATCAAAAAGCATTCACGCCCACTTTTCCTCTGTCCAATGGGGAGCCAGCCAGAGGTAAAGGGTCGAAGGTGAAGGAGCGAAGCCACGGGGGCTATAAAGGGCCGCGTTCGCTCGCCAAAAAGGCAGTTGAGTTGGAAAGAGTCAGTCAAGGAGAGTTGAGAAGAGAAGAGTCGGAGAAAGCAGTTGGACGGAGCTGTGGAGAGTGGGAGAGTTGGAGAGGTGGCGGCGGCGGCAAAGGCAGTCGAGAGGGCGCTCGTGTCAGAGTCGGGGAGCTGCGGAGAGGGGAGGCCGATAACGCGACCGAGGTCGCGGTGGAGACGCTCGTCGCGGGACCCGAGCCAGCGAGATATCCTCATCCCCCCGAGCATCAACAACCCCCTCCTGTTTCCCCCCGCGCTGAGATAGTGTGAGAAGGGGGCCCCGTTCCCACCCCATTCCAGACACTGTCCGCGAGGCCCGCGGAGTCGGGGCGCCACCGCCATTTTGCGGCTCATCACCAGACGGGTAGGCTCGACGCGGTCTCGGCCCCAGGCCCGTCTGCCCCCTCATAGTGGAGGGTGGTCCCTTTTTCTTTTGCTTTGAGTATATGTGTTGTCGGCGCCGTCTGTGAAGTAAAACTGTATAAGTGTTGCCGTGTGCTCGGTAGTCGGTAGTAGATCTGCAGTGTGTGTTTCTCTTTTATATTTGCTTTTTGTGCATTATTGTGTGTTTCTTCCACTTTTACATTTGCTTTTGGTGTATAATTGTATATGTGTGCTATCCGTGTGCCATCGCGAAATAAATGTGCTTTATGTTGAACTGTTTTCTCGTTTCGCTTCGTCTTTTCTCGAATTGAATCTCCATCTTACTTCACGTAAAGGGTTGGTCGTGGGTTAAAGACGCCCAATAATTAATCGAACCGTCGCGGTTGACGATAACACCGCTCGGTTATCCCGATAGTACGGAACGGGTCGCTTAAAGTGGCCCGTGTCCGAAGTCGACCTGCGGCGAGGTGCGATCGCCCGGTCTATCCTCCGTGTGGGTACTTAGGTAGGTCGAATTTGGCGAGCAACCCTATCCCACGCGGGGGGCTGATTGGCACGATCGTGGTGAGGCCGAAAGGCCCATCCGTGACTAGTTCCCGGCGTTAGTCCGAGAGGGTCACGACGGGATTGTCCGTCCGGTGGGCGACATGCCGCGATTCGAGTTACGTGGCCGCTCGCACGCTGGCGGGCGCGAATCCGCAACAATATATATATATATATATATATATATATATATATATATATATATATATATATATATATATATATATATATATATATCTTCTTCTTCCTCCTTCGGCTGCTCCCGTTAGGGGTCGCCACAGCAGATCATCCGTATGATCCGCATCGTGATTTGGCACATGTTTTACGCCGGATGCCCTTCCTGACGCAACCCTGGTCGCCTCTTACGACACAGGGATATGCTACACCTATTTTAACCGGGGTATACACCGGCCCAGTATACTGGTACTCATTTCGCCGACCTCGGAAGGATGACAGGCTGAGTCAACCCCCTGGTGTATTAATTCAGTGGCCCAACGGGGCTTGAACTCAGGACCTCTTGGATCCCAAGCCGCTGCCCTAACCACTGCGCCAACACCAGGCATATATATATATATATATATATATATATATATATATATATATATATATATATATATATATATATATATATATATATATATATATATATATATATATATATATATATATATATATATATATATATATATAGCACGATATCTCAAAAGTTTTGGACGTATTTGGATGAAACTTGGTGGACATGGTGGGTGTGTGACAAGGAGGAATTGATTAGATTTGGTGAAGATCCGAATTCGGATCTGGATACGAGATTAATTTAACTTTTAAAGTGATTCTTCACTATTGAGAGATCGGGCCAAAAACGATATAGTACTGTGTAGCATGATATTTCAAAAATGTATTGAGCCAGACATGTTCTCGTGGATCAGGCATTATGTAGCGGAGGTATGCACTCCATCGAGTGCCCTTCTAGTTAACCATGTGGATTGCTTTATTCACAGCGAGCTGGATCATTTGACAACAGTTTATGCCAAGTCTATGTTTATTTATTTTTTTTTTTTTTTTAACTTCATGGACTGACTTGGAATTGCTCATTAATATTGGTACATTAAATGTCATCTTTGTCATCAATAATTCAAGCAGAATGGCTACATGTTCATTGTATTCCCACAAATTCTCTATCAATGTCTCAGTGAATAAAAGTACCAGGAACGAACCTTCACCGTTCACCTAGTGGTCTCGCGCATCCAAGCCCCTTACAGTGTTGTTGCTACAAAGAAAATTCCTCTTGTCATTTTGCATACTTCTCTCAGTCTGGAACACAGAGCACATTTTCAAATTTGGAGGGGGGGGGTGGAGCGAGGGCTTTCGAGGGTTCAGCTAAATCTCTACATTCATGAACCAGTACAACTGACATGAACCAATAAAATCTGAGTGGGAAATGGAATGCAAAGTACAAAAAGAGTTGAATTAATTGTCTGCACACAAGCGCAGTGCCGTCAACACCCTGCTGGCTGGCACCGAATTTGGGGCCAAACTGGGGGCTGTGCAAGAGCCATTTGATCACAGCTGGAACGGCGGCAAATAGGCAGAGTGTGGGGGAGGATGGGGGGGGGCAGTGGCGTCTGCAAAAATAACAACTCTAAAATCTCGGCAAATCAGGCTAGGCCCACAAAGAACATCAAATCCTTCATGGGACCAGATGTGCATCATTCTATTCCATATTCCATTCACTCTGTTAAACATACATCACATTTGTGTGTATATATATATATATAATATATATATATATATATATATATATATATATATATATATATATATATATATATATATATATATATATATATATATATATATATATATATATATAATATATATGACTTGAAGCAGCTGGAGTTGTAAGGTTCAAAAGGCAATTTAACATTTAAATAAAAAGAAATCTGAAAAACAACAACATGAAATTAATGACCGTTCTGATGAATCGTTTTCTACAATATGTAAAACTATAACTACAGCAAAATGAGAACAATCTCATCGTCATCATCATAATCGTCAACAACAAGCAGCACAAAGAGGAAGACAACGAGGAAAGTTATTGGACTCGTCCAGCACAAGCACAGCTGAGGCTCGAGCGAGGAATGTGCCGAATCGTAGCCGTGGCTGCAAACAGCGGCTAAACTCGAACAGGATGTAAACCGCCTACACAGGCCCGCCAGCAGCTCCGCTGCTCCCGTGGCCCTTTGCCTCCCGTCCCACGTGCCCGGCGACAAATCACATCCGTTTTCACCAAGGCATGCAGCAATGGCTGGCACCACGTTCTTGATGAGTTACAAGTGAAATGAGACGTATTCATGCAATGGCCTCTTCCCGACCCATTATGGGGTTAACAGTGCAAAGTTATATGTGTTGAAGATGATTCCGCTTCAAATGAGGTGAACGCTGTACTTTTTCAGCTTGTTGATGATGTGCAATGATTTGTTGAATATATATATATATATATATATATATATATATATATATATATATATATATATATATATATATATATATATATTACTGATAAACCTCACTGTAGACGACTTAAAATTAAATAAATACGCAGAATGAGGAAAGAGACAAAGTGTGATTCTGCCATGTACAAGTCTGAAAAGCATCAACAGTGTTGGACAATCGCTCGGACTACAAGAGGTCATGGTGTAACACAACGGTGAGAGGTAAATAATGAAAGCTAAACTTCCTTTTGAGAAATAGACAGAATGTAAGAATACGGAGGCCGACAGACACCATTGAGCAACAACTAACTTAGCCTTTCTAGGAAGGCTGGCTGGTTGTAGTGCCGGTGGTGGGGGTGGGTGGATTGTGGTCTTTTTCTGGGAAACGAGCAGCCGCGACTTCCTGCACAAAATCGAACCAAGAGAAGCGGATTCTGCATTGCCGCATAAACTCTAACTTAACTATGATTCAATTTTGGGAGTCTTTTTTGGAAGGCAGTGGAGTTCTTTTTTGTTCTTTTTAAAAAATTCAGCAGAAAATAATTCTATGCACATGAACATGCAAAAAAATAAATTAATAAATAAACGATATTGTAAAATAAATATTAGATGTTTAAAAAAAAAAAAAAGAGACGTTAAATTGATCATTCAAGTAAAACTTACCCCAAAACAGATTGTGTGGTTATCGACATGACTCATGAACAGCGAGGGGAGTGGGGGGGGGGGGGTTGGGGAGGTAGAGAATAAGTTTTATTTAAACCACGAGCGAACTAGATATCGTGTGCAGCTTGTGGGTGCTGGTTGCATCATTTTCTAGGGGGCACAGCTGTGCTGCTGATGCAGTGCCCTCAATTACCAGTACACTGGTACTCATTTCGCTGATCTCAGAAGGATGACTGAGTGAGTCAACCCTACCTGGTGTTAATTCAATGGTCAGCAGGGGCTTTATTTTAAGACCCGAAGATCTTGAACCAGCCACCTTGATGGTTAAGCCAACACCAGACTTCCATTTAAACCACCAAGTTCAGTGAGTAGCGTATATGCACTACTGTGCTGTATTTATCCTGAATTTGTTCCACTGTTTTCAAATCAAATTTCATACTGCCATCCTGGTGCTTTGTGAGTGGAGGGCACAGCATTTCCAAGGTCCATGACCTTCACATCTGATTGCACAGCAGGCTATCGTACCTGCATCATGATGCGAGAGTTTAAAGATCCCAGGGCATCACATCATTTGGAAAATAGGATGCGACGCAAATTTGTCGTTAAATGATATTGGAAACGTCTCTGCCCGCATTACATGTCAACCGACTGTTACGTTTGATCTCAATTAAAAGTCACAAGAAAGATTTAAAGGAGAGAGAGAGGAGAGAGAGGAGAGAGAGGAGAGAGAGGAGAGAGAGGAGAGAGAGGAGAGAGAGGAGAGAGAGAAATAGGAGAGAAACATCAGAGGCTTCAAACTCGAGTTATGATCAACAAAATGATTTTCCAACTTGACCTTTGACTTGATGGACCCAAAATCGAATCAATTAATCTTTGTGTTACAGTCCATATGCGTGGCAAGTTTGGTTGAAATTCTTTCAGTTGTTCACAAGTTATTGCGCAAACAAAATTATTCTCAATTAAAGGGCACGTGCCCTTTGACCTTTTGAACACCAAAATGAAAGAAT
>NC_140971.1:10054878-10112378 GCF_056783735.1 Eptatretus burgeri | reverse complement strand
GGAGCAAAGAGTGGTGGGGTAAGGGAAGACAGTGTGAGGTGAGAGGAAGGGAAGGCAGACATGCGGTGGATTGTTAATTACGATTCATACCGTCTCATCAAAATGATTCTGCATAGAATAACAGGGAAGATGGAAACAAAATAATGTCTGAAATCCATTTTGTACCAGTCATACTATAAATACGGCCTGGGGACCAACATCGCCCAGACACATCCGGAGACAAAACCAACCGGACGCATCCGGAGCCAAGCCGTCAAGACACAAATACTGATCGGACACATCCGGAGACAAACTCCAATCTGGAGACAAACTCCCGTCCGGATATGTCCGGAGACAAACTCCCATCTGGACACGTCCGGAGCCAAGCTGTCCAGAGACAAACACCACCGGGACACGTCCAGAGACAAACTCCCGTCTGGACATAAATACCGCCCGGACACTTTTGACCAGTCCATCCCCAAACCATGAAGAATTTGGGGGAAGGGGCCGTGGCCCCCTTTACAGGGGAGATACGGCCATGGGGAGCACAACTTAAGGTTAGGGCATGGTCACATTACCGCATGGCCAGCTTGGTCTGGATCCGGTTATCAGTTTCTGTGAAGATTTTTGAATGAAATACAAATATTTGGGGCAAAACCGCCATTAACCCAATTTCAAATGGGCGGATCCGGATGGGGAGCACAACCTCATGCTGTCGTGATGAATCGTATCAAATTTGGGCCATATCGGTCGGGTAGTTTGTGAGATGTTTCGTGAAATGTTAACGGACGTACGTACATACGGACAGACAGTCGGACACTGGGACCCACTCGATAAGCTTATTTCGGAGAAATAACCTAATAAATGAGGAAATTAATTTTTTTAATTTTTGCTATACATAGTATATTATCATGTGCTCGTAATATCCACTGACCACAAAAAATATGCAGGAAACAGTTTGTGGATTTTTGTGCATGAAACAATAAATTATTGAAGTAATCAACACCAGTTATTTACATCAATACAAATTACAAGAAACCACAATAAAGTTACAAATTCGTAAAAATACAGTCTGTAGTTTCTCTCGATAGAGTCTGGTATCCCCACCTTGCTCTCCAAACTCTTTGCCTATCAAATCCAAGACCAACTCGACTCTTGGATTACTGATTTCCTCCCATCTCGTAGCCAATGTGTGGCTCTCACCAGAACTCTCACTCCTCTCCCTGTCAATTCTGGAGTACCCCAAGGCAGTGTTCTCGGTCGCATATTATTCCTAATCTTCATCAATGATCTCATTGACTCTGGAAAATCCTTTTTATCTCTTTGCTGATGACTCCACTATCTGTCGTGACATCTCTCATCCTTCTGACAGACAGGCAGCAGCCTCTTCCCTCCTCAGAACTTAACATCACAAACAGGTCAAACACTTGGAACACATCTGTCTCTGTCTCTGTCTCTGTCTCTCTCTCTCTCTCAGGACCGTACTGCAAACCCTCCCATCTACTTTCTCAACAACCCTCTCGAAGAGGTAGTCACTCAAACTATTGGGTCGAACTCTCAGCCATGATCTCTCCACATTTCAAAGTTGGCCTCCAAAGCGAGATGCTGACTGTCGTGCAAAGTTCTTCCTTGACACACTTAAACTTCTATCCACCTACAAGGCTTTCATCCACTGCTTGATGGAGTGCGTGTGCAAAGTCGTTCAGGAATAACTTATGGGTCACATGGTTTGGCAGCCATATTGGATTAAAGAAAAATATTAAAATAATGCTTTCTTTGGAACCACTTACTCAATCGACGTAAAACTTCACACTTATGATCCAGTGGTGATGGGGAGGTTTTAAATTTCAACTTGATCAGACACATGGTCTGGCAGCCAGAATTATTTCATTTTTTGATAATTTTTTTTATTTAAATAAGGTTCACCTGGCTGTGCCTGGATGGGTTTGAGGGTCGAGGAGTAGCAGCTGAAATGTGAATCCTATCCAGGTTCCTCCTGATGACCATCTTTGTTTGTTCAGGTTCCTTCTGATGACTCCAATGCAGGAGTGTACCTATTTGGTCTTCCATTTGATTCAAATTGAATTTATTTTAATCGCATTCTAAATTGTATATATATATATATATATATATATATATATATATATATATATATATATATATATATATATATATATATATATATATATATATATATATATATATATATATATTGTTACGGTGGTGGAAATTCACAGAACACCATTCAGGTTCCCCAGAGATCAGTTATTTCGATAAGTGTGTGTTCCAGGTTAGATTTCCCCACCGATGTATAATGGGTACCGGGCATAGTGGCGTGCGCCTGTAATCCGGCTACTCGGAGGCTTGGGTTGAAGGATCGCTTGAGGACGGGAGCTCTGCACTGGGCCGCGCTATGAGAGGGTGTAGGGCAGCCTGGAATCATGGCGAAACCCAATCCTTATCCCTGTTTCGTAAGAGGCGACCAGGGTTATATCAGGAAGGGCATCCGGCGTAAAACCTATGCCAAATCAGTATGCGGATCATAACGGATGATCCACTGTGGCGACCCCTAACGGGAGCAGCCGAAAGACGAACAACAACAACCGATGTATAACGGGTCTTGTTCGTGTGTCGGGCTGTGCATCTTTGAGTTAGCTGTTCTTCTTTTTCTATCTTTTATTTTAAACAAACATCATCTCCTCAACAACAACTCAACAGCCACGCCACCACCACCACAATGCCAACAACTCAACAACCATGCCGCCACCACCACAACGCCAACTCAACAACTACACCACCACCACCACAACGCCAACAACTCAATAACAATGCCGCCACCACCACAACGCCAACAACTCAACAACAATACCGCCACCACCACAATGCAAACAACCACGCCACCTCCACCACAACGCCAACAACTCAACAACCACGCCATCCCCACCACAGCGCCATCAACATCGCGACACCATCACGCCCGCTTGAGCGACAGCAGCAAAATGCCGTGATACAAACTCACGGCGCCACATTCCAGTCTCCGTGTGCAATCAGCCGTGAAGACGGCTGATTTGCATAAGTGGATCAAAACGGGCTCTGCCGTGGAAAAAGCCAGCAAATCAGAGCTGAAAGGGGTGGAGCCAGCCTGGGGTGAAGGTGCCGATTTCGGGTGGCGAAACCTCCAGCGGCTTCTCCCCTCGGGCTATAAAAAGCCGCGTTGGCAACGCACCAGAGAGCAGTTGGTGGTGAAGCTGGCGAGCGGAGGTGGTTGGTCGTCATTGTTCACGGGTCGTTCACCGGTGGAGCTTGGAGTCGTCGGAGTTAGCAGCAGCATCAGAGCGTGGGGGTCCGGGCAGACAGCCCTGATACGGTCAGGCGACGCTGAGGAGTGAACGAGGTCTAAAAGAGCATCAACTCTGAAAGAGCAAGAGACCCGTTCGCTCTTCCGAAGCGTCGCCGGCCAGGCTCGCCAGAAAGGGGCCGCAATGAAGCCAGGCCACCGAGGCCGTTCAAGCAGCTGTTCAAGCTGCTCGTCATGCTGCCCAAGCGACTGGCGCGTTCGCAACACACCAGACGGGACCGAGACGCCAAAGGACGCCGAGGGAAGACAACCGAGTCGCCACCAAGGGGCGACCAGGTAACCGGCCCAGCCTCTCGGAGCCTTCCAGTCATCCCGGCTCTGAGAACATTAAAGGCTTAAAAGCCCGTTTCTTTTCCTTGGTTTTGGATGAAAGTCTGTGGCGCCTTGTCTTCTGAAGTAGAACTGAATAAGTGCATGATTGTGTACATGATTGAATAGACATCGGCTGTAGGCTTTGCTCGTGTCTTGTCCCCTACTCCATTCATTGACTGGATGCCCACTGAAAATAAATGCTCCATTGTTTGAATGTCAACCTGCTCGTTTGTGTCATTTTCCCTGCATTGACTGCCACGGCACGTATCGGGAATTAACTGGCCTTTAAAGCTGCTAAAAGTACATCTGGTCCGACGTGACTTGGCGATATATAACCGCTCGGCTTCGCACACGGAACGAGCCACTTAAGCGGCTCGTTTTCGTACAGGTCCCGTCGAGGTATAAACTCCCGGTATTTCTGTCTGCGCGAATTATTAGGTACATCGATAATTCGGCGATCAGCCTTGTAGCGCGTGGACAGAATAATTGGCTAGTTTATGATGCATTAAGGCATCCATGACTGGATTTCGGCGTCGGTCCGGAAAGTCACGACTGGATTGCGGCTTTCGGTGGGCGCGCGACCGCGATTTGGGCTGAAGTGGCCGTCCGCACGCCGAACGCGGCGGAAACCCGTAACAATATATATATATATATATATATATATATATATATATATATATATATATATATATATATATATATATATATATATATATATAATTAGTTTTCATCAGCTTGTTCCATTGCTTGAAAGTCAATGAGTGGGTTTAGAATGGCACCAAGGAAGTAACTTTTAACAGAACAGCATGTAAAGATCCAAACTCTGCAATAAGAACAGCACACCATGAAGGAAATAGCAGAAAAGCTGAAGATCTCCTACATTGGTATGATATACTTTGTACTCCTGAAATAAACTGGCTCGGTACAAGACAAGAAAAGGCCAGGAAAACGTGGAAGAACCTCCACAAGACAAGACAAGCACTTGGAAGTTGCTCAGCTTGCCCGGTAGAATAAAAATAAAGTCAGCAGGTGACGAATGAAATGAGAGCAGGCCTGAACATTAACGTCTCGTCCAGCACTGTGCAAAGAAGGCCGATTGCAGCAAGTCTCGATGGCAGAGTTAAAGCAAAAAACACCATCTACTGCTCAGATGACAGAATGAGTGTAAAAGACTGAAATTTGCAAGGCAACACCAAGATTGAGAGATTGAACAATGGAATTGGGTGCTGTGGTCTGATTAATCAAAGTTTGAACTTTTTGGATCAAAGACACTCCAGTTCGTACGCCGAAGACCTGGAGAACATTACGACACGCAATGTTTGCAGCCTACTGTTAAACACAGGGGAGGCTCTGTGACTTTCTGGGGTTGTATCTCAGCTTTTGATGCAGGAAAACCTGTTAAAATCAATGGGACGCCAACGAAAGAGAAGTACGAGCAGATACTGCAGCACCACACAGTTCCTAATAGAAAACGTTTAATCAGAATAAGACTCCTTTTCCAACAAGATAATGATCCAAAACGTACTCCTTGTATAGTAAAACTATTTGGAGAACAAGGTTGCAGCTGGTGTGCCCAAAGTTTTGGAATGATCACCCAAGGGTCGGGACATGAGTTCCATCGAGGCCATGTTAGTTTACTTTAAACAGAGAAGACCAAGAGGAACCCAACAAACCTTACACAACTGTGGAATGAACTACAGGATATTTGGAACAATATTCCTGTAAGAGTACTTCAGTCGTATACAGGAAGCATGGGTAAAAGAGTGATGGCACTCAAGAAGGCAAAGGGTCGACAAAGTATTGACTGATACTATAAAATGACACTATTCTTGTTATTTACTCAAGCAGTTTGTTTCACACACATTTATAAAGGCTGTTAATTTCCAATCATAAACATATATGACTGTTATCACTGATAATTTGATGAACCTACTGTTAAAAGTATAAATATCATTGGAATAACCTAAGCTTTTGCACAGTACTTTCTGTATGTATACTAGCCCACGTAATGCAAGATATGACTCAATATCACGAGCCAGTGTAACGCAACATGTGACTTGAAGTGTTCCCTCCCCCCCCCACCCATCCCAACATCAAGTCCTCAACCTCCCCCACCTCATTCCCCATCCAATTAATAACAATGTAAAGAACAATGAAATGTTTAATTCACAATCTCATCCCCCCTTTCTTCCCGTTCTCAACAACGATCCTGTTCCTGTTCGTTAAGAACAAGGTCTAAAGTAAATAATGATGAAACATCATTTAATTCACAATCCCACGAGATGACAGAATCTCACGATATGTGTCGTAGGGATAATATAAGGTAAGTTAAATTATAACCTGCTACATTTGTCATCATTTTGGTGGGAAGCAGGAAGTGTGTAGTTAATTTTTTTTCCCCCCAGTGTTGCAGGTGATGCTTGAACGTTTTGAATGATGGAATACGATGGCCTAGAGATAAGAATTCATGTGTCAAAGAATTGAAGGCAAACATTACTGCAACCATCCACACTATTGCTCGACACATTGCATGGAGTAATGCTGATTTGCGAATGCAACAATTCCAATGGGGCCCATTTGACAGATGTAATTTGTAAGTAACTGTGTTATGTCTCAGTATAATCTCTGATCTGTGTGCTTTCAAACCATGTGCTACACACAGTATTTATGATGTTCATTAATATTTTACAGCACCAATAAATGTGTCAGATATAAATGCTCCATCCTGTATAACAATAAGATATATCGATATCATCTATATCTACAGTATATGTATATGTATATATATATTTGGCTGGAGGAAGCCCGTTGGGAAGCAGGTGAAACGTCACCTGAGACCAGATCTGCTTTTGCTGGTTTATTAATAGATTAGTAGGGCACATCCAGTTACTTTTTTGGTTGAATGCACCTTTTTCCTTAAAAAAACAAATAAACACATACTATATATTTCTCATGATGGGACTCAATCTGTTCCCTGTTAACTTGTCAAGTTAGGGGGTTCGATTCAGTTTTATTAATAAGCCTAATATGGTCACGAATAAACGATCAGCAGTCTGTTGTTCTGATGAGCCCACAACAAGAGCAAAATCGAGATCAACATCTGTGCTTTTCATCGATTAGTGAGCATAGGCTTTTACTATCAGTCTGCAAAGGCTTGAGTACCATATGGATGGCTCCTAATTTGGAACTTCTTTGGTTGAGATATATATATATATATATATATATATATATATATATATATATATATATATATATATATATATATATATATATATATATATATATATATATATATATCACCCTGATCCACCACACCCCACTCCTTTCTGCTTTCCTGCAAGAGGCACACATCTCCACAAAGTTTCATCCTCATAGATTAAGGTTCTGCAATGACTGCGATGAGCTGCCGTCATTGTCCATAACCCGTGCATACCTGCTTACAATTAGAAAGTGGGGGGGGGGAGGGGAAGGGGGAATCACTGAATGGCTAAGATGTTCAGTAAACAACCACCCTGAGCCTAAAGAGGATCAAAGCTCAAAGGGAGTTCATAGCTCATTTTCACGGTGGCAGCTTTAAGAGCACTATCTCACCATGCACAATGACAGAATGTGCCTGCTTTGATGTGCCAAACCTCAAAATATTTTCCCACTGTGTTTGCTTTGTTGCTGCCTAGCCCTTCTCTAGTTTGTTGGTGAACCGTCTCAATGCACCCACCCAGCCGCACGGCACAGCCGACCTTGCCAACATACCAGACAAGCCAATTCAATGAGATTATGACTGTGAGCCGGAAAGAGTGGGAGGCAGCTATGAGGGACGGGGGAAGCAAGACTCAAGGTTAGAAGGAAAAAAAGAAAATGATATACCAAATATACAGTCTTTGGAGCAGGAAATACTTAAATACTCTGCACAAAAGCATAAACAGAATTTGCAGTTGTCTTTTGCAGTCTTTGCATGGCTGCATGATTTTCAGGAAAGAAAATGTAAAAGAAGCATTACGGCCAGCCAACTGGAAATCGGTTCACATTTTGTAAAGAAATGGTCAGAGATCACTAGCCACCTGTAACCCCCCCCCTCCTCACCCCACTACCCAAAATCCAAATATACAAACTCTACATATATATATATATATATATATACATATATACATACATATATACATATACATATATACATATACATATATACATACATATACATATACATATACATACATACACATATATACATATATATACATATATATATATATATATATATATATATATACACATATATACATACACATATATACATATATATACATATACATATACATATATATACATATATATATATATATATATATATATATATATATATATACATATATATATACATATATATATACATATATATATATATATACATATACATATATATACATATATATACATATATATACATACATATATACATATATATACATATATATACATATATATACATATATATATATATATATATATATATATATATATATATATATATATATATATATATATATATACAAATTGGATATTCAGTGAGACATATGATTGAAGTTCAGATATCGAAACTGGCATTTACTTCAAGAAAGTGCTGAAGAGGTTTCGGGAGTTTTTGGGAAAGAGCTTTACCCAGAAAACTTAAGAAAAATCTCGCAAGCAAAGCACTATGAAATGTTCCCCAATGTACAATTTGGAAAATGAAGATGAAAATAACATGCAGGCCCAAAAATAGCAACAAGTTGTCTTGGATTTCCCTCAGTGGTTTTCCCAGGCTGGAACCTTGGGGCTGCCCCTGTGGATGGGCCAGATGGAGTGCCTGCTGCAAAACTGAATTCTCGGAGGAAAGCGGCTGTGATAGCTGGTCATGCAACACAGGGAAATTTTGCATTATTTCATATATTTTGTCTGTTATGTCAAATGTGGTATCGTCCACAGGTCATCCAACAATGAGGGAGCTCGATTTCAAAATTACTGTTTGGTACACAGGTTTGGAATTCACTTTACCCCTAACCTCGTCGAGCTACCGCCTGCATGAGTCTCATTTCACTGGCTAATTAGATCTTAATAACTAGCCTAAATTGCTTGAATCCATGTTTCAAAGTACCTCTTAAAAGATAACTCTTGGAAATAAAATTGTCATTTACTTTTAGTACTATAGCAGGAAACTTTCACACACTTTTGGAAACTGTAGTCCAGTATGTAGTTTGTGGTCTTAAACTGAAAAGTAAGCAAAACTCGAGCTATAAGTAACACACACACTCACACATACCTACCCCGGCAATATAATAGTGTGGTTATATGCATCAATCGAGGAGGCAGATTAATAAGCGCACAGCCTGTAAGCATGTTTTACACTATTTCTGGTATGAGAATGACTGGAGATTTAAACGATATACTCTACAGAGATATATAGATATATATATATATATATATATATATATATATATATATATATATATATATATATATTTATATTTAAACTAACTCTGTAAATATACATGTACAGTGCTTTCAGAAAGTATTCACACCCCTTGACTTTTGTCACATTTTGTTGTGTTACAGCCTGAATTGAAAATGGATTAAACTTAGATTTTTTTTTCTGTCACCGATCTATATAAAATACCCCATAATGACAAAGTGAAAACATGTTTTTAGAAATTCCTACAAATTAAATAAAAATAAAAAGCTGAAATGTCTTGCATCAATTAGTATTCAAACTGTTTGCAATGACACTCCAAATTGAGCTCAGGTGGATCCAATTTCCTTTGATCATCCTTGAGATGTCTCCACAACTTGGTTGGAGTCCACGTGTGGCCAATTCAATTGATTGGATGTAATTGAGAAAGAAACACATCTTTCTACAAAGGTCCCACAGTTGAGAGTGCATGTCAGAGCAGAAACTCTACCATGAAGTTCAAGGAACTGTCCGTAGAACTCTGAGATATAATTGTGAGGAGGCATAGATCTGGGGAAGGGTATAAAACAATATCTGGAGTGTTGAAAGTTTCCAAGAGCACAGTGAGCTCCATCATTCGGAAATAGAACGAATCTGGAACTACCCAGACTCTTCTTAGAGCTGGTCGTCCAACCAAACTGAGCAACTGGGCAAGAAGAACCTTGGTCAAGGAGGTAACCAAGAACCCAATGACCACTCTGACAGAACTACAGAGTTCCTTGGCTGAGATGGGAGAACCTGCCAGAAGGACAACAGAGTGTGCAGGACTTCACAAATCAAGGATTTATGGGAGAGTGGCCAGACAGAAGCCACGCCTGAGAAAAAGGCACACGACAGCATACCTGGAATTTGCAAAAAGGTACATGAAAGAATCTGAGAGCTTTGTTCTCAAAAAGGTACAGCTCATTACCCATCTAACAGCATCCCTACCATGAAGCATGGTGATGGCAGCATCATGCTATGGGGATGATTTTCAGTGGCAGGGACAGACACTTGTAAGGACAGAGAGAACAAATAATGGAGGCAAATACAGGCAAATCCTTGAGGAGAACCTGCTTCAGAGTGCAAAAGACTGAAGACTGCAGTGAAGATTTACCTTCTAACAGGACAATGACCCCAAGCATACAGTCAAAGCAACACTGGAATGGTTTCAGAAGAAGAAAGTGAAAGTCCTTGAGTGGGCCAGCCAAAGCCCAGACTTGAATCCCATTGAGAATCTGTGGAAATATTTGAAGATTGCTGTTGACTGACGCTCACCATCAAACTTGACAGAGCTTGAAGACATCCGATAGGAAGAATGGCAGAAAATCCCCAAATCCAGATGTGCAAAGCTGATACAGACATACCCAAGAAGATTTGAAACTGCAATCACTGCCCACGGCGCTTCTACAAAGTATTGACATGATGGTTCAATACTTATTGACACAGGGCATTTCAGCTTTTCATTTTTAATGAATTTGTAACATTTTCTAAAAACATGTTTGAAGAACTAAGCATGGAATATATATATATATATATATATATATATATATATATATATATATAATAAATTAGGATGCTGGAGGTGCGTTCACAGCCCAGAATATCAAAGAAGAGTATTATAATAATGGATTTAATGAATAAATGGGAGGGGACAATGAAACCTCACAAAGAAAGAAGAGAACCCGATGGTACCGACTCCAAGTGGACAAATATGGCTGATGCCTATCAACACAAATATTAGGGACACAGACTCGCACAGAAGTACAGGACATGAGAGATGGAAGGGGGAGGAGTATAGGAGGGTAGGTCTTCCCTCAATGTGAGGCAGCGTGGACTGGCACAATGTCCGTCAGGTAGACAGAATCCCGGTGGGAGACAAGCTAGTCAGGAATAGAGAGCAGACTCATTTTGGCGCAATTCCTAAACTGCCTGAACCTCTCCAAACTGTTCCACTCAGGTGACTCACTGTGTTTTCCACAGTGGATCAGACCGCCTCAGACTCACACTGCGTGCAGACTGACAACACGCATGGGAATCGGGCTTTATAAACCCCCTGCACATGACAGCACTGTGGCTGTCTTATTGGCCGCACGCCCCATGTGAACCCCATCTGGGCTGGTGTGCTCCAGACAATTGTGGCACCACACGCCAGCGGTCCACCCCATGCGGACCCATGGCAATCAAGCACATGATCGTTGATGCAACAAAGTAGAGGAAACAAAAGAACATATAAGAGCGGAAAGTAAAATGGTGGGGTGGGAAGACAGGGAAGTGTCTAAACGATCGATCCTGACTGCTAATTGGAGTAATTACGAGTCGACTTATTCGAACAAAACGACACAAGTAGGAGATAACTATTTCATTAATGAAGCCCTTACCCAATATTAAATTTTCCTCACATTGCACACGTCTCCCCCTCCTACAATCGTCACGAGTCTCGCCTCAATACGATACGATACGATACGATACAACAAAAATGTCTACTTTAAGAGGGAACATTACAAGAATGAAAATATTGTGATGGTTAAGAAACCGACCCCTGGGGAAAGAACATCCATGAACATGGAGGACCTCCACCACCGAAGGTGAAGGAGGTTATGTTTTCACCCCTTTCTGTCTGTTTGTCTGTGTACAGGCTATCTCAAATAGTTGTGGACAGATTCGGATGAAATTTTGTGGACAGGTTGGGTGTGTTAAAAGGACGAACCGATTCGATTTTGGTGAAGATCTGGATCTGACTACGAGAATTTTTAAAGTTACACTTCACCATTGAGAGATGGGGCCAAAATTGATAGATAGCACAATATCTCAAAAAAGTTGTGGACAGATTTGGAAACTTGGTAGAAATGTTGGATGTGTGACAAGGAAGAATGGATTCAATTTTGGTAAAGATCAGAATCCAGATCAGACGACTGGAATTTTTAAAGTGGTTCTTCACCATTGAGAGATCGGGCTCAAAAACAATAGATCGGCATGATATTTCAAAAATGTATTGGGCCAGTTATGTTCTCGTGGATCAGGCATTACGGGGCGCAAGTATGCGCCCTGCCGAGTGCCCTTCTAGTTTGTTTATGTACTGTACAGAGATAGATTCACCGCCAGTTGCCTTATGGATACGGGACAAATGCATTGTGTGGGCTTAGTTAGATCTTTCCCCTTCTAAGAATTCTCATACTCTCAATCTCATTTCTGTCCGTTTTCCAATCATTTAATTTGCAGAACTCACCATCCCACTCATTTCATTCTTCTCAATTCATCAACAGCACTCGCCATCCCACTCGTTGCATTCTCTTCACCAAGCTGATGCCCAATTACTCTTCGCGCCCCGTATCGGTTACAAAACTATTACCATTTACAGAGCACATGGACATCTTTCAACTCACCCATCTTTAATCCTCAAGCACTTTTCACAAAGCACCACACACGTTTCAAAACATAGCCACACCCGATGGCAAGAACAACGGTGGAAGCGCGATGGCAAAGTCCGCGTGAGGGAGGCACGGAAAAGGCCGACCAAGGGCAGGTAACAAAGACAGCGGTTCGGAGTGCGGTTATTTTGGGGGTTGTGGGCAAAGCTGGACATGCTCTACTTGGATGCAGTTGCGAGATACAGCCAATGAGGATGCCTCACGCTGGGTCAAAGGGCATGACGTGGCCTCTCATCCTGGGATCTCCACCCCAAACAAACGTTGCCTTCTCATGGCTATGCCCGCTACAAAGACTTAAAAAGTGAAACCCAGGAACAGTTTGCTGCTGTTGGACCATGCTGGGGACCCAAGTGAGAAGCTTCCTGCCTGTTTGTGCCGAGAAGTCGCCTGCCAGAACCAATCATGGTGGAGCTGGGATGAGCTGTGCCATAAATGAGCCAAGTACGAGTCGGGCATGAAAGCACATGGTCCCTATCACGGGAAGATAGCTCCACTTACTGACATACACAATCTTTCTCTTTCTGTCCTCCAAGAACCGCTAATTGGTCTACTTGAGAGTCACAATAGGAGTATCACGATTGAAAGAGACATCGACGATTGGTCTCTTGACCCATCTTGGCGAGGTATACATTCACACCTCAAGCATTTCCTCGAAAGGTTACGCTGCATCCGCCATTCTTCTCAATTCATTTGCATTCACACACTCCTACGCCTTCAATTCCTTCTCCCCACTGTTGGATTGGCAAGCGCCTGCCTGTGTGAGTCAAAGGTCACCACCATACCTCGTTCTACTTCTCCCTTCTTTTCTTTCTCTCTATATTTTCCCTGGAATGTTTCTGATGGCACACCAATCCTATGTATAGACTAAGTAGGATTGTGTAAGGGACATAAAAGTGCTGAGTGATTCTTATGTGCCCCGTAAATACGTGCCTTTCAGGAAGTGTTGGTAAATTGTTTTCAAACCTGCTTAAGTGTCTCATTTCCTTTGTTGGTTCGATTATAGTGTGTCCAAATAGAGAGACGGGACGTTTTACCCCGCCGATCACTCATACCACTCGCCAAAGTTCATCCACGGTTCGCTCGGCCTTACATATTAAATAAACAGGTGAACGTTCAAGGTGCGGTTCCTCAATGGGTACCACCCAACCACCGGTAAGGTAATGCAGTCGTTAAGGAGTGAGGGCCCTGCTTAGTTTGGTAGTTTCAATTGGCATCTACGGTTTCTCAGCAAACCGGCGGGATGCAGGGTTATCTGTAGCTGGTGGCCTCAGGTCCAGAGGTCGGAAAGAATCTGAAGAGTCCCCCCTCCCCCTCATGATAACCCCCAAATCCTGGTACCGTAATAATATATAAAAAGGGACACGAAGAAACTGTCTACTTACTGACGAACAGAACAGGCCAAAGCGAATCCCAGGACAATTCAAGTGTTGTGATTGTAGTTTAAATGCAGATTCTATTTATCAGGATCCTACCTTCTCTCGTACATAAATACATCCCTACGCACACGGAACTTCACATTTCCACATGGCATTTCAAACGAAAGCAAAACAGAAAGCGGCGAGAAAGAGCAATGACAGCTCAATGTCACCAACATTTCCAAGCAACAACATAGTAAATCAGAGTTCATGGAGGAGGGAGTAACAGTTCATGGCAACAACATACAGGTAATGGATCACAAAAGCACATGTGCTCTGTGGATGGGGGCATTATGGGGACTCTTTGCAGCCGTAATTATACGCAACCAGGCCTGTGCAGCATTTTTATAATGACCCAAAGCATGCTGGGATGTTATTTGCTTTGTTAACACATGGGCCATACCTGGGTGGAAGCCGTTGCTTGGTGTCCCTCATTTACCCAGGTGTTTCCATTTTTTTTGTCCACTACCTGTAGTTCATAACAACTATAGAAGTATATGTTGGCAATAACAAGAAGTTATTCACCATGGGGTAGCAAATAAAATTTCCAGGAGACAACAGAAACAGTTTGTTGATGCAGAATTGGTTCATGTCTTGGCAACGACACACTCAGCAGGCTGGCAGCAGCGATGTTGACAACATATTGAAAGATTCAGTGTTGGTGGCTCCTGCTGTTTTTGATGGTGGGTGGTCTTGGCAGCAAGGGGGAGATGGCCAGCTTTAAGTTCCCCACCTGCCTCCTGCCCCTCCCCTTTGGAGAAAACGATGGTGCACCTGAAAACTTAAAGGGATGATGAAGGGAGGCCTTACCTGGATCTCTGGAAGGGAGGGTGACCGTCCCCGATACCAAACTCTTTACCTTCAATTTTGGAACACAAACAGCACTCTCAAATGCCAAAAGGACCCTACACTAATCTCTACCAGACACCGACACACTGGATGGTGCGAAGGCGAGAGAACATATTCGAATACTGGTACATACCAAAACACATTTTACAACATTACTTTTACCCCTCTCGGTGGTCCCAATGACCAATTTACCTCCCGATCTGCAAGCTGGTCTGATCCGAAGAATTTGGGCATAGCCCCCACAAATCATTCTCCCCTATGCTCCAGCACAATTGGTTGGCTGGGCAAAGTGGCCACATATCAAGACTCTTCACCTGGCCTTGTCTCGCCATCTGTGGCCTCTTAGCACTCACACAGGCCCTTTCTCTTCGGTGCATGGGCCTACACCTCTAAACTTGCCTTTTTCGCATTCTTGGCAGCACTCAACTTCTCAGGAGGCCCCAAGGCTCGGTGCCTTCAATTGCACTGTCCGACTACCTCTCTGGCCACACCCCGAGCCAATGAACCACAAATTTGCACACCAAATTACAATTCCTTGTGACCAATTTGCCCATGCCCAATGACCAGCAGCTTTGCAGTTTCCATTTCCACATTGGGAACTATCTCACCTTCAAATAGCTGGAAGCTCCCTCCAACAGCAGGCACTACTCTCTCAAACACTCTCCTTACACAATTTCACACATCTAAAATTTGGTCACACTCACACCAGCACACTTTCCACCTCATTCTCCATCCATCCCAAATTCTGCCATAGCAAGAAAAGGGAAAAGGATAAATGTGCCCTAACACTAGAAGTCAGCACTCTCAAATTCATAGCCAATTCAACCATGAAAAAAAAAAAATTCTAACTTTTTTAAACCTCCATAAAATTCCAATCACCCCACACAATTTAAATGTCAAATTTAATCAGTCTTTAATCCCCTCTGCTCTCTACCACCTGTCATTCTGTCACTGTTGTTCCCTAATGCCACCGACATCCACATTGCTGGCCCAGGCACTGTTGACACGCTTGTTTCCGCCTTCTTACTTGCCCCTGGTGTTGCTGTTGCTTGTTTGGTGTGGCCTGGGCCCGATGCTGCCACTCACACTGGCCCCTCCACCTTTCCTCCAAAGCACCTAGAGCAGACACAGTTGCCCAAACGAACCACCGTCTTTCTTCCAGGACTCTCTGGCCCGGAGCAGTCGCCTCCATCGGCCTGCACCTTTCCTACACCAGCCCCGTCCTCTGTTGAGCCGGGGGCTACTGCAAATCTCAGAGTTGGCCCCGACCTTTTCTTCTCAGCCTCTGCCAAGCCGAGACCAGCAATCTCAATCTCTGTAGGGTCCTATCCGGCCTAACAACTAACGTGTCAGTTCTTACCCTGACTGGCAGTGTTTCTCCTCTCACCTACTCACACAACCTACGTGCAGTACCCACAACACGTGACTCACATGTGTGTACACTCCAATGGGAGGAGCCTCGACCCAGAAATCCTCTACCTGGCTAATCAACTCCTTCTCACCATGTGTGTGCATCCACATACCTGGCAAACACCACCTGCTTACAGGCAGTCACGGCTCACCGCCAGGGTGCTGAACCTGTTGTTCACCACTTTCAGCTTTCCACTCTTGGCCTACAGACACTTATCCACATCAGGCTTTATTTCACCCAGACCAAGCCACTCCCTCCTTTAGTCCAGGAGCAAGGACCAAACACTGCACTAACCATGAGCATCTCCACTTTCTCCTCGTGCTTTCTACACTCCTGCAATCCATGGTCTCTCCACTCCGTCTGCTCCTCTACAACCACCTCAACACCACCCTCCATGGGATTTACAACTGCTCTCTATGGGATTTATACTGTTCTTTGCTATGGGGCCCACTCTATCTCTTCACCACAGTAGTTTGACTATTTCTCCCCATCGGCCCATTCTGTTCTCTACTATAGGGTGGTGTAGAGATGTAGTCTGTTCTTCACTCCGTCCTCTCCTCCTGAACCACCCCCACCCCCCCAGGGAGCCGGTGTTTCCCGAAGTGACTACACTCGATCTCGCTGGAGATAAACTATATAGGAGAAGCCTGGAGAGAGAGGTAACTTGGTGAATGTGTTAACCCTGGGTGTGGGAACTTACAATTACAATCTAGTTTGCATGCAAATATTTTGGCACGATTGGAAATAACCAAAGGGTACCCGCTTAAATGAGAGATGCTTACTTACATTGATCTTAAGGGGACAGCCTCTCACAGAAAATGTACAGCACACGAGAGTGGAGAAAACAGGGAAGATTGGGAGGTAAAAGGGGATAGGCCTTCCCTCGATCTGAGACTCAGTGGAATGGTCCCATGTCCTTCAGGCAGGCCGCATCTTGTCGGCGGGTGTGAGGCAAGCGAGTCAGGAGGGGAGGACAGACTCGTTTTGAGGCAACTCCCAAACTGGCTGAACTCTCCAGACTCAATGTGTTCTCCAGACTGGACCGGACTACCTCAGATACGTGCAGCATGCAAACCGATTCAGCACACGTGGGCATCTGGCTTTATAACCCCGGGGTGTGACGTTACTGTGACTCCATTATTTACCTAAAGGACAGCCTGGTGTTGGCTTGGGATCCTAGGGTCCTGAGTTCAAGTCCCATTGGCCACCAAATTAACACCAGGGGGTTGACTCAGCCTGTCATCTTTCCGAGGTCAATGAAATGAGTATACTGGTAATAGGGGCACTGCATCAGCGGCATAGCTGCGCCCCGAACCAATGATGCAACACGATGGGAACCTCAAGGACACCCCCCCCCCCACTCCACTGGGTTCTGTCATGACATCATATGCCAAACACCCAACCACATACATACCATGACATGACATCAAACACATGGTCATCAATAAAATGGAGTTGAGGAAAGTAGAAGAATCGCGGGAAGACAAGAAGTTGTTTAAACGATTGACTCTGTTGAGACAGCTTATATACCAACATGATAAGGAGATAATTATCGAATTAATTATTCCCCTTACCCCTTGAGGCATTTTTGTGTATATGTATATGTATATATTGTGACGTACACGGGACTTGAACAGTCCCGCCAACGTAGAATGAGCCGAAACGATGGAGGCGATTTATTTGTTTATAACCCAAACATGGCGGTTCTAATCGCTCTACCGCAAACGGGACGAGGAAGGTGGCACGAGGCACTTTTCACTGAGTTGATGATGTTTATTCTTTTTTTACTATTGACCAGAAATAACAAGATTCGGCAAGAAGAGGGATCCGGGGCGATTCGACGGGATGGTGTGGGATCGGGCGTGGGGAAAACACAGACAATTCCAATGAATATACAGTTCTCAATCCCTCTAAGGCGCCAAGCAGACACACACACACACACACACACACACACACACACACACACACACACACACACACAAAACGTAGCTATCTCTGGTGGTCAGGCTGGACCGTGGTGTGGACGCAACTGTCCCTGGATCGGCGCCGGACGAGCCGGCCTTGCTCTCCTCAGGGGGGGGCAGGAGAAACCGCGGTGCTGTCGACCTCCTGGTCCTGGCCCAAGTCCGCCCACAGCCGCCAGGGAACCAGCTCCGGCGCCAAGCCGCGAGCAGGAGAGGGAGGCAGGTCCGCCCGCTGCCCGACCCCGTACTCCGAGTCATCAGAACCCCAGAGCCAACCGAGGTGAGGCACGAGGCTCGGCAAGGCTCCCAGACACGATCAAGAGCACGATTGACTCAGCACAGCAACCAGGACGCTCTCTGCCGCCACAGGTTCCACACCAAAAAAACACGAGCGTTCTGGTTGTAATCTTCTTCTTCTTCCTTTTCGACCCTGAACAGAACCTTTTTATCCTTCTGCCCTCGTCACCTCCAATCGAGCCGTTTATTGGCCCACTGCCGTCGCCTTCTGCCAATCGTGATCACGGGGCGGAGCCATCCGCTGCTCTGTCCTGTGACTTCACGGCCAGTCTTCAGAGAATACCAAAAGGGGTTTACGCAGACACACTTACCCTATCCCGTGTCCCTATCTAATTACGTGACATTTATCATTTCCCCCTTGAAGAAATGAACATTTACTAGACAACTTATCACCACTGAATTACTACTTATTACATCGAGATCTCCTGGTAAACTCGAACAGCATGGCATACCTAATTAAACATCCTAATTACCCTTTGAATGCATACCCCCCCCCCCTCAAACGTAACAATATGTATTATACCTATTGTACTTGTGGAGCATGCTCGGAGACTGGAAGCAAATACTTGGGTATACCTGACATGATACAGACAGGAATAAATATAAGCTTTAAATATATTTTATGAAGTGAATTGTGGTTGCATCCTGCAAGCAGCTCAATAACTCAAGTATAAATGAATAATTAATGATTAGAAGGAGTTCTTTATTTAAAAGTCTACCATTATTGTACTTTTTAATGTAAATACGGCAAAGTTTGAAAATAAGAGGCAGAAGAGGTGTGTGTTAGCATTGCCCTGGAACCAGTTCGAGTATAAGCTCCCGTTGTCTTGGGTCACGTGACCGTAACCAGAGCAGGGCTGCGCTCTGGCTGACGTTTATTCACGGATATTTTCGTTTACGGACATGTTTCCTACGGTTTTGTGATTTTTTCCTGGGATATTGGCTTTGAGTTGCATCAGCATGAGAAATTTCAGCTTTATAGTGTACCTATAAAGTACAAAACATTTATATCAGAGAGTGAGTGAGTGAGTGAATCCATGATTCCATGAATCAGTCATTCAGTGGTTATTTCGTACCATACAGCTTCAATTATATTGAGATCTGGGCTTTAAGGGGGACATTCCATGCCTTGAAACCCTCCAGATTCTTTCTTTTGCAAATAAGTTTCAATTATTCCAGCTTGAGTGTGTCGGATAGTTGTCTTGCTGAAAGATGAAGTTTGGATGATTAAGTCCAAGCTTTGTCTTTAAGCAAGATATTCATCTTGCTTTTGAAGTTTGGATCAATAATGGTCTTGCACCCACTGTTCTTTCCGTAATTTGTCCCCCTCCCCCTTCTCCCCCTCAACCACAAGTTTTGGCAGGACGCACAAGGTCTGCCACCAACCCCCCTTCTCGTGAAGCTCTCAAAATCTAGAATCACTGCTCACCTCCACTCATTTGTTCCTTTTTTCTCCTGCCTATGGAATGAACTTCCACATTCTCTTCAATCTTATTCTTCTCTCCAGGTTTTTAAGACAACTGTTCAAGACACCAGCCTCCCATCTAAAACCATGATCTTTTCTACCCTCATCAACTCACCCCAAGCCCATCTCTTTGTAATTTTTCTTCCAGAGAGTTTGCTGCTGTATTCATCTAGTCAACCCCGTCATCCCCGAGTCCTCATTCTTACACACATCCATAATCTTCAAAGTCTCTCAAAATATGTTGTCCCTCAGCCCCACATTCTTTTGATTTGGAATACTGGCTACTGCAACTACTATTACAACTACCTTAAGAGGCCAATTATTCCCACTTTGTGAGGTTAGCTAAGGTTTTTGGCACAAGTTTTTGATGAACTACCTGGCCAGACATTATGGTCGACTGGAACTGTGAGGACAGGAACATGGAATCTTCTTTCACGGTGCCTGCAATGAATCACCTACTCTTCGCAAAAAGGACACTGTGAATGACCTGACCTCCACCGACTAATTATGGAAGACAGAACACCAAGCATAATGTCCATCCAAGGGACGGAAAATGTTGTGGGGCACTGCATCCACCCACTAAACACCAATCCAACAGTTTAGAGTCGAACCGAGAATCAATCCCAGGCTGGATAACTGCAAGAGAAGTGCGCTACCTCTGCACCAACCTGTCACAGTGTTTTTACAGCCATTTTTCCCTGCTGTGCAGGGGTTGGGCTTTTTCTTGAGGCAATGTTTCATGGCCGGATGCCTTTCCTGACGCCAACCCTGGTCGCCTCTTACGACACACAGGGATATGGTACACCTATTCTAACCGGGGCATACACCGGGACCAGTACACTGGTACTCATTTCGCCGACCTCGGAAGGATGACAGGCTGAGTCAACCCCCTGGTGTTAATTCAGCAGCCAACGGGGCTTGAACTCAGGACCCTGGGATCCCAAGCCACCACCCTAACCACTAAGCCAACACCAGGCTCAACCTGTCACAGTGTAACGAGAACTATTGAAGACAAAATGGTGTAATTGCTATGTCAAAGTCAATTCAAGCCCAGAATCGATCGGTACATGATTGTGTTTGAGCAAAGCAATGTGATATGCCAATGTTTTTTTTTCCCCCTGTCTGTCTTCTTCAAAATGTTCACCTTCATTGAATGTTGAAAGCTTACTTTCATTTGCAGAGCACTGCATGTTAAAAAAGTAAAACAAACAAACAAACAAATAAAAACCAATGTCACCCGCAGGGTGTGTCTTGCCAAAAGGTGACCACGTGTGACTTCTTTAAGGTCACACTGAGATGAACAGAGCTGCTATCCACCAGGAGCGACTCCTTGAGGAATATCTGCCTACGAGAGATTCCGATGAGAATCGTTCTACAGAGTAACCATGAAAAATATGCGTTTGCCTCATAACGTCACCAAATGACGTCATAATGTCTCAAGCTTGACATATCTAGAAAGCACTCATCGAGGTGTTCAATTTGAGTTATTACACGATATGGTACCTAAGATTTCAAAATTTGACCTTGGGGTCAAAAACTTTCGACCTCCGGCGCGAACCATGAAGGTCAAGGCCAATCACCACCAAAAATTAATCAGCTGAGCGCCAGACCATGAACTATATTCCCTTGAAGTTTGAAGACGATCCGATCAAAATTACTCAAAAAATAAGGGTTTCATCGACTCCCCTGATTTGCGACAAAGTGACCTTGACCTTGAAAATTTTATGCACTGAAAGGGACCTCTATAGGCCTCTGATATGCGAAGTTACAAAAATTTCCGATGATAACTGTGCTCTGCAGAGTGATCGATACGTGATTACAGACAAACAAAACAAAAAAAAAAAAAACATACAAGCTGACTAACATATCTTGCAAAAACTTTGTTTTGGCAAGATAAAAATCATCAATAAGATTGTACAGGCCAAAAATGACAAAAATGGTGTGTTGATCGATATTGATGGAACCAACTTTTGAAAAGGCATAAAAAGTCTGTTTCCATGAAATAAGCGCAATAAGTAGACTTTTTACCATTATTTATATAAGACCATTGACTGGCAGGATAGCTGAGAGATATGTGCACTCACCTCTGAGCTGTCTAACCTGGGTTTGAATCTTGGCCCAGCTATAAACTGTCATCCTGGTGTTTCAAGGTAGGGGGACGCGTATGTCGTTCCTCGGTTGAATTAGGCATCCTGTCTGCTGGCGTTAAAGATCCAGACAGTGTCCTTCACGAAGAATAAGCGAGCCAATGCTGGCATCCTGGCAAAATTTCAAAATCCTGCTCGAACCTTCAGGGGGCACTGCACCAGCGGCACTGCTGCGCAACTGCAAAAGCTGATAAGCTAGAGCCACATACTGCATATGAATGATAACAGCAATATAAAAGCATACTGTTCTACATAAAAAGTGCTGACTCATCTTTCAAAGAAAAAAAAACATAGGACCACAGGTCCTGAAACTCACCTGGATCAGGAGCAACAGTCACTCAATGAGACCCCCCGCAGAACTCCGTACACCCTGATTTTTTATATTTTCATACAATCTGTGAACAAACTTTGGTACATCACAGGTGAGGAAGATTGTGGTCAAGTTTCATCGAAATTGTGTGTGTAGTTTCGGAGAAGAGAGCAAATACCTATTTTGGGGGGGGGGGTCAAACCTTCCACATCCCCCCCCCCCGCCGTCGACACTTTTAATAAGCGCAGATTTTGATGCTGTCAATACACCTTTGTTAGGTGTCACATATGAAGTTTGTGGCCAAGTTTCATTAAAATCGTGTGTTTGGTTCAAGCGATAATGACTGAAGCATTCACAGACTCACTGGCTGGCTGACTGAATGACTGACTGACTCACATGCAGCCAATGCTTCATCACACAAGCTCACTGGACTAGAATCCAGGTGAGCTGAAAAGGACTGGTTTAACATGTCAAATGTATTGCGAAAAGGCACAAAGAAGAATCTGTAATTTGTGAGACAAACAAGATGCATATCCATTGGAAGGTGACTCCTCCAGAGAGTACATGACGGGATTAGAGAAGCTGCATTCTGTGCTTTGACTGAATTGTGTATCAGAAAATGTCATGGACCTTGCAGTTTGTCAGTTTGCTTGATTGGCCAAGAGGTTTATGGCCATCTACATCTTACATACGCAAAACTTTTGGAGGACATGAAAATAAAATTGAGAAAAAGAAGAAAATGAAAGACAATAGGGGAGATAAGGGAGAGTGGGGAAGTTTGGAAGGAGGGGAGGTTAGGAAGAGAAAAGAGAAAAAGAAGAGAGGGAATGCACAAGTATATGGCAGTGAGAGGGAGGCCAGGGGTCAAAATGAACCATTTTGTTTATTAATGTGCAAATTTGAGATGACAAGAGAGATGGCCCTTTCTTGGAGGTGGTGAGAGCCACTCCCAATCTGTAACTGAAAATTTGGCCAAATGCTGAAGGAGTTGCTAATTATGAACAGCAAGCAGTCAACAAAGCTGATGGCTTTTCAGGGGATAGCAGACTCAGTGGTAGAAAACAAACAACTAGAAAGGCACTCAGTAGAGCACATAGCTCCGCCAGGCTGAACAGTTTACGTTTTGTATCCCACTGATAGGCTGGATCTACATCAAGACCTCAATGAAAATAAAAAAAAGATTATTGTATCCGAATCTTTACCAAAATCAAATCAATTCATCCCTTTCACACAACCAACCTGCACACCAAGTTTTGTCTGAATCTGTAGATAACTTTTTGAGGCATCATAATATATATATATATATATATATATATATATATATATATATATATATATATATATATATATATATATATATATATATATATATATTAGTTGTTGGCTAATCTTTCAATGATGAAGAATCACTTAAATTTAGTTTGCGGAACCAGATCCGAATCTTCACCCGAATTGAATCAATTTGTCCTTGTCAGACACCCAACCTGTCCACAAAATTTAATTTGAATACGTCCACAACTTTTTCAGATATCTTACTCACAGATAGACAAACAGATGGGTGAAAACAACCTGCATCCACCTTCAGCAGTGGAGGTAAACATAGAGGACCAGACTTCTTAGACTCGGTGGCATTGTGGTAAGAGCAATGACTTTCTCTGAGTACGGGAGGTTGGCAGTTCAATTCCAACCATGTCTGAGTCATACGAAAGACTTAAAAACGGTACATGTTGCTTCCACGCTCGATGCTCAATATTTGGAGGATAGCGCACGGACAAACCGCGTCGGATGGCATCTCATGAAGGGGAGTAGGGTATAGGGGAGGGAGATTTCTCCTTAAAATTCCCCACTGACTGCCGAGAGAAAAGTGGCGCACTTGATCGCTGAAACGCAGAGTGCCGATGATCACCCCCAACCACCCCCGCTCAAGGTCAACAGCTACATTTGTCTAATGATAAACGTTTGTCTTCTCCTCCGCTCCCCACACGTTGTCTGTTGCCTTCTTCTGCGTGTCTGCGTGTGCAATTTGTATGTGACAGCTTTTCCATCGTGAAAAAAGAACCACAACTGAAGTAGTGCATACTAATCTTAAATTCTGCCTTTCCACGAATGTAACTATCCATGTGATCCCTATCTCGGGTGTCATAAGGGGTTAAGTATGTGAATAATAAAACAGGAAGTCTCAGATTTTAATCTCGGTTGAAAATGAAAAGCAAGTGAGCACGACAATATAGTTTAAACAAGGAACCTGAGCTTTTAATGGTCACACTTTTGTGAAGGCTTCATGTCTTTTTTAACTGTTGAGCCAGGTTTATATCTTAACCAAAGTCAAATTGGCTTGTTTTCGTCACTGACCCAACTCATCCACCAGGTTTTGTTATAAGTGGTCCACAACCTTTTGAAAAATCGTGTAATACATAGTTTTTGGACCCATATTTCAATGGTGAAGAATACTTACAAAATTAAAAAACTTCTGAAATCTGGATTCGGATCTTCACCAAAATCAAATCGATTCATCCTTGTCATTCAACCAAGTTTCGTCCAAATCTGTTCATAACTTTTTGAGATATCGTGCACACAGACAGACAAAGATAGACAGGAGTGAAAACAT
Organism: Eptatretus burgeri; assembly: GCF_056783735.1. Taxonomy (NCBI): domain Eukaryota; kingdom Metazoa; phylum Chordata; class Myxini; order Myxiniformes; family Myxinidae; genus Eptatretus; species Eptatretus burgeri. The sequence continues at coordinate 10,087,371 of NC_140971.1, read as the reverse complement.
AACCTCTGTCAACCTAACATAGGGTTTGTCTTGCAAGAAAACTATAGATGTTTGTGTAGTGGGCATCAAAAGGGGTCTAAAGCGTGAAAAAGGTCGAAAGGGTCTAAGTGTTTCAAAGGGTCTATAGGGCTCTAAGAGTGTTAAGGGGCTGAGACTTCTAAGAGGTCTAAAATGGTCTGAAAAGTCGCAGCGTCTAAAAGGTACATTCCAATAGTTTGTAATTCGACGGTCATGGTCCAACTTACGTTCAAACAGGACATAGTTAATGGACGTACTGACATGGGTTGACCAAGGCTTCACCGTAAACCCATATTTTTCATTTTATGTATGCAGCGTGTACATATACACACACACACACACACACACACACACACACACACACACACACACACACACACACACACACACGTTTTGTCACATTTTGTTGCGTTACAGCCCGAATATAAAATGGATTAAATGTAATTTTTTTCTTGTTGCCAATTTACACAAAACACCTCATAATGACAAAGTGAAAACATGTTTTTAGAAATTTTAATAAATTAACGAAGAATGAAAAGCTGAAATATCTAATTTATACAAGTATTCAACCCCGTGTCAAAACTTTGTAGAAGCACCTTTGGCAGCGATTACAGCTTCGAGTCTTCTTGAATATGTCTGTATCAGCGGTGCACATTTGGATTTGGGGATTTTCTCCCATTCTTCCTCGTAGATTTGTTCAAGCTCTGTCAAGTTGGATGGGGAACATCAGTGAACAGCAATCTTCAAGTCTTTCCACAGATTCTCAATGGGATTCAAGTCTGGGCTTGGGCTGGGCCACTCAAGGACTTTCACATTCTTCTTCTGAAGCCATTCCAGTGTTGCTTTGGATATATGCTTGGGGTCATTGTCCTGTTAGAACATAAATCTTTGCCCCAGTCTCAGGTCTTTTGCACTCTGAAGCAGGTTCTCCACAAGGATTTGCCTGTATTTGGCTCCATTATTTGTTCTCTCTATCCCGACAAGTCTCAATCCCTGCCACTGACAATCATCCCGATAGCATGATGCTGCCACCACCATGCTTCACGGGAGGGATGGTATTAGATGGGTGTGCTTGGTTTCTGCCAGACATAGCACTTTGCATTCTGGCCAAAGGGTTCATTTTTCGTCTCATCAGACCTCAGAATCTTTCATGTAACTTTTTGCAAATTCCAGGTGCGCTGTCATGTGCCTTTTTCTCAGGTGTGGCTTCTGTCTGGCCACTCTCCCATAAATCCGAGATTTGTGAAGTCCTGCATAGACTGTTGTCCTTCCAGCAGGTTCTCCCATCTCAGCCAAGGAACTCTGTAGTTCTGTCAGAGTGGTCATTGGGTTCTTGGTTACCTCCCTGACCAAGGTCTTTCTTGTCCGGTTGTTCAGTTTGGTCAGACAACCAACTCTAGGAAGAGTCTGGGTAGTTCCATATTCTTTCCATTTCCTAATGATGGAGCTCACTGTGCTCTTGGAAACTTCCAACACTCTAGAAATTGTTTTATACCCTTCCCCAGATCTATGCCGCCTCCACAATTATATCTCAGAGTTCTACGGACAGTTCCTTGGACTTCATGGTCAAGTTTCTGCTCTGGCATGCACTGCCAACTGTGGGACCTCATATACAAAGGTGTGTTTCTTTGTAAATCATGTCCAATTAATTGAATTGGCCACAGTTGGACTCCAACCAAGTTGTAGATACATCTCAAGGATGATCAAAGAAATTGGATGCACCTAAGCTCAATTTGGAGTGTCATAGCAAAGGGGTTGAACACTTATCGAATCAGGACATTTCAGCTTTTCATTTTTAATCAATTTGTAAAAACTTCTAAAAACATGTTTTCACTGTCATTATGGGGTATTTTGTGTAAATTGGTGACAAAATATTCTTCGTTTAATTCATATTAAATTCAGGCTGTAACAAAACAAAATATGAAAAAGTCAAGGGGTGTGAATACTTTCTGAAGGCACTTTATGTATTGTTATGTTTGTAGGGTAGATGGAGGAATGTCATATAAAAGATAGGATTGTATGGAGTAGTTGGTTCGTGGACGTGTCGGAAACATCTCGATGTAAATTATGCCGGGAAACCACGAGTTTAAGTGTCACGTGTTACCACACGGGGGGGGGGGGGGGCGGGGAGGGTGGTGCTGTGTTAAATTAGGTAGGGTCTAAGGCTAGTGCTCTCAGTATGTGATTGCCCCCTGTGATGTTCCGATGTTTTGGCATTTCAAGACCGGCGATAAAAAGGAATCACGTCCTAAAAACAACAACCGAGCAGGACATTTCCAAGCAGGCGAAAACCCCACCTCCAGAAATGACAACTAGCAAACCACGCCCCCAGAGTGGATGATTAATAAATGGGCATGACATCACAGAGACGAGTAGGGAGTTAGGATCAGAGTCGAGACAGAAGCGAGTGAGGAGACGGCGGTTGGAAGAGAAGGGCATTACGGCTGGCCGCCCTCGACATGGGGAAGAAAGCTGTACAATTCTGTGTTCATGCTGAGGCAAATTTGCTCGTGTGATGGAGCAAAACACTGGCCATTGACTGTTAGGCTGGGTCGTGTGAGACCGTGCCTTGGAGCCTCGTGTTGTGCCATCGGGGAAGAAGGTGGCGCCATTCTGCAGAGGAGTGGAGTCAGCAAGTGCGATCGTGAAAAGAAGTTGTGGCGGTTTCTGAGCCCTGGTGTTGAGAATCATCACCTGAATTGCCTCTGTACAATTCCCGCCCAGAGAGAGGCTGGGCGCCATTTTGGGCACGTTTTCCCCGCACAGTGACGATGCGGTTTGGCGAACCTCAAGCTCCAGAAACTCATCTCTGGGGCACACAGCTAAGTGCCAGGAGAAAGGGAGGATTTTTCTTTGATTTATTCTATGCCCTTGTCTGTATTAAAATCTGTGGGGAGGCTAACTAGATTTAGTTTCCCTCACGTTCCGTTTTTATTATTACATTTTGAATTATTACCATTGTAAATATATGATATGTTTTCATAAAACTTCCGTATTCAATTAAATTGCTTGTGTTGTTTACTTGTCGTGGGTTCGAGTATAAACCCTCGTCCTCCATCCGTGTGCCCTCGTCTGTGACGCGTCTTTGCCAGCCTTCTTTCCCTTATGCGCCATTAATCTCCAAGGATCACATGTTCGCCTCCAAAGGAGAAAACCGTTTAGCGATCCGTCCAGGTAGGGGAAAACCCCCTTTGACACGACAGTGTATGTATGTATGTATGTATGTATGTATGTATGTATGTACAGTAATCCCCCGCTATATCGCGGTTCACCTTTCGCGCCCCCGGTTCATCGCGGGTTTTCCCTTGGAACCTAACTAATTTTTTTCTGCGGATTCCCCCGGGATATCGTGGTGATAATATAAATTATTTAAGCAACAAATTATAACGCGTGGCGCTCGACCAGTCACACAACGCACGAGACAAAGTTTGGCTTGTGAACTTCGAATATTTTCTACGTTTTTTTCTCCAAGCCCTTCGATGCCGCCCAAACGCCCTGCACCTTCTAAGGCTTCTGGAAAGGAACCGAAGCAGCAGAGGAAGGTCCTGACACTCCAGAAGAAGGTTAAGGTGCTCGATATGCTTCGGGAAGGTAAAAGGTTTGCCGCGGTTGGACGAGTACTGCCAAATCGACCAGACAAGATGAGTCGATCTTCGGCACCTCAAACCCGATCACCGCCACACCGACCAGACCAGACGAGTCGATCTCCGGCACCTCGAACCCGATCACTGCCAAGCCGACTAGACCAGACGAGTCGATGTTTTTGGGAGGCATCCATTCATCGCGGATTTTCACTTCTCGCGGGGGGGGGGGGGTTTGGAACGTAACCGCAATAAACGGGGGATGACTGTATATACATACATATGTACATATATACACGACCAGTCAAAAGTTTAAGAACACCCCCATTTTTCAGTTTTTACTGAAATTTAAGCAGTTCAAGTTCAGTGAATAACCTGAAATGGTACAAATCTAAGTGGTAAACTGCCAGAGGTAAAAAAAAAAAAAGTTTAGGTTACCAAAAACTGAAAAATAATGTAAATTTCAGAGTTGTTAAAAAGGCCCTTTTCAGGGAACAAGTAATGGGTTAGCAACTGCAACTGTTCTGCAGCAATGGAAGTAAATTAAGCTTTGAAAGTTGATGCAAACAATTCCTACAGGTGTCCCAACTTTTGTTGATTAGATACAAACCCTCTGTCTGTATAAAAGCAGTGTTGGAACAGATTGTGTTGCTGCACCCTCTGAAGCATTATTTGGACAATATTGCACTGCAGAATGTAGTATATTGACATCATAATGGCAAGAAAAAGACAATTAACAAAGGAAGACAGACAGACCATTATAACCCTTAAAAGTGTAGGTCTTTCCTTGAGAGAAATTGCAAAGGAAGTCAAGGTGTCAGTGAGTACAGTCTCCTACACCATCAAAAGGCACTTGGAAACTCTGACAGGAAGATAGACTGACTTGCGTGATAGGCGGCTCACAGTACAGCAGCTTAACACTGGTCGAAGTAAGGAAGTCTCACTTTCAACTGTGAAGAGAAGACTTTGAGCTGCAGGTTTGACAGGTCGAGTGGCAGTAAGAAAGCAATTGCTAAGATGGCAAAATAAGAAAAAGAGGCTTGCCTGGGCCATGAAGCACCACCAGTGGACTACTGAAAACTGAAACAAGGTCTTATGGACCGATGAATCAAAATTTGAAATCTTCGGTTCATCACGCAGGGTTTTTGTACGCCGTCGAGTAGGCGAAAGGATGGTTCCTCAGTGTGTGACACCAACTGTCAAATATGGAGGAAGAAGCGTGATGATCTGGGGCTCTTTTGCTGGATCCAGAGTCCGTGACTTGTACAGAGTGACTGGCACCCTGAACCAAAAGGACTACTGCAGCATTTTGCAGCACCATACAATACCCTCTGGTCTACGCCTAGTGGTCAGGGGTTCATCCTACAGCAAGATAACAACCCAAAACATACCTCCAGGCGATGTAAGAACTACCTCAGAAGCAAAGAACAAGATGGTAGGCTTCAAATCATGGAATGGCCAGCACAGTGTCCAGACTTAAACCCCATCGAGCTGGTTTGGGATGAACTGGACAGAAGGGTGAAAGCAAAGCAACCTACAAATGCAACATATTTGTGGGAACTTCTGCAACAGTGTTGGGAAGAACTTTCCGAACAATATTTGATTTCCATTGTAGAAAGAATGCCACGAGTATGTTCGGATGTTATATCTGCAAAAGGTGGCTACTTTGATGAGTCAAAAACTTAGATTAAATTTTGTACAACAAAACGATTCCATGATTTCTTTTTTATCTGCAATTGTTTATTTGTTCTATCCCTTAATTTCAGAGTACATTGAAACATTAAACTGCTTAAATTTCAGTAAAAACTGGAAAAATGGGGGTGTTCTCAAACTTTTGACCGGTAGGGCATGTGTGTGTGTGTGTGTGTGTGTGTGTGTGTGTGTGTGTGTGTGTGTGTGTGTGTGTGTGTGTGTGTGTGTGTGTGTGTGTGTGTGTGTGTGTGTGTGTGTGTGTGTGTGTGTGTGTGTGTGTGTAGTAAATTGGATATAAAAAAATTGAGGACCTCACCTTGATTGACCTTGACCTCAAAAACAATAGGCTTCCTGCTTGTGACTACCTTTAAGAGTTGGTTAAGATTTGTGATGATCGAAGTAAAAATGTGACCTGAAAACAACTGACATACAGACAGACAGACAGAATAATATACCAGACCAACCAGTATAGTTGAGAATATTCGATTTCACAAGAAATGATTATTTATTTTGATCTTTTGGACAATTGATTTTGGTAATCTCATCTGTATTTCGATCATTTTCAAATGGAGGGTCTTGTGTTTGGATTTCACTTCCCACGACAAAGCGATCTTTACATCCGGATTTTCCAGTAATGTTGATCATGAGTACAGGGTAAATACGGAATGACGAAAACATGTCTTGAATGTTTGTTACAACCAAGCTACCTGATACAGAGGTCCAACTGGATAGGTTTTATTTATTTATTTATTTGCATGCAGCCTGTGGTTACTTGGCTCCATCATTTTTCTGGAAGCATGTTTGTGCCGCTATTGCAATTCCCCGTTACCAGTAAGCTGGTACTGATTTCACCAGCCTCGGAAGGATGAGAGGCTGAGTCAACCCACCTGGTGTTAATTCAATGGGGATTGGGGCTTGAACTAAAGACCCTGAAATCTCAAGCCAACCACCCTAACAGTTAAGCTAACCCCAGGCTATCTCAAAAATGATAAACGTTTACACCTTCCTACCACCGTACACCATCTGTAAATGATAGGTGTTTACAACCTCAAACCACTGTACAGCATCCATAAACAGCAAAAACCCAGACACTTTTCAAATCATACCACCAGAAGTCCGAGAAACATCCACAGGCAATCGTGTCCATGCGACATCTCATGAGTGCCATAGTCTTTGATCACGTGCTCTTTCTTGAGCAGAAGCGAGGCTGCACTGGCCTGCTATTTTTTTTGCGGAGACCTTTGTTTACATACATCTCGAGACGGTTTTACGATTTCTCTTGGAATCTTGGCCTTGAGTTGCATCAGTATGCAAAATTGTAGCAAAACTGCAGCCCACCGACAAAGTACTAAACACATATGTGAGTGAGAGCGAGTGAGTCAACGATTGTGTGAGTGGTAAGACGGAGCTTTATATGTATGATGATAACAAGGTTGCCACAAACTGAGCATTCGCAAACAAGTAAGGAGCAAACACATTTCATCGATGGCAAGATGCTTGACTTCCAAATCACCAAATGTAGAGTTGATGCTCAGAGCAAATTGGATCTAATCAACAGCATCGTCGCAGTGCTGCTTGAAGACGTTGAGATTTATGTACCGCCTGCTAATGCTGTCCATTAGAAAGGACGTTGAGCCAGGTGTCTTGTCAGCAGTTCATCCAGGATATTACACATTCCGTTTTAACAAACAGTACCAGCTGAAAAGAGAAACTATGGATATAAAAAGTGGAAACATTTAACAGGGAACCAATGTGCAATACATTGAGGATCCAACTCAGACATACCAGCTCATGACGCAACTCCTTTTTATATTATGTCAACAAAATCGAGGATCATGGAAGAGCGAGTTGATTGATCAAGAATTCAACGTACTGACAGTGGGACAACAGATAGACACAACAAACAAGGGTGTGAACGAACAGGAAAAGCGGGGAGGAAGTAACCTACAAGAATAGGGTTGGTGGTGGGATTTATGGAAGCAGGAAAGATTGTGGGTATGGATGAGGGTTGACATGAGCTGGTGGTGTAATGCCATCTTGAATCCCTCGAGGGCCGCGCTGAAACTCTTTAGCGGGACCGGGGCATCTCAATAATCTGAATCCATTGACCTTTTATGTGCCTGACTAAATTGTACGTGTGTGGTGTCGTACGATGAGTGTTGCACGGACATCTCAAGCACACCTGCACGGGATAAAACACCATACTTGGGCCGATGGTTCATTCAATAAATGACATTTAAAACGAATGCTCAGCGATGAACACGACCCATTCTGGGTGAATGTAATGAAGTTTGTGGAATGTTTGAGACTCGAATGTCCCAACAACATTATGCGAGGATGTTTCATATGCCACAGGAATACCATTAGAGCCCCAGAACGGCATGAACAGCACCATGACGTCGGAGATCGGCCACCTTCAGGACGTCCACGTGTGATAAGAGCGAGTCGATGTCATCAATCGGTGATCGAAAATGTCAAGCGTGACCGGAACAAGACCACCCCCGTCAATGATTCCATACATCATGTTCGTGAAAGTAGAAAGGTTCGTGCCAACGGGTCCATAAACAGAGCTATTAGGGTTAGGCTTTTGCATTGTTCCTTGCCTTGTTTATTTACAATTTCTTTGTTTGGGGAGGGGCTGATGGGGGGGGGGGGTAAATATAGCTTTGAATAGGAATAGGTGTTTGGGTGATAAAAAGAGATAATCTCCAGTGTCATGTTCCAGCACAAGTCATGGATCCACCAACTGATCCCAGCCCTGATAAAAACCAGTTTTTACAGAGTTCATTGATTTGAAAGACAAGGTGTAGAGTGAGATGCTGAGAATGACAAGATGAACAAAAATGTCCAGAGAATGCAACTAATAACTCCAGGACATCATGGTTTCCTAGTGTGATGTGCAGGGAAAGGTGAATGCGTGCATACCATGACTACTACGACTACTTAATCAACGGCGACAACTATTCCCCTCTCCTTGGAGGGTGGGCCAGGGAACATTGTTTGCCAAAGTCTTTCACGAACTTGACGTTCAGATGAAGGTGACAGGAAATCATAATTCCTCCAGACCAAGGTGTCTGAGACAACTCACTTAGTCCTCACGAAAGACAACGTTGTATCTTCAACGTCCACCAGATAATGCAAGCAGACGGGACACTCGGCTTAATGGTTGTACCAAGGAAGGATTGTGGGTAATTCGTGACGTTTCCTGTATTAAGAGGCATCCGACAGTCTACTGGAGTCGAGTCAGGAATCGAACCTTGTCTGGACAGCGTTACATCTGTACCAACGTGATGTACTGCATGGATCAAAGCTGGGCCAGACCTGCAAACGGCCTGCTCGAAAGAGTTCACACGGGCAGACCGCGGTGACGTCATGACGTCCACGACCTGTACACGTGGGGGGGGGGGAGGAGGGAGGGGCAGGAAGACCAAAATGGAAAAAATTGCACACGCAAGTATGACGGGGCACGTGTGCCTGCACAGCCCTCTGTCTTTGGCAATTAAGAGCAGCCCCCAGATCGGATAAATGTGCACCTGAAGAGAACACACCTTGTTTGCAAGAACTAGAAAGCTTTCCATTTAAGACCTCCAACAGGATGAACTGCAAAGGTCACCGTAATCGGTAATTCCCGCCAAGATGCTCCGAACCGAGTGCAGACACAGTATGGTCGTGCCGATCGTCCCGAGGCAACCAACCCCCCACCAAAACTCACCCATCCGCCGTTAGCATCGATCCAAGGCTGCAGCTCATTGTCCAGGTAGTCAGACATGCACGAAGCGAGCGAGTCCACGTGCGCGGGTGCGGCCTTCTCGGCGCTCTCTGCGCACAGCGCGGCGCCGAACACGAAGAAGGCGACGACGCGGCCCCAGTTGACGCCTTCGGCGAACAGCTCGGCGAGCACGTGCACCAGGCGCCCTCGGAGCGCTCCCGGGCTTGCCGGGCCCAACTGCGGCGGCAGCGCGGAGAAGGCCCGTCGGTATCGCCGCTCGAACTCGGCGGCGGCGGCGCGGAGACAACGCTGAGCGGTACCCGGTTGTGAGCTCGGGATTCCCGTGCGGACGGGCTGCGGCTCGTCCGACTCGGGAGACGAGCGCCGTGGCCACGCGTACCCGGCCTGGGCCAAACGGAACGCGATGAACTCCCGTACCATGTCCCTGTCGCTCGGCCCGCCCGACATCGCCTCCTGTCGCGCTCCGATGTCCGTCCCTTTGAGCTTCACGGCGCCGTTAGTCGCACACACGATGCGGATAAAGATCGGACGGGAATACGGGCAGCCTGTGGTGTGGGCGAGGCGAACCGGGGCTCCGGGCCAGCGTGTGCCTCGGTGTCGGCCTCGATCGTGAGCTCGGCCCGGGAGCTGGATCGTGCAGGCCGCCTCGCACTGCCCGCACCCCGACTCGGCCCTACTCCCCTCCTCCCTCTCCCAGCCCGGCCCGTTATGAAGTAATTTCTCTAACCCCGCCTGCTTCCTCTTCCGTCCGTTCCTCCCTTCCCTCTCCCAGTGTTTCTGCGCTCATCCTGCAGGCCCGAGAGCGGCATATTCACCTCCCCGAGACATGAATTAACGCGCCGAAGGAAGGTCGAGCGATATCGTCGAAGCGGAACCGACGGACGGCGACGTCGAGAGGAAAACTGATCAATCAACGGGAACCAATGAAACGTCACGATCAGCTCCTTTTGGTCTCTGTGGCTCACACGTGAGAAATCAAAATAACCCTTCTGCTTCAACGTGTGTATATATATATAGATATATATATATATAGTATAAATAAATATTCAATTAATCATATTCCAAATTGCTTCAAAAGCACCACCATTTAGGGAGGGTTACGTCGTGCACCGCATGTCCGTAACCATAGCAACGAGGCGGGGGGGGTTCTCTCCCCTCGAACGGTCTGGCCCGTTCCCACACAAAGCCAGGGCCGTGTTCAACCCGCATCGTGTGCGCAACCCCGGTTGTCGATCACAGGTTGCTAGGCAACGCAACAACAGCGGGCATTACCGCGCAAGTTCCAAAGCGGCCTTTCAAAGGCTTTCCCAGGACGCGCTCCCCGTGACGTCACGACCCCCCCCCCCCGCATTCCGTCCCCTGTACGGGCCGGGTCGTTGTGTTATCGCCGGTCAAAGCGCGACAGGTGCTCACCTCACGTCGCAGGACAAGACCATTAATGTTAATAAGGAATTCGGCGAACGATGGTCATGTTTCATTTCATCGTCTGTTCTTCACCGTCACGTGGTCCCTTTGGTCGAGGGTTAAAGTCTACATCTCCACTGGCTGCTACATGGTTCGAATCCCAATCCACACGTGTCTTTAAGCGTGATGCGTTTACCAATATCCGTCCACGTGAGCAGAGATGGCGTCAGCTGTTCGTTCTGCAGTGAGTTCTCGATTGCTCGAAGGCTTCAAACTATATAATGGAGGAGAGACGCGATGGTTCATCTTACGAGACATGCCGAGCGTTTGGGATTCACAAAAACACCATAAAAATGTCTCAATGCCAGGTGACTACTCCCCTTGTGTGTGCTCGTGGTGCTCTTACAGTCTTCGCCACACTAACAAGTCAACGCCATGCCACAGATTCATGGATATACAAGGGAACTTGGACACAGGAGGACATTTGGCCAATCATTCCTACACTCCATCCACACATCATCATCCAAACGATCAGATCACTTCAAGTCAGTGGTCCATCATGCCTGTGTTCTGTCAACGCCATATTCATTCGAACTATCAGTTTACCTATTGCCACTTGGGGAGAAGGAATGAGTGAGGAGGAGCAGTGGGGAGGAAACACTGGGGGCAGGAACAGGGACATCTCTCTGTTAAAGACCATCACTTGACCATGGAATTGGAGCAACGAACGTGCCGGTCTATAAAGTAGTGAGGCCCGGTAGTCCATACTCACAGACAGGCAGGTGTGTTGTTGGTTCAGCAGAGGGACAGTGGAAAGAAACGTAACCCCTGCAAAAAAAACTTTGAGGAACTGAGAAATGGCCTGAGACCCGAGACATGTCACATGACCCCGACCTAATATCCACAATGGAAAAAAAATACATGATTATACCGTCACCTTTATGATCCCACACCACAACTACTTATTACAAGTCAAATGTGGAGTCGTAACCAAAGTCGCTTTCCTGATATCTGAATTTAAGAGATGCAGGATGAGCGGTTGGCACCGCTTCGTGAATGAACGCACCAACAGCACGCTGGTCGTCCTCAAAATTTTATTTTCCCCAAATTTGGCCAGGGCTTATCGATACTTCAAACGGTTTTACGTCAGCACAGCAAGATGCGCAACAGGGCGGAACCATCACGTATGCACACGCATGGACAATGGAAGCACGGCTTCCAGGTACACACCCCTCAACCAAGTGAGAGCGTCAGGAGCCGTCCGGAAACCAATTGCTGGCCCCAATGTATTTGCTTCTACCAGAGCCCATCAAATGGCACCAGTAATTCAGTTGTAGCATGAGTTCAGGAAGCAACTCTCTTATCATCATGGGGGAGATCTGAACTATCCAGATATAGTAACTGGAAAAGTTAGCAAACAACCCCTAAATACTAGAGCGCTGCTGGCATCCAGTCCTCCAGAATAAGTTGATGGACCGAAGAAATCCTACGGTGTTCTTCCGTGAAGTCGTTCACCGGCACCCTTGCAAAATTGCTGCTCCAACCTACAGGTATTTTTTTTAATCAGTACAGGCTGCTCTAATCAGTATTTTCCATTTCAAAATGCTTTTGGGTCAATCCAGAGAACTTACTGTGTCTGGCCTCATGGTGTAGGTCTCAGCTCGGGAGAGTGCTCATTGGGTTTATTTTATCCTGGGTATTGTCCTTTTACACTTCCCGGCTTTCACTTTTACTTCCTCCTCTTTTCAACCCCCCCCCTTTCCAAAAAAAAACAAAAACAAAAAAAAAAAAAAACACCATCTCCCAACAACGTCACAAACTCAATCTGACAAATTTGTTTTACTTTAAAAGCTTTTCAATTATCCTCAATACCTCCAACTGGAACTAATTTTGCTTCACACTGTAAAAAATTTCATTTTACAAATTTATCCTCAATACTGGACTTTCAAAATGATGTGTGAACACAAACAAGGCCTTTCACGCATAATAAACTAGAAGGGCACTCTGTGGAGTGCAAATCTCCGCCACGTAATGCCTGATCCACGAGAACATATCGGGCCCAATAAATTTTTGAAATATCATGCTGTATATCGTTTTGGGCCCCATCTCTCAATGGTGAAGAATCACTTTAAAAATCAAGTAATTCTCGTATCCAAATCAGGATGTTCACCAAAATCGAACAATTTGTTGTGGTCACACACCCAAACTGTCCACCAAGTTTCATCCGAATCCATCCACAGCTTTTTGAGATATCCTGCACACAGACAGACAAACAGGGGTGAAAACATAACCTCCTTCACCTTCGGTGGCGGAGATAATTAAGGGCGCTCCTCAATGTCTAGTCCACACTCGCAAGATATGCCACGATGGAAATGAAAATTAATTAAAATATTCAAAAATGAATCTTCCATATCACCATATTAATTTAACTTGTTCCCATATTTTAGGGGCTAGGTCGGTAAATTGATGGTCTAAATCTCCATTTAATTATTTCAATTGCATCTTCCCTCTTCAGACCAAATCTTTTTGTCATTCACCTGCTGTGTTTTCTTTGGCCTTCCTTTTGGGATTTTTCCATCTCCCGAAAAGACAGCTATTCACCACCATCTCGGATCATCTAAAACAATCATCTTTTCTGCCCCCATCAATCCTCACCCCTCCACACCTCCACACCTCCACACCAAACCCTCCTTATAAATTTCCACTTCCCCCTTTTTAAGTTTCCTGCCCCCCCCTCACAATTCCCACCCACACCCATAGTTTGTCCAAGTCTCCCCTCTATCTTGGCCTTCAACTCTGCTGTTGGTGTCCCCCCCCCTCTTTTCACGACTGTTCCTTTTGCTTTCTGTTACATCCTGATCCATTCAGTGTACTAGCTAATCCACGAACGAGCCTCAACTGTGTATACAAAAAATAAAAAAGGAACCAAAAGGAAGGCAGTCTGACCAATTAATCTTTGATGTAGATACGATTACATTCACAACATGCTCAAGCCCTCATTAGCTATGGGAATCAGAGAACTGTCAACATGGCAAATGACTGCCATCAAACATGATTAGCATTTATACAGAGTAAACGATTAACTGTGAGACAAAGTTTCTGCAATGACAAGCAGAAATGGGTGGATAGCCGGGCTATATATGCTGAATAAAGATTCTCACAATACCACCACCACCAACCTTATCTGGAAACCAGGCTTTGGGTACCCAGCATTTAACTGCTTGATCTGCCGGTCTTTGGGTAAGCCGTTGTCATCTGCCGAATGCCACATTACGTGGTGGTGAGTATAATGGTTAACACCTGCACAAGTCCTTTCTCGACAGTTATTTGCACCTACGAACTCCAGTCAAATGATTGTGTCTCTGGTGGGCTACCTACTTGTCTCAGACCTATTCAACACAATCATTGACAAGCATCATGGGAAGGAATGAAATGCACACAAAAAAAAGTGTGCTCAGACTTACAAGGTGGGGCCGAGGGCCTTACTTCCTACAGTACAATCACATGTCAGTCTTTGACACCCATGCAGTTTCATGGATGAGATGCTGAAAGACCAGCTTACAAATGAGTGGCTCTGTGGACTTCTTCTTGCGCATGACCAACATTGTGTGCGCTAAAGTTGAATGTCGGTGGACTTCTGACAACGATGGAACTCATACAGTTACAGCACGAGTTGAGCAACAAAAGTCCAGAGATTAAGTAGTACTAGCGGAGTACCCACCCTACGGGTGATCTTGTTCCAACCATGCAACACATTCTTCTGACGCATACCTTTATTTGGGTGGTGTATAGGCAACCGACAGCTCTGTAGAGGCAAAAGAAAATAACCCAGGTTACGTGCATGAAGCAAAAACACACCTACTGCTTACAATTCAAAACAACTCACTGCACTGGAAAACGTGAGGACAGGAATACTGAACTGTAAATGGTGACTTGTAATACCGCCTCCCACCTGGAAGGGGTGCTACACAATACACATTTACATCCCCCCACACAAGACCAAAGGCAAAGATAAAAACATCCCTATACATTAATTGTAGCAAGTCTGGATGTAAACGGCCCACAACGGTAGAAGGAGCATGACGAACAAACACACACCGATCAATGAATTGTAGTAAGGATTACATAACTGGTAGTGTGGATAGAACGATTAATGAGGCATTAAATCAATTATTGTCATCCATCAACTTTATTTAGGAATTTTTTTTTTTTTTTAATGAAGAGCAAGTTCAAAGTTATGCAAAGTAAATAAAACCAACTTCTGCTTTGCTTATTTTGATCCAACCATCAAGCATCATCTCATAATGCCCGATATATAATGGCCAGATCAGTGTCACTGACCCCAGAATGGGAAACACAAGTTAAACAATCAATAGTTAATTGAAAACTTTATGGGGTGTGGAATAATGCTTATTATCCATCAACATTTAAGGCAATTTACTCTTCATCAAAAAAAGCTCAAAACTTATAACAACTTCTTTAAAAAAAAAAATGGTGATCAAGCCTCACAGTGGAACGTGTATGCAAATAGTATGCATGACAAAGACATGAGGAGACATGAATGTACTTCATATGAATTAGAAGAACGTCGATAGTCGATTGACAAATACATCGAGTAAATTGAATTTTAAACTCAATTTATAACATTACAAGCCACAGGTTAAGATTGGAATGTGGAAAAAGGCCAACTCGCGATATTACCAACAACGCTCACATGCCTCTATCACAAATTTCCCTGCTCTTAAAAATCCTGAATCTTCACATTTCCCACATTTTTGGTTTCAACAAATAACTCAAGTATCAAATAAATCGAACAAAATTCAGGCGATACCTCGTAATAGCTTACAGACTGGAGTGCGACGACGTGATCAAGGAGTCAAGTATTTGCAAGCTTGACGATAGCTTTTCCTTCGAGGTCCATCAAATCCATCCTCGCGCTTCTCATCCATCATTTGGAGCACACACAAGGTTTTTTTTATTTCCACAAATGGTCTTCACTCGAGATTGTGCTGCACAGAACAATGTTCACTTACCGGAAAGCTACCACATAAATTACTTCCGTCAAAAATGTTGATGTTTCATGCCTAAATAAGTCGGCCTACCGAGAGTTCAATGAAGAATGAAGAACACTGTCATTTGATCGTTCTATATATAGTTCAAAATGACAGAGTAAATCGGCCCAAAGAATTACATTTTCTTGGTTTATTTAAAACAAAAATAGACGCTTGGTGTACTTACAACTTATACTGCACCATCCAGCTTCACAATTAACATTCCAATTCAAATAAAAAAGGGGAAGGGGGAGTAGGGGAGAAAGAATCTTTTTTTTTTACATCTTCCATTCATACAATAAATTGTTTAATAGCCAAAAAGACAGATTCACCCTTCTCTATTAACCACTAAAGCACAAAAGGTATATATGAAAGCTGTAGCTAAAGGACACAGAGGAATGAGTGACTCATTGAGAGTGTTTCTACGAATTAGTCAATAAACCATGGAGGACTCTAAACTGAGGAACACAATTCAACAACTACAAGGAGAAGCCTTTCTTTCTCCCCTTGAACAAATATCAGTCTTTCAAGCACAATAGCGAAGGTGGAAAAGAGCTCAATGGTCTTTCTTTTCTCCGCTCGTACTGCTTCCACAGAGTGACGCCTCACTCTGTTTCTCTGCAATTCGACGGAACATACAGCGTCGTACAATACCATCAAAACTTTGCAAGTAGAACAGGGAGATCAATCGAAAGAAGCCCATGGAGAAAACCTGTGGATAAGATGAGGAATGAAGAAGCAAGTTAATGTACAATTACTCTTACTGAGGCAGTGCCGGTTTTGCTTAAATTACTGTGAGAATTGTGATTACTTTTGAAGATCAACTGCAGAG
This sequence comes from Eptatretus burgeri, assembly GCF_056783735.1. Classification (NCBI taxonomy): domain Eukaryota; kingdom Metazoa; phylum Chordata; class Myxini; order Myxiniformes; family Myxinidae; genus Eptatretus; species Eptatretus burgeri. The sequence goes on along the minus strand of NC_140971.1, from coordinate 10,071,063 downwards.
GTTTTTGTTTTTAAAAATTATATTATTATGCAGGCTCATTGTACAAAACGATGAGTTAAAATATAGAGGTCAATCAATGAATAGCAGAGAAAAGTATTTTAAATGCAGTCTCTCTGTCTTCTACTGCCTCCTTTGTAGTCTGGCACACTCTTTCCATGGTCCCCCCCCCCACAGGTTTCTGCAGGACAAACATGGTCCACAATCAAACCCTTCTGGTGAAACTACCTAAATCCAGGATCACTGCTCACCTCTACTCATTCGCTCCTTTATTTTCCCGCCTGTGGAACCAACTTCCACAATCTCTTCATGCTCATTCTTCCCTCCAGGTCTTCAAGACAGTTGTGCACCATCACCTCAGATAATTACCATCCAAAACCATGATCTTCTCCGCCCTCGTTCACACCACACCCCCCTTTCCACCCAACACAAAGCCCTCCTTCAAGGTTTCCAATTTTTCCCTTCTTGGAGTTTCCTTCTGTATGCACTTTGTCCACCCCCATGCACCCTTTCCAGCCCCACATTCCTCATCACACCCATTGTTTGTGCAAGTCTCCCTCTATCTTGGCCTTCAACTCTGCTGTTGGGGGTTTCACCCCTCTCTCTACTATTCATTTTGTCCTGTTACAGCCTGATCCATTTATTCAGTATACTAGCTCTTCCATGAGCTTCGACTATGCATACAAAACAGGGGGGGGCTTTTCGTAAGGTGTCCATGGTGCTTATATAGTGTCGATGCAAAGTCTACATCCCCTTTCAAATTTTTCACCTTTTGCCATATAGCCTGTAATTAACATGGAATCAAATCAGACTTTTCCCACCTATATTTATACATCATAACCCACAACTTCCAAGTGAAAAACAAATTCTACATATTTCAGAAAATTAATTAAAAATACAAAGCTAGGATATCTTGGTTGGATAAGTGTCCACCCCCTTATACTAGCAATTGTAACTTAGCTCAGGTATAACCAATCACCTTCAAAATCACACACCAAGTCAATTGGCCTCCACCTGTGTTAAATTGTAGTGATTCTGATTATTTCAGAATAAAACTAGGACACTTGGTAGAGCGCATACCTCCGCCACGTAATTCCAGATTCACAAGAACATATCGGGCTCAATACACCTTTGAAATATCTTGCAACATATGTTTTTTGGCCCCATCTCTCAATGGTGAAGAATCACTTTTAAAAATAAATAATTCTCATATCCAGATCCGGATTCAGATCTTCACCAAAATTGAATCAATTTGTCCTTGTCGCACACCCAACGTGTCCACCAAGTTTTGTCTGAATCCGTCCACATCTTTTTAAGATATCGTGCTAAATATAATTTTTGGCCCTCTCTCAATGGTGAAGAATCACTTAAAATATGCTCGTAGTCGACCCGGATCCGGATCTTCACCAAAATCTAATCAGTTCGTCTTTGTCACACACCCAACCTGCCCACCAAATTTAATCCGGATCCATCCACAAATTTTTGAGATATTCTGCACACAGAGACAAACACACAAAGAGGGGTGAAAACATTACCTCCACCACCGAAGGTGAAGGAGGTTATCAACTGTTCCTGTCAGTTTCCTCTGCTGGGTAGTACATTTCACAGCAAACACTCAACCATGAGCACCAAGGAGCTTTCTAAAGACCTCTAGGATAAAGTTGGGGAAAGGCACAGATCAGGGGATGATTTAAGAAAATATTTCAAAGGCCTTAAAAATCCCTTGGAGCAGAGTCAAGACAATTATTAAGAAGTGGAAGGTGTATGGTACCACCAAGACCCTGCCTAGATCAGGCTGTCCCTCCAAACTGGATGACCAAGCAAGGAGACTGATCAAAGAGGCCAATGGCAACTTTGAAAGAGCTACATGCCTTCATGGCAAAGACTTGTCACTGTGTGCATGTGAAAATGATATTCCAAGCACTCCACAAGTCTGGCCTGCATGGCAGGGTGGCAGCAAGAAGGAAGCCATTACTCAAAAAAGCCCACCTTGAGGTATGCAAAAAAAACTCCAGATATTCTGAAGCCAGGTGGCAAAAAAATTTTGTGATCTGACAAATCAAAGATGGAACTTTTTTGCCAAAATGCAAAACGTTACGTTTGGCGCAAACCCAACACATCACATCACATCACCCAAAGAACACCATCCCCACTGTGAAGCAATGTGCTGGCAAGTATCATATGATGGGGATGTTTCTCATCAACAGGGAATGGCACACTCATCAGGATAGAAGGGAAAATAGATGGAACAAAATAGAGAAAAATCCCAAGGAAAACCTGCTACCTTCTGCAAGAAAGCTGAAATTGGGATGGAAATTCACCTTTCAGCATGACGACCCGGAGCACACAGCCAAAACTACACTGGAGTGGCTAAGGAACAAAAAGATAAATGTCCTTGAGTGGTCAGTCAGAGCCCCGACCTAAATCCAATCAAAAATCTGTGGCACGACTTGAAGATTGCTGTCCATCAATGCCCCCCCACACAACTTGACTGAACTTGAACAGTTTTGTGCAGAAGAATGAGCAAATATTGCCCAAGCAAGGTGTGCAAAGTTGGTAGAGACCTATTACGACAGCCTCACAGCTGTAATGGTGCTTCCACCAAGTATTAATTCAGGAGGGTGGACACTTATTCAACCAAGATATTCTAGTTTTGTATTTTTAATTATTTTTCTGAAATTTGTAGTAACTATTTTTCACTGGGAAGTTGTGGGTCATGATGTGAAAATAAAGATGAAATTTTTGAAAAGTGGTGTATACTTTCTGTAGGCACTGTACAAGTCAAACTAGCTGTGATAAATTGTGGGCCCGAGCCACGTCGGTCGGTACCGGCGGGCGGGTCCGAGTTGCGGTCGGCCGGTACCGGGTCATGTCCTCAACCCAGGGGATGGAAAGCCCAAATCACATCCTCAGCTCTCCTCAGGTGGGTCCATAATCTCCAACTATATTTATGTGCTCAGCTTCTGAGTGCTAAACGGTCATTGGCACTCTTGGGTCTTACTGTCAGCTGTAACCTGTCTTGGGCAGATAACACCTTAAAAATACCCAGTGTGGCAGTCCTCTCACATAAACCCCTATTTCTGCAACAGAACACATTTCTCTTGTGAAATGGTGCTACTGTTTCCCAGCTTGCCACCTCATGTGTGGAATCTAATGGTCCTTCCTCTTATTCGTATCTCTTGATGGTAGGTTGAGATACAAGCTGTCCTTCTCTCCAAATGCAGGTTGGTTTGTGGGCTTGTAATCTTTAGAATTTGTTTTCTGGTCATGCTTATCTTATATCACATCATGCCTTTGTTACCTCCCTGCCCCTCAAGGTCACAAGTGTTCCAACAGAAATCCTTACGAGTCATCATTGTCTTGAGGTCCAAGATTCATGTTCACCTCCTACCTGCTGCACCACTTGGTTTATACTATGCAAAATTGCATTAATTTTGAAGTTCGTTTTCATGAATAATTTTACAAAAGAGTAATTTTGAAACAAAAAGAAATAATCTCAATCAGTGTTTTTTTTTTTTTACAAAACTGCACTTTTTCCTGAAAAACAAACAAGCAGCATTTACAACTGGGTAACATTTGCACAGCCTGTGCTGGAAAAAAAACAGCTAATAGTTAAAAAAAAAAAGGTATTTTTTTTTTAAACCAAACAATATTGTTAAACTGCTTTTAAAATCATTATTCATCAATGTTGAACATCACAGTATTACTGTACATATTGAACACAGATGTGGTACCTGCTGCAGAGCCTCAATTACAGATGTAATGGGGGACATTCCACAGGTAACGGCAGTCAGCATGTATCCGTCAGATCCCATTGAGCTGCTGAACTTACCCACCTGCACACGAAGATCACGGGGTAATGCACTTCATTTAAATATGACAACAACCAAGTGCAAGATCGCAAGCGTTGAAAATAAACGATTTTTCTTTGCAAATGTTCATCGGTTGTTTCGGCATTCTCCTGTCAAGGTTCTAAAAAATTGGGTGGTTTAAAACAACTGAGCTATACCCATGTTTATGATTGTCTATTTGACAACAAAAAAAAGATATCTCAAATACAGGCCTGGAAGATGAGCTCAACAAGAGATTATATATATATATATATATATATATATATATATATATATATATATATATATATATATATATATATATATATATATATATATATATATACACACACACACACACAAACGAAAGAAGTATGCTGACTCGATGACATCATACGCATAAATTACACCAACACATCACATCCAAAGTAGGAGGCATCCATATGTTCCTCAAGCCTTTGCAGACTGAGATCAAGTAAAGCCATGGTCTCACAAATACATGAAAGCAGAGATGTCGATGTCGATGGTTCTTTCGTTGAACTTAATGTTCCTGACTTCAAACCTCCTGAATGATGATCATCAGGGCAAAGACAATGTGCTTACGTGTGAGACGACACTTGTTGCTGGCAGGTCGTGCAGCAAGAGCTGTGATGGCACTTGATTTGTGACCTGCTTCCTCCTCAAGTTAGGGGGTTAAATTCAGACCTCAGACCACGACCACACGCACGCACGCACATGACGCTCACCTCACGACATGTCACTGCAGTGGAACAAACACCGCCACATTAAAAACACGTCACCACCACGTTATTAAAATATACCATCAGAGATGGGGAACCCCCCGCCATTGAAAAATAATTGAAATCAGATAAGCGTTTTTCCATTTATTACAATTTTTTTTTTTTTAAAGATGGCCGCCCCAGTCGGCCATCTTGGATCCGGCCATGCCCAAAATCAATAGGGTTCTTCCTTTTCAAGTGGTACATGTGTGACCAAAATTTCAAATTGTGGTATAGCCTGCGAGCATGCAGGGCAGGGCATGATGATGGGAGGAGGGGTCGTCGTGGTCATCGTGTCTGCCAGGAATATAAGGAGTGCGCGCCGCCTGAGGCGTTGTAGTAATGCCGTAGTCGCCCGGCTCGTGAGTGTGCCGAGTACGTAATAAAGGAGAGCCGCGGGCAAAGTACGCCCGCGCTCGCGCTTGTGCAACACAGCCCGGCTCGACTGTTCCCCCGCTCGTGTCTGCCTGCTAAGCATCTTCTATCCGCGACACTACAGTTGGCTGACGAGGATCTTCGGATTGGCATGTGCAGGGCTGCAGCGAATAACCCGTGCGGTTCCAGGCTACGGAGCCAAGGGTCTCACCAGCACGAGCATGGCAGAAGCTCGGGGCACGGCGCACGGGCGTGTGCCCGTTTTCGGGGGAGATGACTTCAAGTTGTTTTCTGAACAATTGGGTTGCTACTTCCGCGCGAATGATGTAGATGATGAAGAGAAACGCAAGTCGATCTTGCTCGCCTCGCTATCAACGGAGCACTACCGGCTGCTGAGTGATTTGGTGGCTCCAAATAAGCCCAGTGATGACGGGCTATCGTTTCAGGACATTGTGGCGAAAATGAAGACCCACTTGGCGCCAGAGAAGTCGTTGCAGCTCGCGCGGTTCCAGTTTGATCACCTCGCGAAGGGTGGCGAGGAGCGCGTTGCAGACTTCGTAGCACGGGTGAAGCATTCGGCCGTGCTTTGCAAGTTCACGACAGAGGAGCGTCCGGCACGACTCAGAGATCGTTTTATTTCTGGTCTGCGAGATGCGAAGATGGTAGCAGCCATCCTGCGGTTGACCGACATCACATTCGACTCGGTGGTCGGGACTGCTTCGTCTGTCGAGCAGACGCTCACGGATGTCCGCACCATCGCTGGCCAGGACGTAATGAGTAGCTCCAGCTGGGGCATGTCGGCTGGTCCCGAGGTCCACGCGGTGACCCAGATGCCGCAGGTCGCACATCCCGGAGTTCACGCAATGACCCAGGCGCCACAGGTCGCGCAGCCCGGGGTCCACGCGATGACTCAGGTGCCGCAGGTCGCACACGCGCCTGGCGGTGCGGGACGAGGGCGTGCACCGCAGCACGGTCGCACCGGGAGCGAGGTGGATTTCCAGGGGTGCTGGGGGTCCACACCTGCGACGAATGTGCCCGTATAAGAACACGTGTGTTTGCATTGTCACAAGGTGGGACATTTGAAGCGTGTGTGTCGGATGGCGGGGGCCTCCGTTGGGGTCTTGGATGACGAGGTGCGGGAGGACCCCAGTGACCTGGAGATCGGCCTGCAGCCGGGGCATGGCGATGCCGGCGGGCCGGAGCAGGAGATGCAACCACGGTTGAGTCTGTTTTCCGTTGGTCCGGAGATAACGACGCCGTTCATGGTGAAGGTCGAAGTGAATGGCGAGCCGACCGTGTTTTGCGTGGACACCGGAGCTGTAGTATCGGTCATGGGCGAGCAGGCGACTCGTGGTCTTCGCGGTGTTCGCCTAGTCGGGACGGCCTTGTCGCTGTACACGTACACCGGTGAAGCGATTGCACCGCTTGCGAGGGCCGACGTCTCAGTGCGCTACCGAGGTCGACGCGCCCGGCTCTCGGTGTTCGTGGTGCGAGGGGAGGGGCCCGCCCTTTTGGGTCGGGACTGGCTGGCGCACCTCGGGCTGGATCTCCAGTTCGTACCTCCAGGTGTGCCGGTGCTCTCTGCGATGCTTTCGTCGGGTACCGAGGGCGAGGTTCTGGCGGCGGGAGCCGCGTCGATGCAACGGGAGCGGCCGTTCGTTGCTGCCTGCAGCGGTGGTGTGCGGTTCGGGAGCAGCAGGAGCCAGGCCAGCTCTCGCGATGAGCTCTCGCGCGTCGGCTGCGTTCATGGTGCGAGGTGCGCCGGTGTTGTTCGGGCAACTTCAACGGGTGGCGGTGAGCCCGTGGCGTTAAAGGAAGTCGCGAGTCACAACATCGAGTCAACAACCAAGAGACGGACTCGTGATGTGGGTTATGGGTTGCTGTTCATTGCTCTAGTGATGCGGTTTAACGTTGTTGAAATAAATGCCAACAGTTCCCGTGTGAGAGTGGGTTTGGCGGAGATCAATCGATGGGATTTGTATTATGATCAATGTGATGTGGGGGCTTTGGGAGAGGTGGGGGCGAATAAAGAGGGTTTATTGGCCTCCAGTTGCCCCAGGCCACGGGTAATTGTTTTGTCAGGTGCTGGGATTTTATCGAAAGAACGCGCTGTACGGAAAAATGAGTTTGCAATGGTTCAAATGATGTTCTTAGTGATTTATGACGAGCCTATGGTTGGAGTATGCTTTGAATGGAGTTGCGACCGTCTAACGGCCATGGGGGTCTCGGAGATAGACTCGGAGCCGGGACTCGTGCGCTGGTCGGCGTTACCCCCATCTCTGCTTTCAGCAAGGTCAGACGTGCCTGGCGCCTGGGGCACAGCTCTCTGGGTTCGCTCAAGGCCGTTTTGGCCATGCGGTGGAATCTCAACTGATTGTGGTGTGTGGGGTGTTGGGGAGTGTTTGTTGCTTCCAGCCAAGGGCGCTGTTCAGCGCCCCCCACCAAGGTCGGTCGGGTCTGGCGGTGGCGCCGCGGGTTCCAGACAGCGGGGGTCCGGCCTCGAAAGGTTTATCTGTTTCAGGTCTGGCTGGGGAAGAGGTGCCGCCTTATGGGCCGGAGGCGTTTGATGGAGCCGGGGGAGGTCGGGAGGTTGCCGCGACCTCGCCAAGGGCCATGTAAGCATGAGCCGCCTGGGGGCGTTTTCGCTGTGTAGTGCTGCTGTGCTTCTCCAGTAGCTCGCTTCACACGTTATATGATGTGATGTGCTGTTATACTTCGCTGTTTTCTTTTTTATGCCTTGTCTACTGTTATACCGTAGTCCTTCGTGCTGTTTATGCTTATTATGATGGTGATCATTTAATAATCATAGTTTTAGGAGGGAGGAGTGTGGTATAGCCTGCGGGCATGCAGGGCGGGGCATGATGATGGGAGGAGGGGTCGTCATGGTCATCGTGTCTGCCAGGAATACAAGGAGTGCGCGCCGCCTGAGGCGTTGTAGTAATGACGTAGTCGCCCGGCTCGCGAGTGTGGTGAGTACGTAATAAAGGAGAGCCGCGGGCAAAGTACGCCCGCGCTCGCGCTTGTGCAACACAGCCCGTCTCGACTGTTCCCCCGCTCGTGTCTGCCTGCTAAGCATCTTCTATCCGCGACACCACACAAATCGATATGGCGAACAGTTTATGAGTTATCGCACTCACAGCTATAAATGTTGACGCCCAGCCGGACGGACAAACGGACAGCCGGACGATCCGGGTGACAACAATATCCCCCTTCCGCCACGCGGCGGGGGATTAAAAAAAAAAAAAAAAAAAAAAAAAAAAAACACAACCACGTTATATATTAAAAAAAAATAAAAAAATAAAATAAAAATAAAAAAAACTCACCACCACGTTATGAAAAATCTCACCACATTGTTATTAAAAACACTTCACCTCCACGTTCTTAAAAAACCTCACCTCCACGTTCTTAAAAATACCTCACCTCCACGTTATTGAAAACACCTCACCTCCACGTTATTGAAAACACCTCCCCGCCACGTTGTTAAAAACACCTCACCACCGCATGCCCGCCACATTATTAAAAACACCTCACCCGCACGTTATTAAAAACACCTCACCACCGCGTGCCCGCAACGTTATTAAAAACACCTCCACATTATTTAAAACACTTCACCACCACGTACCCGCCAATGTTATGAAAAAAACCTCACCACCGCGTACCGCCACGTTATGAAAAACACCTCACCACCGCGTGCCCACAACATTATGAAAAACACCTCATGTTATTAAAACACCTCACCGCCACGTTATTAAAAACACCTCACCACCGCGTGCCCGCAACGTTATTAAAAACACCTCCACATTATTTAAAACACTTCACCACCACGTATCCACCATGTTATGAAAAAAACCTCACCACCGCGTACCGCCACGTTATGAAAAACACCTCACCACCGCGTGCCCACAACATTATGAAAAACACCTCATGTTATTAAAACACCTCACCGCCACGTTATTAAAAACACCTCTCCACCACGTACCCGCAACATTATTAAAAACACCTCACCACCGCGTTCCCGCCACGTCATTAAAAACACCTCACCACCACGTACCTGCAATGGTATTAAAAACGCCTCACCACCACGTTTTAAAAAATACACCACCACGTTATTAAAAACACCTCACCACCGCGTTCCCTCCACGATATTAAAAACACCTCACCACCACGTTATTAAAAACACGTCACCACCAAGTTATTAAAAACGCATCACCGCCATGTTATAAAAAAACCTCACCAGCACATAATTAAAAACACCTCACCACCGCCTGCCTGCAGCATTATTAAAAACACCACGTTATTAAAAACACCTCCCCGCAACGTTATTAAAAACACCTCACCTCCACGTTATTTAAAACACCTCACCACCGCGTGCCCGCAACGTTATTAAAAACACTTCACCTCCATGTTATTTAAAACACCTCACCACCGCAACGTTATGAAAAACACCTCCATGTTATTAAAAACACTTCCCCGCCACGTTATGAAAAAACCTCACCGCCACGTTATTAAAAACACCTCTCCACCACGTTATTAAAAACACCTCACCGCCACGTTATTAAAAACATCTCACCACCACGTAACTGCCATGTTACTTAACTCCCCCCCCCCCCCACGTGGTTATGTCATGTGTCTTATGCCTTGTAGTGAAATACCGGATAGCCCGTGAGAGTTGTGTAATAATTAAGCCCCCCCCCCACCCTTATAGTCATTTTTGTAACACTGCCCTGTCTTCCCTCTCAGATGCCTCCCAAAACAACTGCAGCCAAGCCAAGGCAGACAACTATTCATAATTATAAAAAAGTTTTTTTAACTGCAGTGTCACCAGGGTGTATGTATAATTGTTAGATCTGAGAATTAATGATGGATATGAAAGTAGATCGACAAATGAATGTGTGCATACTCATACACCCATGTGATCTCCTCACTCCTTCAAACAAGGCGAATGATCGAACCAGTCTTTTGCAAGGAATAAACTAGAAAGAGCAATCAGAGATAGTAGACCCTCGCCAGAACTTGTTTTGAGTGGTGTATTTTGTGTACTGGTGTGTTCCGTAATTTATGACATAACTCGAACTGCCACTTTAACTGGCAGTGATGACCAGGTACAAAGATGTCCCGCTTTGATGGGACACCTGTCCCTGACTCATGAAGTGTTTTTATTATTATTATTCAATTGAATTCAATAATGGCATTAAAATAAATTCAATTCAAGTCAAATGGAAGACCAAATAGGTACAGTCCTGCATTGGAGTCATCAGAAGGAACCGGAACAAGCAAAAAGAAAAGATGAAGTCATCAGGAGGAACCTGGATAGGATTTGCATTTTAGCTGATATTCCTCTACCCTCAAACCTAACCAGGCACAGCCAAGTGAGCTTTATTCAAAAAAAAAGAATCAATCAATCAATAAATAAATAATTCTGGCTGCCAGAATATGCATCCAATGAAGTTGAAATAAAAAAAAATAAAAAAAAACATTTATTCCCCATCCCAACAAGATCATAAATCTGAAGTTTCGCATCGATTGATTAAGCAATTCCAGAGAAAACATTATTTAATATTTTCTTCAATCCAATATGGCTGCCAAACCATGTGACCTATCAATTCCTTAAACTTGTGCACCCATGGATTGGGGAACATTTGTGTGAAGTTTTCCCTCGATTTGTCCAGCCGTTCTGGAGAAGAAGATTTTTACAAGTATTTGGGTACATCTAATATGGCTGCCAAACCATGTGACCAATGACATCACATGTGTGAACCTTTTGTTCCTCACGGACAGGCAGTCATACGTGTAATGTTTCGCATCGATCTGTTCAGCCACTTCAGAGAAGAATATTTTTGAGGTTTTTTTTATTTTTTTGTCATCGCACCTATGGTGAAATTTCATCTAAATCCGACAAATGGTTGTGGAGAAAAACAGAAAAGTTCTGTGTGGACAAACAAAGACAGACAGACCGATCGATAGACAAACCCAAATGGAATCCGCTCCTTCAGTGAGGGTAATTAGAGCGAAGTCTATGGCACATCATAGCAAATTCCCAAGCTTCCCACCTAAAGCAAAGTTGAAAAATGGCAAAAGATTCCACCAGGAATGACCTTGATGTAAAATTTTGAGTTTAAAAAAAAAGAAATCTTGTTTTCACCCCTGTGACCGTCATCACACCCTGGGGGCATGAACCAGGAGTCAAATCCAAAAATAGTTACATATTTCATGCATCCCCCAATGTTGATGACATACACAATGTTTCACGAAAAAATGTTTTAAAATGTGTCCATAATTGAATTTTCTGGTATTTGACCATTTGACCAGTGCCAAACACGATACTATATCACACCTTATTGCCATGTGGTGATAACTACCGAGCTTGGTGAATTTCTGCACAACTGTGTAGGAGGAGATAGCGCGATGAACCGGACAGACAGACCCAACTACAATATCCCCACCCCCCCCCCCCCCGTTTCTTTCTTTTTAGAAACCAAAAAATGTTAACAGATTTGTTGATTGGTTTGAATGTTTAACTTCCTGCTTGACACCTCCAATTAGATCAAGATGTCAGGTTAGTTAAACATTCACCAAGAGGGTGAGACATTTCTCAGATAAGTACTTTGCGATTACGGTATTGTTCACCACACCCCCCCCCCCCATTTTTATGTAATAAGTGGTAGAAATGGTAAAAGGTTTCAGGAAAAACACTTTAAGGTTTCTAAATGACGACAAATCTCACAGGTGTATACAGTATAGGAGTCCAACAAAAGCTTTGTGCTCCGATAATTTTGAGTGTGGGACCTTCATGCTACTGAAGATGAGATATGGAGAAGTTTTGGCTTAAAAAGCAACTCAAGGCTCCAATGTGCAGTCCTGACAGATTTATAAGCAACTTTAAATTCCTCCCAAAACAACGAAAGACTTGTATGTAATGAAAGCTTTCTAACAAGCTGAATGAGAATAAAACAGGTTACTGACAGAAATACTTGGTTTTTCTCAATTCTTGAAATAAATCCATCATTTCCTCCCGAGTACAGATTTCAACCTCTGTAATTTTGGTAAAATATCGCCCAGTTTGGCAAGTTATCCACATATAAAAACATCTCTGCAATTTTTGCATTGTCAGGCAGTGATTAATAAGCGACGTAAAATTATCGGATGCATTTGGAAAGACGTTTATACCAAAGGAGGTGGTGCAAGCATGGTACAGAAGTGTGGTTAGGTTGCATCTTGAATGTAGCAATTTCTACTGATCAAATCATTGGTGAAAACATCGCTGAACTCAAGAGGGTCCAGCAAAGAGCATCAATGATGATTACAGGGCTACAAGGTCTTGGCAATGAACAGACTTGAAAAGACTTCGATTTTTAAACTACAGAAGAGGGGATACGATAGAGGTATTAGAGATATTTTTAAAAAAGGGATTCAAAGTACACTTTTTTGTTTTTCTTAACTGGAGGTGGAACAAGTTCAATATAACAAAATGGAGATTAGACAGAGACTTATTTGATTATAGTTACACAAATAATAGCTATGTGGAACAGTTTGCAGAGGAGTGCTTTGGGAGCAAGGAGAGTTTAACAATTTAAAGGATAATTAGATAAGCACCTGGAGGCAGAAAATTGGAAGGAAAAAAAAATGGCGATGATAGTATGCTGGGAAAACAATGTACATACTTTGGAGTGAATAAGTGCTTTGTGGCACATACCACACACCACTTTTGAGGTGTGAACACAGCTGGCCAAGCAGTAACTCAAAGACTGAATGACACTCTCACTGGTGTAATGGTTAGAGTTTCTGCTCTGAGTCTGCGAGGGTGGCGGTTCGAACCCTGGCCGATTTATACCAAAGATTTTTCAAATGGTATGTACTACTTCCTCAAAGCTCAGCATATTAAAAAAAAAAAAACAGAAGAAAAAGAAAAAGGATAGAGCACGGATAAACAACTATAAGTTGGTAATAACAGCACAGGCTTTGATGGGCTTAATGGCTTACTCCTGTGCCAAACTTCCTTGGAAGGGAACTTGTATTTTTATGGCAAGCAATCCAATCATCCAAAAATTGATGAGGCAGTACATCTCACATTTTGAAAATGAGATCATGATTGACAATTGTATTTTAGAAATGAACTAAAGTTTGAGACAAAATAAATTTTCATGTGGGGGAAAATAAAAGAAAAATCAACTCACCATTGTATCACGCACAATAACTTGAGCCACATATGCAGCTTGAAATATTCCAGATGTCTTTGAAATCAACACAGTTTCTTCAAGCTGGAAGAAAGTAGGTCGAAAATTGCAGAGGTTATAAAATATTTACGTGTATGTAGGGTAGAGGCTAGTTATTAAAGTGTCAGGTCTTTGCATGGACCGTGTGCTCACGTAGGACAGATCTTCCTCTCATTTGTAACAAGGACTTCATGTTTAGGTCAACAATGGCTGGGGCTCCAACCACCTACCAGGCTCAGAGGTAGCATGTACAGTATATAGTCATACTCGTACTTCACAGGTATGGTGTTGCATCAATGAGAACACCATCATTTGGAAGGACATAAAATAGGGTGGATGTTAAAGATCCCATGGAGCTTTTTCAAACGATAGGCATGGCTGAATAGGTATGCTGCTAGCATGGCTGAAATGCAATTCCCAACTTAATGTGCAAGGGCAATTCAAGCAATATCTCAGTAATGATGTAACCAACAAGCCAAATATATATTTGAATCCCAGTCCGATATACAGTCACAGGAATAAAAAAAATCCGGAAACAAGAAACGGCTCCCTCTACATTACACCTAAAATATATTAATTGTCTTTCATAAATCTCGGGGGGGGGGAGGGGGTCGTTTTCTTCTTTGCAATCAGGATAAGAGTGAAAAGCATAACGTTTGCAAAAAAAATTTGAACATTCCATGACTAACAATCATGTGATGTGAATGTTAATAAAGATGTAATGGTTTTCTTACCGCTGACTTGAGCTCCTCCTGGTAACCAGGTGTGTCTGTATCAGGGGGATAGGCCACTGTGATATAGATATTGTAGGGTTTAACCTAAACAAGGCAAAACAAAAGATCGACTAATTAGGGTCATTTAATAAGATGCAATAGATCTGATGACTGAATAATTCTGTGAAGTTAAAAATAGGGGAACCAACCTTTGATGGAGAGAAAATAATAACAATCCTATTAAGAACAATAGACTTTCAGATTACAGCTTGGAACCCTTGTCTCTCCTCGTCTTGTCGAACGAATAAACTTGTCGAACTTTATGTTAGGGAGGTCAGACCCAAAGCGATTATCACTAATTTGTCAACAGCAAGTAATTAATTCAAGTATAGCTCGAAGTTTGTTATATTTAACGCACAAATTAACGTTTAAACGATGTTAAATTACATGTGGCACAAATTAGACAACACACGAACTTAACTGTTTTAACAGCAATGTTCAAAATAAATGTGCAACAAGTAATAACTTCAGTAATTTTGAACTGATTGCCTGATTTTCCAAATGTGGATCATCTGCTGGGCTCTGTTCTCCATCTAAGATGTCATCATGAAAATGATGAAAGACAAAATCATAAACCATCAAAGGAGTCAAATAAAATAATTTTGAGAGAGAAGGGAAGAAAGAAAGAAAGAAAGAAAAAAAAACAATAGAGAGAGGAAAGAAATATATACAGTACCATATATTATTGTGACTTACCATACTCTGACAGAGCATCAGTGCTATCTAAGCAGTTTCTTGACAAGGGTTGTACTGGGCAGTTTGCTGTCACCCTAATATATACATATATACATATATATATATATATATATATATATATATATATATACATATATATATATATATATATATATATATATATATATATATATATATATATATATATATATATATATATATATATATATATTAGCAAATACAACCTTTGCTGACGGTGGTGTGAATGGGATGGAGGTGGAGAAAAAGAAAGGGAGAGAGAGGGGCGGGAGGGGAGACAGAGGACGAAGGGAAGGGATGGCCAGGGAGAGGAGGGAGTGGAAGCGAGGAGTGGGTGAAGAAGGGGAAGCGAGGGAGGGGAGAGAGGGCGCGAGAGAGACGGCGAGAGGAGAGGAGAGGCGGCGCGGCGCGGCGAGAGGAGAGGAGAGGCGGCGGGCGCGGCGAGAGGAGAGGAGAGGCGGCGCGGCGAGAGAGGGCGAGAGGAGAGGAGAGGCGGCGCGGCGAGAGGAGAGGAGAGGGGCGCGGCGAGAGAGGCCGAGAGGAGAGGAGAGGGGGCGCGGCGAGAGGAGAGGAGAGGAGAGGAGAGAGGCACGGCGAGAGGAGAGGAGAGGAGAGGGAGAGGCGGCGCGGCGAGAGGAGAGGAGAGGAGAGGAGAGGAGAGGAGAGGAGAGGAGAGGAGAGGAGAGGAGAGGGAGAGGGAGAGGAGAGGGAGAGGCGGCGCGGCGAGAGGAGAGGAGAGGAGGCACGGCGAGAGGAGAGGAGAGGAGAGGAGAGGCGGCGCGGCGAGAGGAGAGGAGAGGAGGCACGGCGAGAGGAGAGGAGAGGAGAGGAGAGGCGGCACGGCGAGAGGAGAGGAGAGGAGAGGAGAGAGGAGAGGAGAGGAGAGGAGAGGAGGCGAGAGGAGAGGAGAGGAGAGGCGGCGAGAGGAGGAGGAGAGGAGAGGAGAGGCGGCGAGAGGAGAGGAGAGGAGAGGAGAGGCGGCGAGAGGAGAGGAGAGGAGAGGAGAGGCGGCGAGAGGAGAGGAGAGGGAGAGGAGAGGAGAGGAGGCGAGGAGAGGAGAGAGGAGAGAGAGAGAGGAGAGGAGAGGCGGCGAGAGGAGAGGAGAGGAGAGGAGAGGCGGCGAGAGGAGAGGAGAGGAGAGGAGAGGCGGCGAGAGGAGAGGAGAGGGAGAGGAGAGGCGGCGAGAGGAGAGGAGGCGAGAGGAGAGGCGGCGAGAGGAGAGGAGAGAGAGAGGAGAGGCGGCGAGAGGAGAGGAGAGGAGAGGAGAGGCGGCGAGAGGAGAGGAGAGGAGAGGAGAGGAGAGGCGGCGAGAGGAGAGGAGAGGAGAGGAGAGGAGAGGAGAGAGAGGCGGCGAGAGGAGAGGAGAGGAGAGGAGAGGAGAGAGAGAGGCGGCGAGAGGAGAGGAGAGGAGAGGCGGCGAGAGGCGGCGAGAGGAGAGGAGAGGAGAGGAGAGGAGAGGAGAGGCGGCGAGAGGAGAGGAGAGGAGAGGAGAGGAGGAGAGGAG
>NC_140971.1:9812378-10044878 GCF_056783735.1 Eptatretus burgeri | reverse complement strand
AGAGACAGAGAGACAGACAGAGACAGACAGACAAAGACAGACAGACAGACAGACAGACAGACAGACAGACAGACAGACAGACAGACAGACAGACAGAGACGTGGGAGGAGAGTCCTGCATTTAATGAGGGGGAGTGAGGAGGGGACAGACAGAGTGTGGGGGGGGGGGAGGAGGGAGGGGAAAAAAAAAAAAAAGGATGTGTGAGGGGTGGAGGTGGCAGTCACAAAGAGTGTAATATGTTATGCTTAAAGACTAAACACAAATTAAAACAAATCTCATGTCAGAACAGCTGTACACACAACACAATAGAGTTTATAAAGTAATCCGCTGGCACATCTGCAAAAACTTTGACATCCCAGTTCCACAAAATTTGTGGGAACATTATCCAAAAGCATGGACTGAAAACAAAGAAGTACCACTCACATACGACCTAATGATCCCATCAAGCATGAACATCGAAAACAAAGTATTGTGACTGGATATCATACTTAGGTACAAAAAAGAGAGAAGGCATTGCTTATTGAGGTGTTAATACCAATGATTTTGGACTAAATGCAGAAATCAAGAAAATGACCAAACACCAAGACCTCAAGAATGAAGTGAAAAGATCCTGGAAACTGAAGAATGCCAAAGTTGTACCAGTGATAGTTGGAGCTACAGGAATGATGATGAAGAACCACAGAGATATTAAAAACCATTCCTGGGAATATTGTAGCAAACAAACTACAGTTGGAAGCTATCCATGTCTCAGGAACGATCCTGAAGAGAGTCCTTGGCACAAAACTTCACAACTTGGTCCATGAATCATGACCCCTTACTGAAACGAAGGTGGATACTTTGAGCCTACCCTGGAAAGACTCCATTCCACATTCTGAAACCCACATATGAAGATACCAATCAAAACACACACACACACACACACACACACACACACACACACACACACACACACACACACACACACACACACACACACACACACACACACACACACACACACACACACACACACACGCAAATGTAAATAAAAATGACCAACACAAAGATTTACCTTGAAATAGCATTCTTTGAAAGAGGATTTAAAGTGGGTCATGAGCAAAATAAAATTCAAAAATGTGCCAAGGCAGAGAACAAAATGTTGATGTATACTTTATGCCTTCACAACTAGAACAATCATGGCAAACACCTGGTCGGATGGACATTGTGTTTTTAATATATATCAATGTCGATGTGAGAGGTTGATTACAAGTGGAGATCACACAAAGCAATCCTTACACATTTTCAGTGGATATGTCACCTCCCGAGTCACCGCGGGACCCAACAAAGCCAGAAACGTACTCTCATCAATGTGAGATTGAAAAACAACAAAGCAGCTTGGAGAGTGCTCGCCAAGTGGCTTAAGCATTCAAGCAAGCACTCCAATGAAACGGTCAATATGAAACGGCTCCTTTAGCATGCAATTGGCAATCACCGCCCGTCATATTAAACATACACCTCCCGGAGACGCTCAAAATGTCACATATGTCTGAATTGGACAAATGAACACTTTTGTAGAAGTCGGAACTGATTGCAAGTTCGATTTTGGAGCTTAAATATTGTAATTCCTTTTAGTACAAGAGATACTCGTGGCGAACACATATGCGGAAATGAAATAAACCAACGAACGCTGACGTCTCCAGGCATTTATAAGTACTGCAATGTACCCAGCGATTCATAGTTTTGATGAACGGAAACTTCCAAGTCAAGGTGAGGTCGAGCAGGTCAAAAAAACATGGCGGCTTCAGACCCCAGTGAAGTTACCCAGGAAAAGACTTAAGACCCGAGACAGTGAGGTGGCCGAGGATCGCCTGATGAAGGATATAATTAAATAACGCCGTTAATCATCTTCAAAAGGGGTGTTTTAATCAACACAAACATCCAATTTTCACTCTTGCACTTCCTTGGAGTTTTCATAGTATGCATGCAAAGTATCAGGCTGCAAGGTTTTATAGTTTTGGAGTTATGGAGGAGACACACTGGTACACACACACACACACACACTTTTACTAGGATATATATATAGTTGCGGTTGTGGAAATTCGCAAACCACCATTCAGGTCCCATAGGTGAGATATCTCTGTAAGTACATGTGTAGTTAGCCCCAAACCCGTTGTTTAGAGGGAATAAATGTGATTCATTCGGGCTGCGACGCTTTGAGATAGCCGTTTTTCTGTTCTATCTTTATTTTGAACCAACCACACTCCAACAACAACAACGCCAACAGCCACGATCTTTACCTTCACAACTCGCTCCCGCAAACATCGCATCACCGCCATTCCAAACGGCACCATGGCCATAAACCACCACCATAAACCCTCCACCACCTTCACCTCTCTCCTTCTGTGGCCATTCCCGCACCACCTGTGAGCACCGAGCGTCAGGCTGTCCTGGGCTCGTACAAGATACGCGCCGAGCCGTGGTGCAAAATGCGGCCTTTCCGAGGAGAATTTGGATCAGGAATGCTACACGCCCACTTCTGATCCGTCCAATCAGCAAGCGCGGGGCGGTTTGGCCCCACCTCCAGGTGCGTCTGTGTGGAATCGAGATATGCAAATTCTAGGATCAGGGGAGATTCACGCCCCTTTTTCTCCGTCCAATGGGTGAGCGTGACTCCGCCCCCGAGCTCATCCGGATCCGGAAATTTGCATATGGGTTCTCCTGCCGGCCTATAAAGCGCCGAGCACAAGGCGAATCTGGGCAGAGTCAGTTTGGAAGAGCGGGGACTGGAAGAAAAGCGAAGAGAGTTTTGAGGCAGAGTCAGTTTGGAAGAGCGGAGTGGAGTCGGGAGGCAAGGGCGTCCCGGTGGCTTTCGGCAGTCGGCTGAGGAGAATTGGGGGAAGAGTCCAAGGAGTTCGGGTCCGAGGCAAGGAAGACGGCAGTCGGCGACGAGGTCGCGGTGGAATTGCTCCTCACGGGACCCAAGCAAGCCAGCTATACTCTTTCCCCAGAGCATCAACAATTCCACCCCTTTTTCCCCCCCACGCTGAGATAGTGCGAAAAGGGGGCCCCGTTCCCACCCCACTCCAAGCGGTGCCAACGAAATCCACGAAGGAGCACGAAGTCGGGGCACCGCAGCGCTGCCACATTTGCGGCTCAGCACGAAGACGCGGGTAGGACCCACCCGGTCTCGCGGACCTGACCGCTCCTTCAGGTCCCGCGCAAATATTGGCCCACAGGCCCCATCTGCCCCCTTGTCTTTGAGGGTGGCCTTTTGTTTTGCTTTTGAGTAAATGTGTTGTCGGCGCCGTCTGTGAAGTAAAACTGTGTAAGTGTTGCCGTGTGCTCGCGTAGTCGGTAGTATCTCTGCGTCATTGTTTCTTTTGTAGCATTTGATATATGTGCATTCTGTTTGGCTGTATATGTGTGCTCTCCGTGTGCCGCGGAATAAATGTGCATTATGTTGAACTGTTTTCCCTTTTTGCTTCGTCTTTTCTTTAATTGAATCTCCATCTTGCTTCACGTAACAGGTTCGTCGTGGGCTTAATACGCCCGATAATTAATCGGAACCGTCGAGGCAGACGATAACACCGCTCGGTTATCCCGATAGCACGGAACGGATCGCTTTAGCGGCCCGTGTCCGGAGTCAACCTGCGGCGAGGTGCGATCGCCCGGTCTACCATCCGCGTGGGTACTTAGGTAGGTCGAGTTTGGCGAACAACCCTATCCCACACGGGTGGCAGATTGGCACGATCGTGGTGAGGCCGAAAGGCCCACCCGTGACTAGCTCCCGGCGTTCGTCCGAGAGGGTCACGACAGAATTGTTCGTCCGGTGGGCGACGTGCCGCGATTCGAGTCACTTGGCCGTTCGCACGCCGGCGGGCACGAATTCGCAACAATATATATATATATATATATATATATATATATATATATATATATATATGTATATATATATATATATATATATATATATATATATATATATCTTCTTCCTCTTTCGGCTTGCTCCCGTTAGGGGTCGCCACAGCGGACCAACTGTCTCCATTTCGCTCTATCCTCCACATCTTCCATTGACACTCCAACCACCCGCATGTCCGCCCTCACCGCATCCATGAACCTCTTCTTTGGCCTTCCTCTTCTCCTCCTGCCTGGCGGCTCCATCTTCAACATCCTTCTCCCGATATACTCTGTTTCCCTCCTGTGCACATGTCCAAACCATCTCAATCTCGCCTCTCTCACTTTGTCTCCAAACCGTCCTACCAGCGCTGTCCCTCTAATACACTCATTTCTTATCCTGTCCATCCTCGTCACTCCCAACGAGAATCGCAGCATCTTTAACTCTGCCACCTCCAGCTCTGCTTCCTGTCTTTTGTTAGCGCCACCGCCTCCAAACCATACAACATAGCTGGTCTCACTACCGTCTTGTATACTTTCCCCTTCACTCTTGCAGCTACCCTTCTGTCACAAATCACTCCTGCAACTCTTCTCCACCCAGTCCATCCTGCCTGCACTCTCTTTTTCACTTCTCTCCCACACTCTCCGTTACTTTGGACAGTTGATCCCAAGTATTTAAACCAATCCACCTTCCCCACCTCAACTCCTTGCAACTGCACCATACCACCACCCTCCCTCTCATTTACGCACATGTACTCCGTCTTACTCCGACTGACTAACATTCCCCTTCTCTCCAGTGCGTACCTCCACCTCTCAAGGCTCGATTCAGCCTGCTCCCTACTCTCCCTACAGATCATGATGTCATCCGCGAACATCATGGTCCATGGAGACTCCAGTCTGATCTCGTCCGTCAACCTGTCCATCACCATTGCAAACAGGAAAGGGCTCAGAGTCGATCCTTGGTGCAATCCCACTTTAACCTTAAACCGGTCCGTCATTCCTACCGCACACCTCACCGCTGTCACACTGTCCTCATACATATCCTGCACGATCCTCACATACTTCTCCAACACTCCCGACTTCCTCATACAATACCACAACTCCTCTCTTGGCACCCTATCATAAGCTTTCTCTAAATCCACAAACACACAATGTAACTCTTTCTGGCCTTCCCTATACTTCTCCATCAACATTCTCAAAGCAAACATCGCATCAGTGGTGCTCTTTCCTGGCATAAACCCATATTGCTGCTCACAGATAATCACCTCTCCTCTCAACCGAGCTTCCACTACTCTTTCCCACAACTTCATGGTGTGGCTTAACAACTTTATCCCTCTGTAATTTCCACAGCTCTGCACATCACCCTTATTCTTGAAAATCGGGACCAGTACACTTAATCTCCACTCCTCCGGCATCCTCTCACTTTCCAAGACTTTATTAAACAATCTGGTTAACAACCCCACTGCCATCTCTCCTAAGCACTTCCATGCCTCCACTGGTATACCATCTGGGCCAACCGCCTTTCCACTTTTCATCTTCTTCATAGCAGTCCTCACTTCATCCTTACTGATCCACCCCACTTCCAGATTCACTATCTCCACCTCTTCCAACCTTCTCTCTCTCTCATTTTCTTCATTCATCAGCTCCTCAAAGTACTCCATCCACCTTCTCAACACACTCTCCTCGCTCGTCAGCACATTCCCATTTGCATCCTTTATCACCCTAACCTGCAGCACATCCTTCCCAGCTCGGTCCCTCTGTCTTGCCAATCGGTATAAATCCTTTTCCCCTTCTTTTGTATCCAACTTCTCATTCAGCTCGTCATATGCCTTTTCCTTGGCCTTAGCCACCTCTTTTTGCTTTTCGACGCCACTCCTTATACTCCTGCCGACTTTCTTCATCTCTCTGACTATCCCACTTCTTTTTCGCCAACCCCTTCTTCCTTATACTTTCCTGTACTTCCTCATTCCACCACCAAGTCTCCTTATCTTCCTTCCTCTGTCCAGATGTCACACCAAGTACCTTCCGAGCAATCTCCCTCACAACTTCTGCTGTCGTTGCCCAATCATCCCACCCATCTTTACCACCATCCAACGCTTGTCTCACCTCCTCTCTAAATTTCACGCAACAGTCTTCCTCCTTCAGCTTCCACCATCTGGTCCTTGGTTCAGCCCTCACTCTCTTCCTCAACCTCACCTCTAAAGTCATCCTACAGACCACCAATCGATGCTGTCGAGCTACACTCTCCCCTGCCACAACCTTACAGTCACTAATCTCTTTCAGGTTGCATCTCCTACTTAAGATGTAATCCACCTGTGTGAACTTTCCTCCACTCTTGTATGTCACCCTGTGTTCCTCCTTCTTCTTGAAATACGTGTTTACCACTGCCATTTCCATTCTTTTTGCAAACTCTACCACCATTTGCCCTTCCACATTTCTCTTGTTGAGACCAGACCTACCCATCACCTCCTCATCCTCTTTATTCCCTTCCCCAACATGTCCATTGAAATCTGCTCCAATCACCACTCTTTCATCCTTGGATACACTCTCCACCACTTCATCTAACTCACTCCAGAAATCTTCTTTATATTCCATCTCACACCCCATATGTGGGGCAAATGCACTGATGACATTCATCATCACCCCTTCAATCTCCAACTTCACACTCATCACTCGGTCAGACACCCTCCTCACCTCCAATACCCTCTTGACATGATCTTCCTTCAGGATTATCCCGACACCATTTCTCCTCCCATCCACACCATGGTAGAACAGTTTGAAACCACCTCCAATGCTCCTCGCCTTACTCCCCATCCACTTGGTCTCTTGTACACACAGTATGTCCACCTTTCTTCTCTCCATCATATCAGCCAACTCTCGCCCTTTGCCAGTCATCGTCCCAACATTCAGAGTTCCAACTCTCACCTCCACACTTCTACCCTTCCCCCTCTCCCACTGCCTCCGGACTCGCCTTCCCCGTCTCCTTCTCCTCCTTCGCCCAGCAGTAGCACAATTTCCACTGGTACCCTGCTGACCACCGGTACCGGTGGCGGTCGTTGGTAACCCGGGCCTCGACCGATCCGGTATGGAAATTCGTTTTGTTGTCCGCATAATGATTTGGCATAGGTTTTTACGCCGGATGCCCTTCCTGACGCAACCCTGGTCGCCTCTTACGACACACAGGGATATGGTACACCTATTCTAACCGGGGCATACACCGGGCCCAGTACAACTGGTGCTCATTTCGCCGACCTCGGAAGGATGGCAGGCTGAGTCAACCCCCTGGTGTTTTCGACTTGGTTTATTTATATATATATATATATATATATATATATATATATATATATATATATATATATATATATATATATATATATACATATATTAATTCAGTGTCCCAACGAGTGCAATATATATATATGCAGGGGGCTGCAAAAGTAGGTATACAGTAATGAAAAACAAAACGTGCGCACAAGACGCATTTTATTGATTTAATTATACAAGCATATCAATAATAAACATATTAATCCCTCAAATGTTCAAATTAAATGAATCTTAGCAAGACTATTATAATACTGGTATAATCCTTACTGTATACCTACTTTTGCAGCCCCTGAACATATATATATACACACACACATACATAAGGTGTTTCAAAAAGATTGATAAAAATTTGACTTCCTGCCATTTCTTTGTTTTTTGACAGATACCGTTTTCCTCTTCAGGCTTTGGTGGTGTTGGCATGGTATTTGTTCCCTGGGACTTCTAGCTCCACAGCTCAATTATGCCATTGACAGTGAAGCAGAGGACAAAAGTGGTGGCTCTGTGGTCTGAGACTAAATCATATGTATCCTCAATCAGTATAGTCTGTTTTTGAGAGTCATTTGAACTCGATACTGCCGATGCTTTAATCAAGTACACCGATGGACAAAACCAACTGCCAAATTGTGCAGGTTTCAATACCTTGCTCGACTTTAATGAAAAACTCAGAAAATTAAGTCACCTACATGCCCACTATTGAGGCCCCCTCAACTGGCCTGTATATGATGAATACCTTCCTGATAAGAACATCACAGACAGTCTTCAAAACTTGGGCCAGTTTTGTATCCTCCAACATCAGCTAACAGTACTCTAGCCAAAACATATAAAGCCGCTCTGCTGAAAACAACTGAAATAGAATATGAAGATGACACATTGTAAAAATGCCAGACCGGAGTGTCATTTCCACTCAGACGGTCAGTCAAGTATGGGAGCATGTGCCGGAGCAACGCGTCGCTGTGCCCACTTTCTGCCGGTACTCCAGGGTCTGTCTGGCCATCCCCCAGGCAGATGCCTGACCCATCCCCATCTCCTTGAGATACCGATCAACCTGCTGCAACCATGAGTCATGTGGTCGGCCCATTGACCTCCTCCACTCATGAGCCTCCCTCAATGAGAGAATCTGGTGAGCAGGATCAGCATCAGGAAAATGAGTCACATGTCCATACAGTCACAGCTGAAACTGACTGATTAATTATACAGGTAACAAATCTCATCTGAGTCTCTCTCAGCAACCGCTCGCTCAATGGACACAAAATATGACCAGTGATAGCCAAAGATTTTTCCAAAGAGACCTGGTACCGAAGGAGTTAAGTCTCCATCTCAGATCCTTGGTCAGCGTCCAAATATCACATCCGTAGAGCAAGACTGGAAGCACCAAGGACTTAAAGACTGACAGCACCACACCCCATGATCCAGTGAATCCATGACTCCCCAGGATTGACCCAGACAGACGTCCACTGACCTCTGGCTCACATGTGGAAACATGTTGTGGAAGAATATCACTGCTGAGGTAAGTGAATCTCTCAGTGACCTCAACATCCTCACCAAAAACAGGTAGACAAGATAGCAGTATCCAGTATGTCATTGAAAGCCTGGGTCTTAGTTTTGACCCAGGAAACCCATAATCTCAATGGCTCAGACTCCTCATTCAACGCCTCGAGGGCCACCATAAGGATATCCAGCGTCTCCGCAAAATCAAGGTCAGAGATCTTGACATTCCCAAACGATGCACCGCAATTTCATCTCAATGATATCCCCTCCAGAATCCAGTCCATACAAGCACTGAAAAGTGTGGGGGCCAGTACACACCCAAGATGAACTCCAGTAACAACTGGAAATAAGTCAGAGATGGAACCACCACACCTCACAGCACTCTCAGTACCAGAATAGAATTCATAAATCAGATCGATCAGTTTTGGTGGCATCTCGCAAAGACAGATATCCTTCCAGAGGGCATCTCGATCCACAGAATTGAACTCCTTTGCCGAAATCACCATAGGCTGCGAGCAGCCCCTGCCAAAACTGACCTACGTTCGGTGAGGACCTGAAGAGCAAGGATACGGTCAATTATAATTGACCTCTTTGGTGTAAAGCCTGACTGTTCGGAGCGCTGGTGGTGAACCTCATCAATAATTATCTAAGCAAAGACCTTGCCTGGCACTGAGAGCAGCGTGACCCCTTGGTAGTTTCAGTCCTGGCAATAACCGTTCCGTTCCAGAGAGAGGGACAAGAAGGCCCATCTTCCAGTCAGTTGGGATGATGCCTGTGTTCCACACAGAGCACAGAACTGCATGCAACACAAATACAGTATTTCCATCAGCCTTGAGAAGTTTAGCATGGATGCCACAGACCCCAAGAGCTTAGCCCCCTTTCAACTGTTTCGCCACAGCCTGTCTTTCCACAAACGACGGTGGTTTAGAGTTGATTGGAGGGTCAGCAATAAGGATAGTTACACCCCTGACATGCAACTCAATTAGTGGGTCAGCCTGGTTCAGCTGCTCAAAGTAACCTGCCCAGGGGGCCTTCACTTTAGACTCCTCTGTTAAAAGCCCACCATCCTCCGCTCTAACTGCAGCAACTGAGGAACGAGCTTGGAGGAACACAATGCACAAATTCCTCTGCAAGCAGGATGAGAATCACTTTAAAATCTCCCCAGCAAGTCCCTTCCACACAGTGAGTCCCAAAACCGCTGACAGGTTGCGGTGGACTAGTGAAACCATAAACGTTGAAGGAATACAAGATGTGGGCCACAAACTTCCCATTCAGTGGGAAAACATTCTATCCAGTGGAACAACCAAGGAAAACCTGATCCAGTTGTGAAAAACTGTTGATGGAGCCATGTTCCAACAAATCAATCCCTAATACTCCCATGGCATGCTCTGCCACAGGATATTTGTCAATGAAGACGAAACATATGTGAACACTGTTGATGAACTGTTCCAACCATAAGGAGGGTGATTACAAAATCATCCTTCATACGAAACATGCATCGAAGATGCATTTATAGAATGTCATGAAAACACCAGACAGATCTTGCTGTGCTCCTCCATGCACATCTTGTGCATCTCCCTTCCCACTTGTACCTGAGAACTGATGTTGGAGGGAGCAGTCTCATCATACTCAGCAGCCAAGCTGCCAATATTGGTGTTGAAATGCGTCGTGTCCCGATTGGTTTGCATGCCTTCACTGGGTGTAACAACAAATGCGTTTGATAGTAAGGGGGAAAAAGCGTTACGGCACAGTGAAGGCCAACAAGCAATACAAGGTTGTGTTTTCATTCATTGGTAGATGGTTTGATTTACCTGCAGAAAATGTGATTGGCTTGGAAGCTCAAGGAGGTACGGAACTTGACATCCTGTTCTCGTCGGAAAACAAAATGTGCCAGACGTCTGCTCGTGTTACAGAAACATTTTCACGTGCACTGCCATGTGTGCTTACATCTATTGCACAGATGTCTGTAATCCTCGAGCTATATCGAGTCTGTAATCCTCCTTGGAGGCTCTGACGTGATGATGATGCTCAAAGGGCAGGTCATGATGAGCGGGGGTGGGAAAAGTGGGGGGGGGTAGGGAGAGAGAGGAGGACTTACTAAGTAAAATTACTAAGTTTCAGGCTTTCTTTCAATTAATCACCTGACAATCTCCTTGAGGGTATTGTATTGCGACCCAATAATAGGATGTGGGTGCTTCTGATCGGCCTACACATCTTTTTGCATTTTCATGGATAAGGTGCATCATTAAGTTATTGAAACTGTTCATCCCGACCTACACTCAAGGCGTATTCATTCATACGTGTGAATTGTGCGATTTTTAGAATACACAAAATATACTTATAATTAGTTTGCTTGCTTTCAATTTCTTTCTAAAAAACCTCCTCAAATATCATAGCTTGGTCTAACAAGACAAACTTGTGACCTTTAATTTGGTTTGGTCTAAAGAAAAGCAAGAAAGGTACATTTCTATACTTTAATACACAGTATTTTATTTTTTGGTGTACAATGTTGAGGATCGTATGAGAGCTAAAACACAAAACGTACAAGAAGAGCAGGAGATAAGAGGGGTGGGAGAGGGAAGGACAAAACAATGGGGAACAGACATTAGATCTGTGGAAGGGAGAGGGATGGGGTGGGGTACACACGGTAAACAAGATGGACACCACAGGGACTTTCAGGTCCTTACATGACAGTGCATTAACAAAATGACAAATGTTTTTTTTTCGGACTGCGAATGATGTCACCGCATCCCACCATTTTAAAACGAAAAGTGCGACAAATATTTATGATCAATAGCTATTCCAATGTGTGGTCATTTGTCAAAAATATTCCTTCATTTCCAAGAGAGATTTTTCTGAACCCAAACCCTGCAATCAAACTCTTGTCGCAAAAGGTTGTGAAAACAATTGTTTCACCTCTCACAAAAACACACTGTTGAGTTTCATGACGCCGACTTTTAACACAAGATGTGGTACGATTTAACCTTTCAAATTATAAAAAGAAAAAAAAAGTAGTCCCCAGAGAGTTTTGTGACAAAACTCATTTTCTAGCCACTTGTCTCTTCGTGGGTGCCTGGCCTATGGTTTAAAAATTACTAAAACACAATAATCAAGCAATTACTGATAATTTGCAGTAAGTATAAAAAAAAAAATTCACCTTCAAAATAACAAGAGCTCAATAGATATTTTGATTATTTTTTTTAACGAAAACGATTGGCATGATGCCGATTTTCATTTGTGCATAAAATAAGTCAAACATCGGAAGCACAGGGCGAAAGTAAACACATATATAATGGCATGGTTCTTTGGCAGAAAGTACAATTATTTCTATTCTTACACCTAACCTCCATCTGCAGAGCTTCAGACAATCCTCGCAAGGCAAACTTGCTGGCAGAATAGGCAGAATAGCCAATCAATCCTATCTGACCAGCTTGAGATGAAACAAAGACAATGCGACCATGACGCCGCTCCTTCATGGTGGGAATCACAGCCAGTGTCGGATAAACACTGCCCAGGTAATTTACCTCCATAATCCTCTGCAAATTGTGAAAGGACACACAAAATTAGAGTACAACAAAGTGACAGCCACACATAAAGCAATCACTCGATATTATCCAAAAACTTACTCTGAACTCCTCTGGTTTAAAATCCTCAAAACGCGCTGAAATGGAGAAGCCAGCACAGTTAACGAGCATATCCACAGGACCCAGCTTTTCCTGAGCCTGTAAAACATCCCACCAAAGGCAAGAGTCTCATAAATGAAGCTGCATTGTTTTCTTAATCCACTTTTAATTATATAAAATAGGGTTGGTTCCAATTTTCAGCTGAAAGTTCATAGAACATCAAATACAGGAGAAAAACCAAAAGCAACCTGAACCTACATTCCCTCTTTGTGGGTTCAGACTTCTCCAAATAAATAAAATAATATCTTTATTACTGGAATATCCAATGCAAAAATATAAAAAGATTACTCCACCCTGTGCAACAATGTTTCTTATCCTTCTCTGCCAGGAAGGACGCAACAGCAACTGTCGATAAATCGGAAACTGGTCATATGCATAGAACAGACTTATGCGAGAACGCGCACTCTCACTTTGTACCTACATAAGTAGCTGGCAAAACTCCCAATATATACTGTTGTGTGGACGGCCTCTACCCAAAACAGCAAGCGAAGGTTGGCAGGAATTATACATGGTGATGTGGTTTGTCTCAAAGATGGCTGGCTAAAGGCCAAATTTGGCTGCAAAGCGAACTCCAACGGAGAATGCAATTTGTGCTCTGACCAAGGTCGATTATCAAGATTATAATGATCCCAAATTAATCCTCCAGGAATAAACAACCAAACTGAAACTGTTTGCATGGGAAAGATGGCAGGTCGACATGCATGCAGACTTTATGAAATAAAAAATAACTAAAACTGCCACTTTATAACTGCTGGCAGTGATGACCAGGTACCCTGACATCCATCTTTGATACAATGTGAGACTTTCTGTAGGTGATAGTTGCAAAGTTTTTCCTCAATAGGATAAGTGGTTCCAGAGAAAACATTAATAGTGATACAAATACAGCCCTGCTTCGATACAGCACGGGACTGACGCGTTACGAACCGGGTAGCACAAAGTGTTCAATCTATGTATTCCGTATGCAGTCAGCCCTTTTTCCTGGGGACATTGGCGGTATCAATTGAATTGCTATTCCTGTACCCTCAAACACTTTCAGGTGCAGCCAAGCGAGCCTTCTGGAAAAACAAAAACAAAAATCTAAAAGTTCTCAGATTCAAATAATTCTGGCTGCCAAACCGTGTGACTGATCGGGTTGAAATTTTAAACCTACGTTTCACATGCCGGCTAGATTATAATTGTGAAGTTTCACCTGTATTGATGCAGCGGTTCCAGAGTAAACATTAATTAATATTTATCCTTCAATCCAATATGGCTGCCAAACCATGGGGCCAATAGAGTTGAAATTTAAACCCTTCATTCCACATGTCTGCTGCATCAGCTCTGAAGTTTCACATTTATTGATGGTACACACACACACACATATATATTTTATTATATGCATTATTATATATACATTATCAAATATATTATTTATATATCCCCCCAGTGTGGAAAACTCTGGAAAGACCAAATGTATCCAACCTTGGCAATAATCATTCATATTTCCTGCACTCACCTGTTTCATGACACTTTTAACTTGCCCAAAATCCTTTGACACATCCAGAGACATGCACTGCACAACCTGTGTGTGAAAAACAAACAGCAATAACTACACATCATTTTGATAAAAGAATCGTACAAAAACTGCAAACATAAAAAAAAAACAAAAAAAAAAAAACAGGATACAAATCGAATATATTTCCACTACCCATTGTGCCTCAACACAGCTCGTTCCATTTAGCGACAACAAAGTTAACCCTAACCGTGTCATTACACTTGGAACTAGAACGGCACTCGGTGGAGCGCATACCTCTACCAGGCTGAACAATATACATTTTGTATCACACCGATAGGCCGGATCTGCATCCAGACCTGAACCAAAATATAATCAGCTTGTTTGCGTCACCTACCCAACTTGTCCAGAACTTTTTGACATATCATGCTGTATGTGGTGATAAACCATGGATAACTACATTTATCAAAAGTCTCATTACAAAGCATCAAAAGCTTTTCAATCAAGGAAATAAGCAATAGAAGAAAGTGAGAAATAAAATTCCTAAATTGATTGTTGAGGCCAAACAACATTTCTATCATGACCGAGTTCAATGTCAAATCTTTAAACCTGGTACAGTGGTACCGTCGCATCTGGATCATGACTACCGGAGGTGGATCAAACTCTACCAGTGCCACCCCTGATGCTAATCTAGAGGATGACCATGCAATAGCCAGCTGCATTAATGACCACTTTGCGGAAATTGCGAAGGATGTTACCCCCTTAAATTGCCCGGCAGTTCAGGCATACTGACCAGCTCCACATCCAGAAGTAGAGAAACATGAAGTCTACAAAGTCCTACAACACATCAATTACAATATAGTTTCTGGCCCTGATTGAATCCTAGCCCATTTGATTGGTGAATTTGCTTATGAATTCAGTGCCCCATTAACAGATGTCTTAAAAGCCTGGTGTTGGCACAGTGATTAGGGCAGCGGCTTGGGATCCAAAAGGTCCTGAGTTCAAGCCCCGTTGGGCCACTGAATTAATACACCAGGGGGTTGACTCAGCCTGTCATCCTTCCGAGGTCGGCGAAGTGAGTACCAGTGTACTGGGCCGGTGTATACCCTGGTTAAAATAGGTGTACCATATCCCTGTGTCGTAAGAGGCGACCAGGGTTGCGTCAGGAAGGGCATCCGGCGTAAAACATGTGCCAAATCACTATGCAGATCATACGGATGATCCGCTGTGGCGACCCCTAACGGGAGCAGCCGAAAGAAGAACAAGAAGAAGAAGAAGAAGATTAACAGATATCTTAAAAGTATTCATTTAAAGAGACTGTTCCAGCACAGTGGGGAAAAAAAAAAGTTTCCCCAATCCCCAAGACTTCTAGACCAGCTTGGAATGAACTCAGACCAATATCCTTGACTGTGGTGAAGAATCAGTTTAAAAAAAAAATAAATATATATATATATATATATATATATATATATATATATATATATATATATATATATATATATATATATATATATATATATATATATATATATATATATATATATATATATATATTATCACAGATCTGGATCTTCACTAAAATCGAATAAATTCCTACTCGTCACACACCCAATCTGTCCATCAAGTTTCATCCAAAACATTTTGAGATATCCTGCTCACAGATTATGTACAAGTTGGAAGGCAGGAAGCATCATGTGCTATGCACGAAGTAACTCTGCCTTCATGACATTACTGGTTCTTGCTTCAGACTGGGAGAGAAGCAATTAACAAGGTACACAAAAAAATTCAAACATTTGATGGGATAAACACCCCAAATATCTGAACTATAATACACAGGTGCTCATGCCATGGTGGTATGTTGAGACAGTTGGTCGTTTTCACCTGTTTCTCATTCATCAAATGTTGTTCCACTTCTTCCTTGGCATCGATGAGCTTTTGCTGTACAGAAACATTGAAAAAAAAAAAAAAATTGAGAAAGGTTTTCTCAGAGAATACAAGTCACAGCCTATAAATAAAAACTGCATGGTTGAGAAAAGGGGGGGGGGGGAAATAGATGACACTGACAGCCTAACAGACACTGACGTTCGCTTCCTAATATTTTAATTATATTTTCTGTAAAGCTTTCTCCATTCACTAAGAAAATATGTATACCAGTAGTTGATGATTGCAGAGAACATCATCTTGCCAATACTAAGCCTGAGCTCTCCAACCAGTCTCCTTTGTCAAAGTTCTGGTCGAGTGTCATCAACTCCATCACTGGTGTATGCTTCCTCCCCTGCCTCACCTAAACAGTCTCAACAGAGACTCTGCTTAAGACAAAGTATAATGCATCAACTGTCTGCCTCCAAATCTCATGTACACAACCATTCCCACTTTGTCCAAACTTTGCACTGTAGTGTTTACTGTCCTCACCTGAGAAGGCAGAAAAAGTTCTGTCCAGCCTTGACAATGGGCCCAGATAGCATCAGTGACCACATTATCAAATTCTGCTCCATCTACAATCCTCAACCCATCCTTCAGCTTCCATCCACCTTGAACACAGCTAATACCACTGATGCACAAAAGCAGATAGTCTCCACTACAAACCAGTAAATATATTAGTATTTCCATATATGCTCAGTGGCACTGTGGTTAAAGCGTCTGCTCAGAGGCTGGTAGGTCGGTGGTTAAAGTTCGACCCTATTTGAATCGTACCAGACTAAGAATGTTACGTGCTGCTTCCTCACTAGACACTACATTTGGAGGATATTCCATGGCAAAAAACAGAGAGGGAGATTTCTCCCTAAAATCCCTTGCTGACTGGTATGAAAAGCGCTAGCACTAGATGGTACCCCCGGCATCCATCGTGTTCTGGGAAGTAGCTCAATTCCTGTGAGAGAGCCCCCCCCTTCCCTCGCCAAGGTCAAAGGCCGTCCTTGTCTCATGTCAACTCCTGCGTTACAGGCTGTCTATATGCACATAAGAGAGTGATTTGTGTTTATTACAGCTCTCACATTATGTTTAGAAAAAAAAAAAAAAAAAAAAAAAAAATCAGTCAGGAAATGAATAATCGTTTCAGACGAGACTTTCCTCTTTTCAAACAGCCTGATGAATTTGTCAGTCCTCTTTTCAATTTCAAACAGATAAATTTCAAACAGCCTCTGACCATAAATTTGAATTCCATTCAAGTCAGTCAACTATGGACATGCTGCTGCTTCTTTCAAGTCATAGGAATCTCAAACAAGAGGACAGGACCATCTCCCTGGACAAGCATCCTGCTCTGCTTGCTCAGCTCACTGCATACAAGGCCACCTTCATATCTGACTTTCGTACTTCCTCCACTAACCCAGTCAACATATTGCTCTCAATGGAACCTCCTACTCTCTGTTGCTAAAATGGGAGCCCAGGGATGTTTAATTGAATGAAAGTGTCATCGGTTTTGCATGTACTTTTAGTGAAAGGATGTTTTTTTGCATGTACACTATTTTTGCTGGGACGTCATTACATCGTAACGTCGAGTGCTCGGCTAGGCCTCTATGGACATACACATCATCCCGGCATCCAGCACTGAACCCATCCCGTCGCTATATTGATGCCAGATGAACACCACAACGACTCCATCTGACATCCCAAGGCAACGGGTTGAATGGCAGTGGTGAGGGCTCAGGATGACGGATTTAGTAAGATGGCATTACGGCTGGGACATCATTATAGTGTTGCTCGGCTCGGCCTTTACGGCGGTATATTATTCAGGACTCAATGAGAAAACAAAAACGACATAACGTCTGATCCCTGGGAACATAAAACGAAGTCATTATATTTTTTCTTTGGTGAATACGTGTGTGTATTACCAAAATTTACACTGGGTTGTCAGAAGTAAACAAAAGGTTTCTGGAATAGAATTTTTTTTGCAAATATTTGCCGTCAATTAACTATTATTATACTTTAAGAAAAACTAGTTATGTTGTTCAACAAATCAGCGATTCAACGGGTTCAATGCTTGTTATATAATAAAACTACATTTTCTGCTCAGGCACGACCTCCTTACATCACAGACTATACCTTCCTTGTTCAGCATGTGGAATATCACAAAGTATGCATTGGAACCTGATTTTTCCCAAAAAAGATAATTGATGAATGAATTAATCAAATGATAATTCACTTCACCCCCACCCCACAGAGGGAAGGAAATGGTGGGGAATGTGATGAGCTGATTACTTGAAATATAATTCATCAACTTTGATAAATAAGGAAAAACATGCACTTTCACTTAATCATAAAATTAGGGGTTGGTAGGGGGACAGGCAGAAAAGAGGTTAATCTATTGGTTATCAATAATCAATTACTACAGTGTTGATCAATTTTAAAACTTTCATCATCACAAGTTTGTCAAAGCTACTTCCAGCTACAATTTCCACTTATAAATGGGGGTTTTTTTTGAAGCAGTGAGTCAGTTTGAAATGCAAACAACACCCTTTCCTTCCCCCACTCAATGCCAATGTCTGTACATGCTCCGAAAGCTCATGCATTTACGTGCAATCAATCAAAATGTAATGAGAACGAGTCCATTTTTAAACCACTTCCTTTTTCTAATGAGCATGAAAGTGCAGGTTTATTATTCCCACTGGATTACGATGATGTCCACAACAAGTTGTGGCACGGTTCATAACATCAAACAACATCGAGAGGATGAAGGACAACTAAGAATGTCCTTTAATAAAAATGAACACAGGTGTACGCACCTCATTGCGAGCGACAAGTGTGACAAATGCTCCTCGCTTGACACACTCGATGGCGATAGCCTTGCCAATGCCACTCGAACCTCCTGTGACCTGCAGATAGAATTGAGCCAACATCACCTTCACTCATTCCTGGAGGGCATTTCAATAAACGTGTGTGTGTTGATTTGTATTAATATGAATCATTACCTCTGCCACCAAAGGTGGACAGAGGTTATGTTTTCACCCTGTCGATCTATCTGTGAGCAGGATATCTCAAAAAAGTTGAAGACAGATTCAGCCAAAACTTGGTGCACAGGTTGGGTGAATGACAAAGAAGAAGAAATTCCATTTTGGTTAAGATCCAATTCCGGATACGAGAATTTTGTTTAATTTAAGTGATTAGTCACCATTGAGAGATGTGGCCAAAAACGATATTTCAAAAAGTTGTGGACGAGTCATGACAAAACTAGGAAGATGAGTTGGGTAAGTGACAAGAACAAGCCGATTCGATTTTGGTTCAGGTCTGGATTCAGATCCGGTCTATCAGTGGAAAACAAAATGTAAAACTTTTCAGCCTGGTGGAGGTATGCACTGTACCACATGCCATTCTAGTTTGGCCTTGTAATTGCAATAAAAGGGGTGTTGCAGCCATTCAAGGGCCTGACATACTGTTAAGGATTTGGAAGCCATTTGCACACAGACAGCAGTCCCTGAGCTTAGTTATTTCGATAAGTATGTGTATAGTTAGGGTCCCATCCTTCTGTCTAATGGGTTAATTTCATGTGTGCGCTGCGGGTTTCTATATAGTCAGGTTTTTTTATTTTTTTTTTTTTACATTAAATCTCCCCTTCGCTCAATCATCGCCATTACGCACGTGTTCGGAGCCACGGGCATAGGTGGGGTGAGGTCGACTCCACCCAGCGAGATGGGTGTGCCTCGCAAACAATGAGGGATAGGAGTACCTCAGAAGCCCCCGACCCATCCGGAGAAGAGTTACCTCAGAGCGGCCCCGTCAAGCCAGATGGTATGTTTGCCACCATCCAATCAGGAGGCGAGTGGCCAGGGGAAGAAATCCCTCAGACCTCGCAAAAGGGAGAGTACAGCAGTCATCGTGGCCATTGCTCTTGGTGTGCATCGTGAGAGTCGTCGTCAGCAGTCGTGGTCTGCGGTCTTTTGCGGGGCTCCTCGTGGTGGTGGTCGAGCAGCCATGATCATGGGCTCAGTGGATTCCGGGATGTGGGTTCGAGTCCCACCATGGTGGGTTGGAGTCCGGTGTGACCGCACGAGGCGGACAGGTACCTGGTCAGACCTTGACTCCCCCAGCTGACCTATCCTCCTCGGCTGGAAGGTCCAATAAAGACCCGACGGGGTCCATTTATTTTGGGTGTGTGTGTGTGTGTGTGTTTGTGTCCGTGGGCTCCGTCCTTAAGTAGAAATTGCTAAGTGATTGTTTGTAAATATAAATTGCATTTCTCATATTCGGTTTTAACTCTGCTCTTTGTTCTCCCCTGCCCCATTATAAATAAACCCCCAATTGTTCAATGTACCAGCTAGTCGTGCTTTCTACTATTAACCCAGCACGGTTCGTGCTTGAGAACCAGTAAGCCGATTGGGCTGCAAGTTGTCGTTTGGACTGACGGACTTTGGTAATTCCGCTCGGTTACACCGGACCGAGGTCGCTAGAGCCACCCGGTTCGACAGAGTCCGTTGAGGGTGTGACTTCCCCGGTAATTTGACGACGTGGGTACTTAGGTATCTTGAAATTTGGCTATTAACCCTTTCCCACGCCGTCAGAGAATTAGTGATCACGGTCCTCAAGTGATCCGTGATCTTCAGAGTTGTCTGAAGGTTACGACCTACAATCCCGGGTGTTCGGTGGGAGACTACTCTACTACTCCACCTGGCGTCCGTTCCTCACCACCGACCCCACAACAATACAGCCCTTGCATTCACATTGGTTGCCCCCACCACTGCTTTGAAGAAAACTGAATAATGTGTTCACTTGCAACACAAAGAGCAGTTCCGTGCTGAATTGAGGGCAAGAGTACATGACAGATTATCATCACCCCACCATAAAGATAGCATTTTATACTGGACCAAACCTTGGAGGTATCAGAACCTGAATTCCCAGAGCTGCCATGTACAAGGCTTGCTCAAAATTGAGGAAATGTACATCTATTTGGAAAAATGGTCTGAGCACGTGTTATCTTCCACTGATGGTACTGTTCATTCTCAAGTAGTTGAAGGAAGCCGAGCCCGCAGCCTTTCACCCTATGCGGAGAGATAATCGCTCCATAGCGTTGCAAAAGAGGAGTTACTAGAGAAATCCTGGATATTGGAATGAGTCACGTGGTTTCAGGAAGTATTAACCATTTCTTTGAAAAGCTACAGATGGTCTACAATGACAGTCTTGTGTTCTTTCTCCCCCATTTGTCTTCTTCCTCAAAAATTATTGGTCCCCAACAGGTTTCACAGAAGGGATTATAGGTTTGCTCTCAGTCTGTCCATCCCACTTGTGGTTTTCCAGACTTTCCCCCCCCCCCCCCCCACACACACCCTGTAACATATTCAACTGAAACTTGGTATGTGGCTTTATTATGATACTGTGACGTCCACGGGACTTGAACAGTCCCGCCAACGTAGAATGAGCCGAAACGATGGAGGCGGTTTATTTATTTATAACCCAAACATGGCGGTTCTAATCGCTCTACCGCAAACGGGACGAGGAAGGTGGCACGAGTCACTTTTCACTGAGTTGATGATGTTTATTCGTTTTTACTATTAACCAGAAATAACAAGGCTCGGATCTTGTTCGATTATCCGGGGATAATCCCGGGATCCGGGGAGAAGAGGATCCGGGGCGATTCGACGGGATGGTGTGGGATCGGGCGTGGGGAAAACACAGACCTCAAACCTCTAAGGCGCCAAGCACACACACACACACACACACACACACACACACACACACACACACACACACACACACACACACACACACACACACACACACACACACACACACACACACACACACACACACACACACACACACACGCAGCTATTTCTGGTGGTCAGGCTGGACCGTGGTGTGGACGCAACTGTCCCTGGATCGGCGTCGGACGAGCTGGCCTTGCTCTCGTCAGGGGGGGCAGGAGAAACCGTGGTGCTGTCGACCTCCTGGTCTTGGCCCAAGTCCGCTCACAGCTGCCAGGGAACCAGTTCTGGCGCCAAGTTGCGAGCAGGAGAGGGAGGCAGGTCCGCCCGCCGTTCGACCCCGTACTCCGAGTCAGCAGAACCCCAGAGCCAACCAAGGTGAGGCACGAGGCTCAGCAAGGCTCCAAGACACGATGAAGAACACGATCGACTCAGCACAACAACAAGGACGCTCTCCGCGCAACAGCCTCCACACCAAAAAAACACGATCTTTTGGTTGTGATCTTCTTCCTCTTCCTTTTCGACCCCGAACAGAACCTTTTTATCCTCCTGTCCTCGTCACTTCCAATCGAGCCGTTTATTGGCCCACCGCCGTCGCCTTCTGCCAATCGTGATCACGGGGCGGAGCCATCCGCTGCACTGTCCTGTGACGTCACGGCCAGTCTCCAGAGAATACCAAAAGGGGTTTACGCAGACACACTTACCCTATCCCGTGTCCCTATCTAATTACGTGACAATTATCATTTTCCCCCTTGAAGAAATGAACATTTACTAGACAACTTATAACCACTGAATTGCTACTTGTTACATCGAGATCCTGGTAAACTCGAACAGCATGGCATACCTAATTGAACATCCTAATTACCCTTTGAATGCATACCCCCCCCTCAAACATAACACTGCCCCCTCCTCTGGTACCGCAGCGCCTGCAAGGTGTATCACAGGCGCTACCGTACCAGCCTTAACACTTACTGACTCACACCTAATTAACCTAACTAAATAAAATAGGAGGGGCAATGGGCAGCGAGTCGCAGCTAACTTACCTATCCTGCTTAATGTACTACCCCCTTATGGCCTTATCCTCGCCTAAACAATCATTCATTTTTTTTAATTTTTTTATTTTATCACATGAGAGCACTGAGCGAAGTTGCACTCCATCTTCTGGATCATCGCTCTTGCCCAGCACTCTTCCAGTGATCTGGGGAGGGGAAACAAAAGGTTCCACAAAAACACAACACTTATACTTTACATTCCTACTCTAAGCCTTAACGACACTATTCACAGGATATTTACACTTGACCGCCTCCCCCAGTGGATGCTAATAGACCCAGCGTTACCTGGGGAGCCAATTTTCAAATTTGCTTGCCCCAAAATTATGCGGACTTCATGCCCTTGCTGCACATGTCAAGTTGTGCGGGATCGAGTGGGACTCACACATCTTCACAACACTCACACCATGGTCATCATCACATTTCTAGGTCATGGTCCTCATTTTAATCATGCAGGCTGAATCCCGTCGTGGCCGTGGGGTGGGTTACCACAAGATGGGGCATCTCAGGTGCAACCATGCCCACAGGTAAGCTTTAGTCCAACCCAGACGTTTCTCCGCCCCGCTCCCTTTGATTCCCACCCCCTTGGTAGCCATCAGCTCTCATCCCGTACAACACTCTGGAAGGGGTCTCACTGGCTCCTCTGGCCTTCCTGGGTCGCCAAGGTCCTACCCGCCTTGGTCGCCCAACCAGAACCTCTCCCAGTTGCCTCCAGACACTGTCACCATTAGCCACCAGGTGGTGAATCTCCTTGAAGGGGGTCGCAATTCCCGCTCACCGTGAGCTTCAGCAATCCCTGTGGACAAGCACATCATCCCCACCCACAAAACCCACATGACTCCCCCACCCCATCGGCCTTACATGTGACACATGCATTTCTAACACTTCACCGACCATGACCTTCCCTGTTACACCATGCCCAATAAAAAAAACAATGTGTGCACCATACATTTCACTTCCTCACTTAAAACAACTCACACAGCACTTCTCACCCGATCCACGCACTAGCCATTGGACAGCCACTTGTGCCCGCTTTGTTTCCAATTACCCACTGTCCCGATTGTCACTCTAAAACCCAGCAGAACTTATAAACCCATGCCAATTTTCCCACCAAAGGAGGGCACTTCGCCACAATCTTAGCAGCCGAGCATGGCCGTATATGCTCAGCCCGATCTAGTCTCCCGGACCCCCGACAGTGATCTCCGGACCCGACCTATGAAAGGGCATCTCGGATAGACCTGGCGGTTCAGCAGGAGGATTCATCCTCTCCGGGCTTGAAAGTCTATTGGAGGGTCTCTCCATAGCCGGGTACCGGCAATATCGTTGCATGTGTCCTCTTCGCCCGCACCGGAAACAACTCCCCATAAAAGGCCCCCGTGGGTATCGGTGTAATGTCTCTTCCGGTTCCGGACCCCCTCGGCCATAATCGAATTGCTCTATTGGCTGGGCTGGACCCCGCCGCTTTGGCACACCAACTACCGAATTACCCCTTATCAAACTTAAGTTTCTGGCAAATTTCCTGAAACATTTGGGTAATGCCAATTTCTCCCAGCCCCCCTCCCTGATCCTGGATCTCCGCCTGTCGGATCGTCACCGATGGTCTCTCTGGAACCCGACCCGGCCAACTCCACGAGGCCAGCCTGGCCGCGCACTCGGCCGCTCGGTGAACGGTGGGTGGATCCTGTAACTCCACTAGCGCTCGGACCTCAGGGTCAGGAAGAGCAGCTAAAAATTGAGTGCCAGTCTGTCCCATGCCTCCACTGTAAGGTCCCGATACGCGATCCTGACTGATTGGTAAATGTCCTGTGCCAGCTCCTGCACTGTCTCACCCGGCTTTAATTTGCGGTGCTGGAGCTGGGCCCGCACCAGATCACAGTTTGCCGCGAACCCAAACCGACGGCTCAACGCCTCGCAAATGTGGGAGCTGGTCAACATCCCCTCCGCGGTCACGTTTAACACATCTGTGGCTGGTCCCCGC
Organism: Eptatretus burgeri; assembly: GCF_056783735.1. Taxonomy (NCBI): domain Eukaryota; kingdom Metazoa; phylum Chordata; class Myxini; order Myxiniformes; family Myxinidae; genus Eptatretus; species Eptatretus burgeri. Next base: position 10,020,357 of record NC_140971.1, on the reverse strand, counting down.
AACGTTGCCACCAAATTCCCTGTACGTTCCCGCTCATTTAGTCGGGAAATGCACTCAAATTGCGTCAGAAAAGCTTCAACGCTCCCTGACCCGTCGAAATTTACCAGGGGGATCACTTTTACGGTGGCCCGCTTCTCAGTTTCTCCCTTGTCCGAATCCAGCCCAGGGATCAAACACCCTTGTGGCTGCGTATCCAATTTCGGAGCCCACTGTGGCCAAAGATGTTTTGTGGTGAGGGTCTCATGGGTCAATTTTGCCTCCTGTTCCAAACGTTGAATGGACCGATTCACCTCTTCCCGCAGGATCCTCTGGGCCCGCACAACCTCCTCCAAGGCTCCGTCGCGAGTTTGTAGCTGCTCCTCAACCAACCCGGACACTCCACTTACAAAAGACGGCTCTACCAGGCCTTTATCCAAGACTTCATCTTGGCTCATAATTTTATCTTGTTAGTCCAAGCGAGCCTCCAATCCTTTTACCTCCAAAGCCAAATTCATCCCTTGCTTCCTCAGCTCTCCCCACTCTTCAACTTGCAGCTGCATACGAGCATCCACACAGGCACGATGACGTTCCAGGCTTTCATCCACTTTATCAACCCGAATGTTCGTTGCATCAATTTTATCTACCAATTTTTTTCGTATATTTTCCCCCTCCAATGTAATTTCTACCTTTGTTTCCTCCAATCTATCCTCGAATTTACTTTGTATTTCTCCCAATTTAACATCCACACACTCCTGCATCTCAGTTTTCATTTTCTCCATCTTTTCCCCCAATTCATCCCTCATTAAATCAATCCGTGCACCCAACTGTTCCCCCATTACCCCCAATCGATCCGCCATCTCTGCCCCCTGTGCCGTCATTTTTGCCCTCTGTGTCACGAATTGATTTGCCATTTGTACCGTCATGTCCGCTATTAAACGTTCCAACATTGTCTGGATAGACATCGCGCCGGTTTCCGGCGCTGCCGGCCCGTTACGGGCAATGAAGCACGGTCCACGCTCGGAATGGGGGAGGATCCAACCCTAATCCCGTCTCTCCCTTCTTCCCCCGACTCGCTGCCAGACACGTGGCCTTCCTCCTCAAACATCTGCACATCCGCCATGGTGCAGAAGTCCCGTTTGCCGCCAATTAATTTAAATTTGAAAAATCCTGCCAAAATTTTCCCGCGCTCGCGCGCTTTTCTGCAGTGATTTTATATTCCAATTCGTGGCGAGATTTTAATCTTGGTATATTCTCCCGATACCAAATATAATTTAGAGGGGTTCGAACATCCAACACCCTGACACCAATGTGACGTCCACGGGACTTAAACAGTCCCGCCAACGTAGAATGAGCCGAAACGATGGAGGCGGTTTATTTATTTATAACCCAAACATGGCGGTTCTAATCGCTCTACCGCAAACGGGACGAGGAAGGTGGCACGAGTCACTTTTCACTGAGTTGATGATGTTTATTCGTTTTTACTATTAACCAGAAATAACAAGACTCGGCAAGAAGAGGGATCCGGGGCGATTCGACGGGATGGTGTGGGAAAAACAGACAATTCCAATGAATATACAGATCTGAAACCTCTAAGGCGCCAGGTACGTGCACACACACACACACACACACACACACACACACACGCACGCACGCGCGCGCGCACGCACGCACGCACGCACGCACGCACGCACGCACACACACACACACACACACACACACACACACACACACACACACACACACACACACACACACACACACACACACACACACACACACACACACACACACGCTATTTCTGGTGGTCAGGCTGGACTGTGGTGTGGACGCAACTGTCCCTGGATCGGCGTCGGACGAGCTGGCCTTGCTCTCGTCAGGGGGGGGCAGGAGAAACCGTGGTGCTGTCGACCTCCTGGTCTTGGCCCAAGTCCGCTCACAGCCGCCAGGGAACCAGTTCTGGCGCCAAGTTGCGAGCAGGAGAGGGAGGCAGGTCCGCCCGCCGTCCGACCCCGTACTCCGAGTCAGCAGAACCCCAGAGCCAACCAAGGTGAGGCACGAGGCTCAGCAAGGCTCCAAGACACGATGAAGAACACGATCGACTCAGCACAACAACAAGGACGCTCTCCGAGCAACAGCCTCCACACCAAAAAAAACACGATCTTTTGGTTGTGATCTTCTTCCTCTTCCTTTTCGACCCCGAGCAGAACCTTTTTATCCTCCCGTCCTCGTCACTTCCAATCGAGCCGTTTATTGGCCCACCGCCGTCGCCTTCTGCCAATCGTGATCACGGGGCGGAGCCATACGCAGCCCTGTCCTGTGACGTCACGGCCAGCCTCCAGGGACTACTAAAAGGGGTTTACACAGACACACTTACCCTATCCCGTGTCCCTATCTAATTACATGACAATTATCATTTCCCCCTTGAAGAAATGAACATTTACTAGACAACTTATCACCACTGAATTACTACTTATTACATCGAGATCCTGGTAAATTCGAACAGCATGGCATACCTAATTAAACATCCTAATTACCCTTTGAATGCATACCCCCCCCCCTCAAACGTAACAATACGTTACAGAAAAAGTTCGAGTTTCAGGGCGTTTCGTCAATTTTTCAGAGTTATGCCCTTTTTAAACTTCGAAAACATCACATCGGTCGGGGACATGTATTGCAAAGCAATTCTCACTCTTATTTAATTCATTATTTTGAATGCAGCCTGGGGCTGCTGGTTACATCAGTGCTGCGAGAGTGGCTGTGCCACCGATGCAAATTGCCCCCTATTTTCAGTGAGCTGGTACTCATTTTGCTGACCTCAGAAGGATGACAGGCTGAGTCAACCTACCTGGTGTTATTTAATAGCACGACAAGGGCTCAAACTCAAGACCCTAAGATCTTAAGCCAGCCACCTGAAGTTATTTCATGCTCATGGAGAAGCTTGCAGTAAAATATCATGTCCAGGACAACTACATTAGGAGGGATCAGTGTACTTTTACATCAATTACAAGGATGTCAGTAGAAAATGGATCCAACATACATGGTATTATGGGATTTGAACATGAGCAAATTTCGATGAACCATGAACAGGATAATGCAGTTTCATGCCAAGCCTCCCTCTCCAGGCCTGTTCTTCATTGCATGACCCATGAGCCACGGGTAGCCTGAAGTGCGGCCGATAATACACAAATGTGGAAAAACCATCATAATCCACCACAAATGTTCTGAAATTAACCCAATGATTTCAAATGAGTGTTCCAACACAAAGCATAAAAGTAACATCACTACATGAGGATATGTTTGCAGTAAATAAACAATTACGCTTGCAGCCCAGTTAACCACAACGAAGACGAGTATGTGGAGGTGGGACCCAACAGCAGCCATTATGGAGTCCTGCAGGCGGAGTGGCAGCTCTCACACTGAAGTCGTATTGGCAAAAGTGGCCCCCCTCAAAATAGTGAAGATCACTGCTGTATAGTGTTGCGAATTCGCGCCCACCGGCGTGCGATCGGCCGCTCGACTCGAATGGTGGCCGCCTCGCCCACCGGAACGGACAATTCTGTCGTGACCCCCTCGGAACAACGCCGGGAGCTAGTCACGGGTGGGGTTTTAACCCCACCACGACCGTGCCAATTGCTCACCCGCGCAGGATAGGGTTGCTCGCCAAATTCGATCTCCCTAAGTACCTGCGCAGATGGTCGACCGGGCGATCATACCTCGCCGCAGGCCGCCTCCGGACACAAACCGCTTAAGCGGTCCGTTCCGTGCTATCGGGATAACCGAGCGGTGTTATCGTCGGCCTTGACGGTTCCGATTAATCTTCAGGTGTTTTAAGCCCACTACGAACCCTTTTACGTGAAGCAGGATGGAGGGTCAATAAAGAAAAGACGAAGCGAAACGGGAAAACAGTTCAGACAATGCACATTTATTACGCGACACACGGAAAGCACACATATACAGCCAAACAGTCAGAATGCACCTATTTAAGGAAAACAAAAGAAACAACGACGCAGAGTTACAACCGAATACGCGTAGACACGGCAACACTTACACAGTTCTACTTTACAAGACACGGCGCCAACCCACATTTACTCAAAAGCAAAGGAAAGAAGTCACCCTCATAGACAAGGGGGCAGACGGGCCTGTAGGCCAATATGTGCGTGGGACCTGAAGGAGCGGCCAGGTCCGCGAGACCGGGTGGGTCTTCGAAGGGTCTTTAAGGTTTAGACCAACATTACCCCACCCCCCCCAAAAAAAAAAAATATATATATATATATAAATATATATATTAATGCCAACATTAAACCAATACACATTATTTTATTTTTTTTAAATTTCTTTGCATTTATCTGAAATAGACATTTTTTTTTAAAACAACAACAACAAACAGCAACACCGACAATCCTCACAGGATACGAGAACGGGGTCGGGATAATCATCCAACGATGGCAAAATAATTCCCAAACCTTCCCGCACGTAGGTCACCGCACTAACCACGACGTGTGCGCCGTTGAGTGAAACGGCTCGAGGAGGCAGACGCGGTGAAAGCAGGTAAAGAAGAACGAAAAGCACAACCAGCGCCGCGCAAAGCAGCAGCAGCAACATGGTGGCGGCGATTACCTCAGAACCTGCTGTTTGTTTGCTTTTAAAGGACGCGCACCGTGTTGGGCGCGAACGTCAAATCACTGAAACACGTCACACATTCACCGATGAAGGAAATGCAACAGAACGAGGTAAAAGACGAAGGATTCATTCATTCATTCATTCCTTCGATTTAACGTTTCAGGATACTGAAGGTTCACGGTGAACGACGGCAAAAAGGACAAAATGCACGTTACACGGCAAATGAAGATAAATAATTATCGCACAAGGCATCAACACTTACTACACCGCCATGGTCGAATTAACCGGATTACACGACAAAGCTGATTTTAAACGATTTTGGTGACGAAGCTCCGTGTTTTTTTTTTTACTGACGACACATGACGGTAACTTGTCGTGCCGACTGACGTTGTAGTTCTGAAATTAATTCGACTGACTGAAGCTTATCATCGAAAACCCGTCAATTTGCTGAGGTAAACGATCGTGAGGCTTGTTTGTGCCGTGCTGGAGGCACGACGGTGAGCACGGATATACAGACCGAGCCTTGACGGGTGAGGTTCGGGACCTCGAGTGAGAGACCCCGAAATCCCGAGGGTTGAAGGTGTTCTCTGTGGTACATTCTCGCCTGTTTTGAGGAATTCTTTTCCAACACCGATCCAGTCAGTTTTATTCTGTCACAAGATGGTATGTGAAACATTCCATGTATAAAACAATTATAAACCATGAACATGATGCTATTTGTCACGTTTATTAACCAGAAATTGGATTTTTGTCCCTCCTTGTATTAAATGTGAAACGAGATCGGGACTTGGTGGAGCGCGAACCTCAGGCGCGCGGGAAGGAGGGGTGCTGAGGGCGAAATCGAATCATTTCATCCTTGTCACCTACCCAACGTGTCCACCGAGTTTTGTCCGAATCCAGCCACAACTTTGTTTTTTGAGATATCGTGAGAGACATCGTTTTTGGTCATGTCTCTCATTGGTGAAGAATCACTTTTAAAAAATTATCCTATCCTCATCCGTATCTTCACAGGAATCGAGTCATTTCATCCTTATCACCGACCCAACGTGTCCACCGAGTTTTGGCCGAATCCAACCACAGCTTTGTTTTTGAGATATCGTGAGAGACATCGTTTTTGGTCATGTCTCTCATTGGTGAAGAATCACTCCAAAAATTTCTGCTATCCTGATCCGGATCTTCACAGAAATCGAATCATTTCATCTTTGTCACCTACCCAACGTGTCCACCGAGTTTTGTCCGAATCCAGCCACAACTTTGTTTTTTTGAGATATCGTGAGAGACATCGTTTTTGGTCATGTCTCTCATTGGTGAAGAATCACTTTTAAAAAATTATCCTATCCTGATCCGGATCTTCACAGGAATCGAATCATTTCATCCTTATCACCGACCCAACGTGTCCACCGAGTTTTGGCCTAATCCAACCACAGCTTTTTTTTGAGATATCATGAGAGACATCGTTTTCGGTCATGTCTCTCATTGGTGAAGAATCACTCCAAAAATTTCTCCTATCATGATCCGTATCTTCACAGAAATCGAATCATTTCATCCTTGTCACCTACCCAACGTGTCCACAGAGTTTTGTCTGAATCCAGCCGCAACTTTTTTATTTGAGATATCGTGAGAGACATCATTTTCGGTCGTGTCTCTCATTGGTGAAGAATCACTTAAAAAATTTTCTCCTATCCTAATCCGGATCTTCACAGAAATCGAATCGTTTTATCCTTGTCGCCGACCCAACATGTCTACACCAAATTGCATCTGAATCCGTCCACAACTTTTTGCGATATCCTGCTCACAGACAAACATACATGGGGGTGAAAACATAGACTTCGTCCACCTTCGGTGATGGAGTTAAAAAAAAAAACGTGTTGTCTTTGTAAGATGACCGAAATACACTACATGGTCAAAAGTATCTAGACATCTGCTCATCCAACATGTCATTCCATAATCATGGGCATTAACATGGAGTTGGTCCCCCCCCCCCCCATTTGTTGCTATAACAGGCTCCACTCTTTCTGGGAAGGCTTTCCACTCGATGTTGGAACATTCCTGCGGGAATTTCCTTCAATTCAGCCACAAGAGCATTAGTGAGGTCGAGCACTGATGTTGGGCGATTAGGTCTGGCTCGCAGTTGGCATTCCAATTCATCCCAAAGGTGTGCGATGGGGTTGAGGTCAGGGCCAGTCAAGTTCTTCCACACTGATCTCGACAAACCATTTCTGTATGGACCTCGCTTTGTGCACTGGGGCATTGTCATGCTGAAAGAGGAAAGGGCCTTCCCCAAACTGTTGCCACAAAGTTGGAAGCACAGAATCATCTCGAATGTCATTGTATGCTGTAGCGTTAAGATTTCCCTTCACTGGAACGAAGGGGCAGAGACCGAACCATGAAAAACAGCCCCAGACATTTATTCCTCCTCCACCAAATTTTGCAGTTGGCTCTATGCATTCTGGAAGGTAGTGTTCTCCTGGCATCCACCAAACCCAGATTTATCCATCGGACTACTAGATGGTGAAGTGTGATTCATCACTCCAGAGAACACGTTTCCACTGCTCCAGAGTTCAATGGCGGTGAGCTTTACACCACTCCAGCCGATGCTTGGCATGGCGCATGGTGATCTTAGGCTTGTGTGCAGCTGCTTGGCCATGGAAACCAATTTCATGAAGCTCTCGACGAACGGTGCTTGTGCTGACGTTGCTTCCAGAGGCAGTTTGGAACTCGGTTGTGAGTGTTGCAACCGACGACGGACGATTCTTCCATGCTCCACACTTCAGCACTTGGCGGTCCCGTTCTGTGAGCTTGTGTGGCCTACCACTTTCCGGCTGAGCTGTTCTTGCTCCGAGACGTTTCCACTTCACAATAACAGCACTTACAGCTCACCGGGACAGCTCTAGCAAGACAGAAATTTGGCGAACTGATTTGTTGGAAAGGTGGCATCCTATGAAGGTGCCACGTTGAAAGTCATTGAGCTCTTCATTATGGCCCATTCTACTGCCAATGTTTGCCGATGGAGATTGAATGGCTGTGTGTTTTATTTTATACACCTCTCAGCAATGGGTGTGGCTGAAATAGCCGAATCCACTAATTAGAAAGGGTGTCTATAGTGTACGAGGTGCAGTGGAACACGAGAAGCAAGCGTGCCAGCATCAACTCCGCTTTATTGCGCGACTGGAAGTACATTCCTGCCACCCCTAGCAGGCGAGGCATGATATACGAAAACCCAATCACGTGATACAGCACACTCCTCCCCTCGTAAAATGACAAGTCAAATGATGAAAGGACAATCATAACATGACCACCTGAAACCCATCAACACTCATAATCCTCCAAGTACCGCGGCCGCACCCTGACCCGCCTCGGACGAGCAGCGCCGCCAGACAGTCTGGGCTCAGACGCCTCCCGGCTTGGTCGAGGTGACACCCTCGCCGGACTCGCGCCATCCGCAATAACAACCGCCCCCGGCCGACCAGCCTGCCCGACGTCCCCGGGTAGGACAGAATCAGGCGAAAACCCCCTGGGAGTCGGCACATCCGGCCCTGGCGATACAACGTCTGGCGCCGGCGACATTACAGGTGGGGGTCCCACATCGTTCGGCCCGGGGGGGTGTGGGGGGGTGACGCTGGACAGCGATCATGCATTTGGTCCACGTGCCGCTTCCACACTTCCCCACCATCAGTCCGCACCATGCAATTCGCCGGCCACAGTACCACAGAGACCACAGCCGGCACCCATTTGGAGCTGTAGAAATAATTGCGCACCATTACCCGTTGTCCCATATCGAAGCTGCGCAGCCGCGTCGGACGCGACACCGCCCCACTCCCCGACCCTCCAGGTCGCAGCAAATCCAGTCTGGACCGGAATGCCCGTCCATAGAGACGAATGGCAGGCGAATCACCCGTGACAGGATGAATTGCGTTCCTGTAATGGAGCAAAAAGACATCGACCACCGTCTGCACAGGTGCAACACCTCCCTCCCCCTGCGCAAAGCCCGTTTCAACATCTTAACAAACGACTCAGCTTGCCCATTCGTCTCAGGATGATACGGTGCGGACCTTAGATTTCGAATACCATTTTGGCGCATAAACTCATCAAATACACCCGCGATGAACTGCGGACCGTTATCAGAGACCAGGATCTCCGGTAACCCTTTATTAGCAAAGATCATCCGCAGTTTCTCTACTGTAATGTTTGCTGATGTATGCTGCATTACTACAACCTCCGGCCATTTAGAGAATGCATTGATCACAACCAAAAACATTTTGCCATTAACCGGCCCCGCAAAATCTACATGGACCCTCTGCCAGGCTCTGTCTGGGGTAGGCCATAGTCCCGAAGCTCGACGCGGGTTATCAGCATCTGTTTGGCACGTGGCGCAACGCTTAACCAACAGCTCAATGTCTTTGTCCAACCCCGGCCACCACAAAAGGCTACGAGCAAGACTCTTGGTCTTCACGACGCCAAGGTGACTGACATGCAGTTCTTCCAAACACCGCTGCCTGAACTTCGGTGGAATCACCGTCCTCATTCCCCACATAATGCACCGTTGGACCAACGACAGCTCTGATGCGCGTGACGTGAAAGGTTGAAATGCCGGTGTCGAAGGCAGATTGCTCCAATTCCCCGTAGAAATTGCCTGGACGACACGGGCGAGCACCGGATCACGAGCCGATTCCACCGCGACCTGTCTGGCCGTGACCGGCCCACTTTGGACCTGGCCCAGCGCGAACACATCGACCCGGTCAGCCAACTCAGACGCAGCTGGACCCTCCGCACACGGCAAGCGTGAGAGCCCGTCACAGTTAGCATGCTTCTCGGTGCTTCGGAACTGAATATCATAATCGTAAGCACCAAGAAACAGACACCACCACTGTATTCGCGCGGCCGCTACCACCGGCACCCCGCCCTCCGGTCTCAGGATGAATTGAAGCGGTTTGTGATCCGTCTGCAAAGTCAAATGCCGCCCCAGCAGGTATTGATGAAACCTCCACACACCCCAGACGAGGCTGAGAGCCTCACGCTCAAGCTGGGCATATCCGCGCTCTGCTGTGGACAGGGTCCGGGATGCAAAACAAACATGCCGCTCGGAACCATCGTCCATCCTGTGGGAGAGCACTGCCCCGATGCCATATGCAGAGCTGTCGCATGCCAATAGGAGCGGACGCGCAGGCTCGTAGTGCACGAGGACCGTATCCTCTGTGAGCAGCCGCTTGACGCGGTCGAACGACGCCTGGTGTGCAGGCCCCCAAGCCCAGCGCTCGTCCTTCCTGAGCAATGAAACATCGAAAAAAAAATCTCTTCGAAAGGACCGTTTACAAAACCCCCCCATCCACTTTCTCAACAATCCTCTGGAAGAAGTCTTTTCTTTCAAGCTTCTAGGTCTCACTATCTGCCATGACCTTTCCTGGGAAAGTCACATTTCCAACCTCGCCTCAAAAGCCAGTCGCCGACTGGGAATCCTCCGTCGTGCTAAGTCCTTCCTCGGCCCTCTTGAGCTCCTGACCACTTACAAAGCTTTTGTCCGTAGCCTGATGGAGTACTGCTCTCCCCTCTGGGCTGGTGCTCCTGCCTCCCACCTTTCTCGGCTTCACGCTGTCAAAACCAGGGCATTTAAGATCATCGGCATCTCCCGCATTGAAGCTGAGTCTTTGGGCCTCTCACTCAATCACCGCAGGTTTGTCGGTGGTCTTTGTCTTCTACCGACTCCTCTCCAGCCTTGCCCCCCCTGCTCTCTCTGCGATTTGTCCCCACCACATTTCCACAGGGCGCTCAAGGTCCGCCAACAACCCCTTTCTGGTAAAACTACCAAAATCACGAATCACTGCTCATCTTCACTCTTTCATTCCTCTTTTTTCCCGCCTTTGGAATAAACTTCCTTACTCTATTCTTTCCCATTCTTCCCTCCAGGCTTTCAAAACAGCTGTTCACCACCACCTCTTATCTTCCCCCATCCAAATCCTCGATCTTTTCTACCCCCGATAATCCACCCAAGCCCTCTTCCTTCATTTCTCCTGCTTTCCTTCCTGAAAGTCCCTGAAATGTCCATCTTCTCTTCGCCATGTTCCCCGTCCCATCCCCATCCCTCTCCCTTCCACAGTTCTCCTAATGTGTCTGTTCCCCACTGTTTTGTCCCTTCCACTCCCGCCCCTCTTGTCTCATGCCTCCTTGCTGTGAGTTGTGTGTTAGCTCTCATACGAGCCTCAACCAAGGTATACAAAAAAAAAAAAACCGTGTTAACGGCGCAAGTTGTGAGCTGAGCCCTCGCACGAACCTTTGGTAATACTGGGCCATACCAATGAACGAGCGCAGCTGCGTCTTGTCGCGAGGCGGTGGCATGTGTTGAATCGCTTCCACCTTCCGAGGACCTTTCAACAGCCCCTCCGTTGTGATGATGTACCCGAGGTATTCCAAGCGCTGCTTGAAGAACGCACACTTGTCCCTGTTCAAGCGCAGGCCACACGCTTCTAGCTTTGTCAGCACTTGGGCAATGTTCGCCAGGTGCTCATCCGCCGTTTTCCCCGCAATGAGCACATCGTCCAGGTAGGTCTGAGCGGGCAGGCCAATGCAAACTTGATCCATGGCTTTCTGCCACAAGGCTGGGGCCGAAGCAATCCCAAAACAGAGTCGGGTATATCGATAGAGTCCTTGACACGTGTTGATTGTCAAAAGCTCGCTACTCCCGGGATCCATCAGCAGGTGAAAATATGCATCACGCAGGTCTCGCTTCGTGAAGTATTGACTCCCCGCCAATCGCGCATATATTTCATCGATTGACGGCAGTGGATATTGCTCCACGCTGAGCCCCGGGTTAACCGTGGATTTGAAGTCCCCGCACAATCGGACGTCTCCATTCCGTTTCAGCACCATGACAACCGGGGTGGCCCAATCTGAGTACAACACCCGTTCGATCACTCCACAGGCCTCCAGCCTATCCAGTTCACCCTTAACCTTGTCCCGCAGGGCATACGGCACCGGACGTGGTTTACAAAAACGAGGAACCACCCCCTCCTTCAGGAAGAGTTTTGCCTCCATGCCCTTGAGTTTCCCAAGGTCGTCGCAAAACAAACCTTGATGTCTTTGAAGAATCTTCTCCAACTGATCCTCCCACCGGCTTGGCACGGGTTGCACAAGGTGAACTGCGGCCCAGTCTAGCCTGATGCGGGCCAGCCAATCTCGGCCGAGGAGAGACGGTCCCCTCCCCCGCACGACGTACACCCGAAGCGTGGCGACCTGGCCTTAGTACCGCACAGACACGTCTGCCATCCCGACTGGCGTTATCTTCTCGCGGGTGTATGTGAACAGCTTGAGGTTGGACCTGATAAGCTTCAGGCCGTTGAGTCTATGCGCGGTCTGTTCGCCGATGATCGACACAGCCGCTCCCGTATCGACCTGAAAAGTGATCGGCGTTTTGTTCACTTCGACTTCCACCGTCATCGGGTGCGCCGCCACCGGGCCAATTGAAAACAGGCCCATCAACGGCCGCCGGTTCCGCCCCGGGTCGCCTCGCACATCGCTGTACATGACCCTAACGGTGGCCGGCGCCCCACGGCACACATGCTTCAGATGACCCACCTTGTGACAATTCAAACACACGGTGCCTTTATACGGGCACGCACGGTGCAGGTGTCGACCTCCGCATCCCAAACAAGTCCGCGGGGCCAATTCGCCGCACGTGCAGCCGCGCGGCGACGTCCGACCCGCACCGAAGGTCGAGCGTGCGTCCCGGGGTGCTCGCGACCCCGCGTGGCCGGTGATGGCTCGAACATCCCCGCGAGTCTGCTTGACCGCTGTAGCCGTGCTGACCGCCCAGTCGAATGTAATGGCTTCACCCTTCAGCCGTAGAACCGCTGAAACCATCTTCGCATCTTGTAAACCAGCGATAAAACGATCTCTGAGCCGCGCTGGACGCTCCCCCACCGTGAACTTGCAGGCCACGGAAGAATGCTTAATCCGCGCCATGAAATCAGTGACGCGTTCCTCTGCCCCTTTCGAGAGGTGATCAAACTGGTATCGAGCGAGCTGTAATGACTTCTCCGGCGCCATGTGTGCTTTCATCTTCTCCACAATGTCCTGAAACGACAGCCCGTCATCACGGGGCTTGTCCGGCGCCACCAAATCACTCAGTAGTCGATAATGCTCCGCCGAAAGCGAAGCGAGCAAGATCGACTTCTGTTTGCTCTCGTCGACCACATCATTCGCGTGGAAATAGCATCCCAATTGCTCCAAAAACAATTCGAAGTCGTCTCCGACGAAAACAGGCACATGTCCGTTTTCAATCATCCTCGTCAGCCGACTATAGTGTACGAGGTGCAGTGGAACATGAGAAGCAAGCGTGCCAGCATCAACTCCGCTTTATTGCGCGACCGGAAGTACATTCCTGCCACCCCTAGCGGGCGAGGCATGATATACGAAAACCCAATCACGTGATACAGCACAGTGTCCACATACTTTTGGCTAAGCAGTGTATTTGTAATAGTAAACCGTTATCAATATATCTGTCGAGCTACTATAACAGTGTAACACAGATAACTATCAAGAGCAACAACTAACAGTATAAGAACTTACAGTGTCAAGACCTTGGACTGTTGGAGTAACCTTTTCTCTGGGAAAGGCCAAACACAAGGTATTACTTTATAACATGTTACTGGAAGAGCATCCTTCATGAACTTTTAAAAGCAAATTATGCATGACTACAACAAACGGAAAACTCCAAGAGTCCTGAGAGACCACGCTTGACTCAGGCCGGATCCTCACGCCCAAAGTCGATTTAACTTGCCGGTGAATTTAGCTTGGTAGACAGGGAACCATGCCAGCGACTAAGCGGTGGTTAATTACTTGGCCGAATGAACCAACACTGCGTGCCACATTAAGTGGGATGCCATTACAACTAGTCTCAAAGCAATTTCCCCCCCACCCCCCCCCCCCCAGGAACACCTCTGGGAACCAACACCAAGCAGGATAAATCAAGACGCGTATCAACACTTTCATGGATTTATTAAAGGCAAGCAAAGGAACGAAAGAGTGGAAAATGATGGAGAAACGATCAGGTAAGAGAAAATGGTGGGGAAATTCAAATACAAATAAATGGTGGGAGAAATTGTTACCTCAGAAAATGGTAGAAATAATACACAGTATTGCAAACAATTCCAAACACGTATAAAACACATATGCATTCACCCTCACCCTTACACGATCATTCCCACCCTGGAGCACTTACGAACAATCACTTATCATGAAGTACAATACTGGATCCGGACACCCGGGGAATGACAGAGGATGGTTGAAGGTAGAGATTGTAGAGGAAGATAAGAAAATAATAAGGACTCTGACATGCTCTCAGCGAACCTGCGGTCACTCTGCTTGGACTGACCAACACCACGACCCAGAACGGCTCTCTCTTCATCTTTTGTTTTGATGTCTTTCCTGCTGGAAAGAACAAACTGACTTGAGTCTGCCTTTTTATCCTCTGCCAGCCTGTGGGAAAGCACTCCTTCGCAGCTGCGATAACCCACGCGTCATCTTCTGATTGGCCCAGCTGTGCTGCATCTGCGTCACACAGATTCAAGGGGTTCGAGGGTGGAAGGTTCTTGTGTCTTCCAGCATCTTCACCCTTGGAACCCCAGTGTCAACTTGGCTTCCGCTTCGATGCCGCCAGCGTCAAACCCAAAGCCATGGTTTGTGAATGTATCATGAAGTGGATGCCACAGAATGGTGTGCAGTGTAAGAGAATGTTCGAAATAAAGAAATAGAGAAATAGAGAGATAGAAGTGAAAGGGAGAGAGAAATAGAAAGGGGGGATAAAAACCCTAACTTCTCACATGCACAATGCATATTTGTTACATAAATGCAAGTGACCTTACTTCTAAACAGAATAAGGAAATAACTGACTAATATTTATGTGTTTGTGATTTTTACCTGCATGGTAAAATTTTTTACCTGGGGGGGGGGGTGGGGGACACAAATTCCACCCTGCGCTCACAACCGTTTCAATATTTTTTCGATAAGAACAAGAAAAAAAGACCAAAAAAAAAAAAATGAAAAACCTACTCCAACAAATTCACATCTTGCTCAGCTTGGCACTATGGAAACCAAGACCTTCAAGGCCTTTTCTGGTCTTGCACGGAAGTTAGAAGAGGGACAAAATGAAATAGATATTGGGTAGGATGGTTTAAAAGGGTAAATAGGAGTCGTGAGGAAAGAATGTAAGAAAAGGGGTGAATAAATAGTGGGGAACGTAGAGAAAGAAGAACAGATGGTAGAGAATAAGGTAGAGGTAAAAAAAAATGGAGCTGAGAATAGCGGTAGTGAAGGATAATGGATAGGTCGAGGCTGACGTCGATGCATCCCTCTGTGTGAGGAGGTTAGGGGGGGGTTGAGGAGTTGTCTGGAGGGGCTTTTTGAAGGCTTGGAGTGTGGAGAGGATTAATGCTTTAGGGTTAGTTGGGGGACGGTGAGGACTTAAGGTTATGAGGTGGACTTTGAGGACTTGGGGTTGAGGAGGGAGGGAGTGAGGGAGAGCAAGGATGAGACAGAATTTGGAAAATATGTTGAAACTTCGGGAAGGGGTGGTTGAGGACTTTCGGTGAGGGGGGGGGGTGCTGATGGGGTTTGAAGAGTCATGGTGGGGAGGGGATTGTGTTCTTTTGTATACACCATCAAGGCTCGTATGAGAGCTAACACACAGAATCTACAAGGGGAGCAGGAGACAAGAGGGGTGGGAGAGAATGAAAAAACAATGGGGAACAAAGGCATTAGATCGGTGGAAGGGAGAGGGATGGGGTGGGGTACACAGGGTAAACAAGATGGACACTACAGGGACTTTCAGGTAATTACACGACAGGGATTTTCAGGAACGAAAGCATGGATTTTGAAGGCGGTGGGTTTGGGGTGGATTAGGGGGAGTAGATAAGATTGTGGTTTTGGATGGGGGAAGATGAGAGATGGTGGTGAACAGCTGTTTTGAAGACCTGGAGGGAAGAGTGGGATTGAAGAGAGTGTGGAAGTTTGTTCCAAAGGCGGGAAAAAAAGAGGAATGAAAGAGTGAAGGTGAGGAGTGATTATTGATTTTGGTAGTTTTACCATAAGGGGGGTTGCTGGCAGACCTGAGGCTCCCTGCGGAAATATGGGGGGGGGACATATTCCAGACAGAGTGGGGAGGGGGCAAGGCCAGAGAGGAGACAGTAGAAGACAGAAAGACCAACGACCTGCCTGTGGTGAGAGTGAGAGACCCAAAGACTCAGCTTCATCGCGGATGATACCAATGATCCCAAATTCCTTGTTTTCCACAGCATGAAGGTGAGAAAGGTGAGAGGCAGGAGCACCAGCCAAGAGGGGAGAGCAGTACTCCATCAGGCTGCGGACAAAAGCTTTGGATGTGGTCAGGAGCTCAGTTGTGCCAAGGAAGGACTTTGCATGACGGAGGATGCCCAGTCGGCAACTGGTTTGGAGGCCAGTTTGGAAATGTGGCTTTCCCAGGAAAGATCATTGCAGATAGTGAGACCCAGAAGCTTGAATGAAAGGACTTCTTTAAGAGAATTGTTGAGAAAGTAGATGTGGAGGTTTCAAGATGGTCCTTTCGAAGAGACATAGTGAGAGTGTGAGATTTGTCAAGGTTGAAAGACATGTTCAACGTGTTGGACAAGCTTGTGATTTTTTCCAGATCTGCAGAGAATGAAGAGGCTGCTGCTTGCCGATCTAAGGGATGATAGATGGTACGACAGAGGGTGGAGTCATCAGCAAAGAGATAAAGAGGATTCTCCAGAGAGTCAGAGAGATCATTGATGAAAACCAGAAAAAGAATAGGGTCCAGAATACTGCCTTGAGGAACTCCAGCCTGGACAGGAAGAGGGGATGAGAGAACTCCATTAAGGGGCACACAGCTGCGACAGGAGAGGAAGTCTGTGAGCATGGGTGGAGATGTCCTTGGATACCATAGGAAGAGAGTTTGGTGAGCAGGGCAAGGCACACGATATGTCTCGGGAGATGGCTCTGATTTCATGTCCAGCATTGAGGATCTCCATCCATTGTTGGGAGAGCAGAAGCAGCATATCCAGTGCAGAGTGACCTGGTCTTCAACCAAATTGATGATCGCAAATCAAGCCATTGGAGAAGAGGAAGGATTTAATGTCTTAAGCGATGATGGATTCCACAACCTTGCTGATGATTGGGGAGAGGGCTGATTGGTCTGAAGTTGCAGGGATCTGTTTTAGCACCTTTTTGTGCAGAGCGGTAATGTTTGCAGATTTCCAAGCAGATGGCACATGACCTTGAGCAAATAAGAGGGTGAATAGAACAGAGAGAGGGTGAGCAAGAGCAGCAGAGGAGGCTTTTAGGATGGGTATGCTGATGCCGTCTGGACTGGTTCTAGAATCTGAGTCGAGGTTTGATAGTAAGCTCTCCACCTTGTTACGAGAAAAGGACACAGAGTCCAGGGACAGCTGGGTGTGATTGGGAAAGGTTGGTAGAGAAAGCAATGGGTTTGGGACACAAGATTTAGAAGCAAACGCGGTGTTTAGGCATTCAGCCTGAAGTGGAATTTAAGCATCTGTAGGTACAGAATGCTCAAGTAGTTCACTCAGAGAATGTGAATACCTTTTGCAGGGTAGAGCTCCAAAGCTTCCCTTTGTCGATGGGATGAACTAGAAATCGATGGTAGCTTCTGAGGTTTGAACATTTTGTTCACGACAGTGGGGGGGACAAAGCAGGATGGGACACTTCGCTCATAGCTTTGTTTACCAGCAAAGTCCACGATGTGTAATCGAGGCTGTCATATGCAGCAGCTGTCGATTATGACTTGTCAAAAATGTACTTTTAAAGCAGTATGATCTCACTGAGGATGTTTATAGGACCATGTTCAGTAGTGTCAAGCCAGAGTTATGGAAGAGCCTTGAGCACTTTTTTGTTAGGTTGACAAATCACTTGATGAAGTCGTTTAAACTCTCAAAGCTCAAACAGACGTTGACGACCTGTGTGACTTGATTGTTTATTTGTGCATGCCCAAGGGATTTATCTGCTCATTTGCATGAGAGAGAACTGGAGAATCTTTAAGAGATGCAGGGATGCAGATTTTTTCCTGATGACTCATAATGGACATCGGTCAATGGCTGTTCAGTGTACCAATATTAAGATTCAGGGAAAGCAGAATGAGCCTGTTGTGCCGAAAGGAGATGAGAAGACCGTGGATTATTCCAAGATAATGTTTTGCATGTGAAAGGTATGGCCATAGAATCTTGGTCTGTATGGACCAACTTTAGATAAAGGTGGGCTCTGAGATGCAGTTTTATCTTTGTAATCAGGTAGGGCATGTGGGAAAGGAATGTAGCTTATCTGGTTGTGTGAGGTTGGGTGTGCAAAATGCTGCTGCAGCGGTCCAGGGTGGTCCGAGGGAGTAAGTATTGGGTTGTTCTTGTAAATGCAAAGTTATTAAGGCGAGTGATTGTTGCCTGGTGAATAATGGAGTCCCCAATATAGAAATGTCTCCTACTGAATTGGAACTGTGTTTTGGAGAGGACCATTTTTTGCTTGCAAGTGGCAAGACGTTTCTGCTGGTAAAGTCTGCCTGTACCCAACCTCTTTTTGGAGTCAGAAGACAAATCCAAGTACTGAAGGAGGACGGTAGCTCTTCCATGCAGGTCTTGAGGGACACGGGCTGCAGCGGAGTTGGGGTAAAGGAGTTCATGAAAAGAGTATCATTACCTGAAGAAGTTCAGCAACATGCTGCTCATTGACAATGTCATACAAAACGTGCCATTAGTCAAGATAGAGGTAGATACTACTTACCTGATTGGTGCAGATGAAAGCCAATACCTCCTGGAAACAATCTATGACTTTATAGTTGGCAATGTACCTGGAGCTCAGGCTGGACCTGGCAAGGAAAGAGGATGATGCGGTAAGATTAAAACTACACCCAATACCACACAGCATCACACATGAGATTATTCCTTTATCAATACAAGAGATGTCGGAGATAGGAATATCAGCAAGCCCATTTTGAGGTTACTGGACCCGATTGTTGGATTTACCCTACGCATCACCAGCCGTGATAGTTTGTAAGAACAGGGCAAAACATATGTTGATTACCAGAAGTTTCAAAAGATCACTCTCAGATCCAGAACCAATGATGACCATTGGTGACCTCTTCCTGAAGCTCAGTGGAGACATGCATTTTACGAAAATTGATTGAACAATGGGTATTGGCAGATACCGGTAGCCAAGGAAGATATACATAAAACAGCGTTTATGACAGATGGCACCAACGAGCTTCTGAAGATGCCTTTTTGAATTGGGGATTCAGAAGCTATGTTTGTATGGGGCATGACGATGCTGCTGAGTGCAGATGTAAAATGTTGAAACCTACAATAATGACATTTTGGTCTGTTCCCACACATGGTGGCCACCCTTAGGGAGGTTCACTGCAGAATGTCCACAGCCCTCCTCCTGACCAGACCATCAGAGTGTAATCCGGATGCACGACATGAGTTTGGTGTGTCACACATGGAATGTGGTTTGTTTGGTTGTCACAACGATAATATGAAAAAGATCAAGGATGTGCTGTGGCCTACAACAAATAAGGAGGTACGACCATTTCTGGGTCTGACAAGGGTACTTCCAGGACTACATCCTTAATTATGTGGCCATCGCTGTACCACTTATGGATTTCACCGAGGGTTAACCCAGCAAGGTGGTCTGGAGGGATGCTCAAGAGAAGGCAGAGAAGATCCTCAAGCAACTACTCATGAGCAATCTCATTGTGAGGCTACTGGACCCTAGTGACTCATTTGAGCTCAGGATTGAGGCTTCTGACATGGTATTGGAGCTGTTATTTTGGAGTGGCAAGAGGGTAGAATTCTTCATGTGAGTTTCGTGAGCAAGAAGCTGATGAATTCAGAAGAAGATTAACTCAGAATCATTTTATAGAGGAGTGAATGCTAACACAACATTAAAACATGTGCTGCGCATGTGCATTGCAGGTTTTATGGGAGCTTCAAGGTGGCATCCAGTGACTTCATCCTACACGCCTGACCCACTGTCTAGTCAGTATAATAGAGATCAGTGGATATTATATAATTTTTAAACTGGAACAATACTTTGTGGACAGCCTGTACTTCCTTCCTAAGCCTAAAACTATCTTCATATAATCCATGGTAAGTTTACCCAATCCAATGTTTTGAATAAATCAATAAGTAGTTGAACTCATTTTACTCTCTTCTTTTCTTTAAGTGCCAGGTGCATTCAACCACTCAAGAAATTCCTTATTGAACCTCCTAGTTTTTATCTCTTTCAACCGGCACAAGAATAAAAGGCTTCCTTTTTTTCTTTTTTTCTATTGCGGTATTTTACCAAGGACTTCTGCTGATATATCCTCACCTGCACATTGGAGCTGAATGAGCTCTCCCTACACTCCCTCCCCCCCCACCCCCACTTCCACTTTCACCAGTAAACTAATGTTGATAAACTGAGAGATTGAATAAATGTGGTGTTGATATACTGTAGACACGAATGGCCTCCTGTTGTGTCAGAGTTCCTCTTGTTAACCATTCAATCCTGTTTGGAACTTGCTCGGTAGAGTTCAGGTGTAGTTTGGTGATTGTGAACAGGTGTAGTGATTGGTGGAAGAGATCTTCCCCAGACCTCACCCCTTGGTGACCATTCCGTTGGTTTTGCAGCATCTTGAGTGCTGTGTTGGTTTTGACGTTTGTTTTGAAGACCGTTTTGTAAACCAGAACAGAGTTACACCCCCTGAGAGTTCAGTCGAAGGTAAAAGGGTTCTTGGACCATCAGATCTTAATTATGTGTAAATATTTTGGAAAAACAGGGAAATTGATATGGGAGAAGATAGATTCCTGACACAGCACATTTCCTGATTCGAATCCAGGTTAGACAGCTCAGTGAGTTATGCCTGTACTTCATACGTATCCTGTGAGCCCAGCAGAAGCGATGAGATAGATTATTTGGAGATGGAGGTGTCACGTGGTTTAAAATAATAGAACTAAACGAAGATTAGACTCAGGTTTTCATATTGGTTATCATCTCCATTTGTGGGTTATTTTACCTGGTTGTCCTTGCCAGGTTGTCCTTACCTGGTTTTCGTTGTCTGGTCGTCCTTACCTGGTTGTCCTTGCCTGGTTGCCCTTGCCTGGTTGCCCTTGCCTGGTTGCCCTTGCCTGGTTGCCCTTGCCTGGTTGCCCTTGCCTGGTTGTCCTTGCTTGGTTGTCCTTACATGGTTGTCGTTGTCTGGTTGTCCTTGCCTGGTTGTCCTTGCCAGGTTGTCCTTACCTGGTTGTCGTTGTCTGGTTGTCCTTGCCTGGTTGTCTTTACCTGGTTGTCCTTGCCTGGTTTTCCTTGCCTGGTTGTCCTTGCCTGGTTGTCCTTGCCAGGTTGTCTTTACCTGGTTGTCCTTGCCTGGTTTTCCTTGCCTGGTTGTCCTTGCCTGGTTGTCCTTGCCAGGTTGTCCTTACATGGTTGGCGTTGTCTGGTTGTCCTTGTCTGGTTATCCTTGCCTGGTTGTCTTTACTAACAGTGCCAACACATCAACCCGGTTGGTTGACCCAGATGAAGGTGGACCTTCCGCGCAACGCAAGAGCAAGAGTCCGTCGCAGCTGGCACGGTCCCCGTTGCTCCGGAACAGTATATCGTAGTTGCAGGAAAAAATGAACAGAAACCCAAGTTGTATCGCCATGGCCCCTGCCGCCGGGACCTCGCCCTCGGGTCTCGAGGGAGGCCTGGGCCCAAACGGAGGTACGGGGCCCAAAGGATACACAGGCGCACCTGGAGGTACGAACTCCGAAAGAGGCACCTCCTCCCACCGACTCTCTAATCGGCTCGGCACGGGACGTCCAAGGTGAATGACTGGCGCCGTCCCATCTAGTTGAATGCGGGCCAACCAGCTCCGACCCAAAAGGGCGGGGCCCTCCCCTCGCACCACGAACAGCGAGAGCGCGACCCGCTGACCTTGATGGGCGACCAAGACGTGTGCCCTGCCAACCACTGGTCGCGCTTCACTGGTATACTTGTGCAACGCGAGGGTAGACCTGAAAAGGCGTAGACCGGGGAGTGCACGAGCGGTGCGCTCGCTTATGATCGACACCGCCGCTCCGGTATCAACCCGAAACACGATCGGCATTCCATCCACAAAACCTTGCCCAGGCTGCAGGTCTCGACCCGGGACGTAAAAGAGTACGTCTTGCACAAAACATCGTACCGGCTGTAGATCTCGCCCCGTGTCGCTGGGGTCGCTTCGTACATCGCCATCCATGACTGTTATGGTGGCCAATGACATTTGGCACACACACCGTAGATGTCCCTGAGTGTTCAGATCGTCCTCCGACTGGCCGCGTTGCAACGTTTGGCCACGACCCGCACCGAAGACTGTGCGTACGGCTGTGGGCGCTTGGTACACCGCGCGGACCTCCGGACCACCTGTCATGCTCTGGCTATCGAGGGGCCAGACATCCCTCAGAGTCTGTGCGACGGCTGACGCCGCTTCTGAGTCGAATGCAATGTCCTCGTCCTTTAGCCGTGGCATTGCAGAAACCTTTTCCGACTCTTGCAAACCAGAAATAAAACGATCTTCGAGCCCGGCCTGCCGATCACTCGACGTGAATTTGCAGGCGCCGGCGAGATGCCCCACCCGCTCGGCAAAATTCGCGATCGCGTCCCTGGGCTCCTCGCCAGGTGATCGAACTCGTACCGCGCGAGCTGTGCTGATTCTCCTGGCGCTCTGTGCGCCCGACAATCTAATTGTCCCGGCAACGACTCAAAGTCAACGCCGAGGAAAATAGGCACTCTGCACACGTCGATCCGAAACAGCCTCGTCGCCAAACTGTAGTGTCGTGGCAGAGGTGTGAACAGGCAGACACGGGCCGGAGGGTGACACAACTCCGCTTTATTGCCTCGAGCGAGAGGGTAGGCGTAGGATGCCCGTAACCACTTTAGTACGCACTCGATGCACCCTACAGGCACACGACCCACAAGACACTGCTAATGATACCACATGCTGCTAACTGGTGCTACAAGTCCCTAGCGGGCAAGAACAGCTATATGCATTGCAGACACGTGACTACTATCACAACTCCTCCACGCCCCCACAACGCTCTATGTCAATACCCCACACTGAACAGACTATTTCAGGAAGTGCAACAGATTACAACTTAGTTATTCTGAGGATCATATTATGTACTCATTTGGGATTGGATTGTGAAATGGAGAAATTCAAAATGAGAAAATGAAGAGAAGAACGTGCAAGCAACGGAATTCAGCCGCAGCACAGAGGTTGATTTTAGTGCGGCGTGACATCACCCGCAGTATGAGGATCACTGTAAGAGACCCCCCCCAAAATCCTTGCCTGTTCCCCATTGTTTGGAGTAAGTGTATGTGTTGGTGCCACACAGGGTTTAATAAGTTTGTTTCATCCCTCCCTTTTTTCGTTGTCTTTTTGTGCTGGATTTATTTGTCTGAGTTTTGTTGTGTCGACTCCCCTTGTCATTATTTATTTGAATAAATCACTTTATTTAGAAGAACGTGTCTGCCACCTCATTCCATCTCCTGCATGTGGGAAACAATTCCTGTAATGAATTGGCTTTCCTGGAGGAGATATAAATTGGATAAAGTCCATCCCTTTGTGGATAATTAAAGAGTATAAAGGAACAGGAAATTCACTCATGTTGGCTTCCAGTAATGCGGTTGAATTTGCAGAGGGAGATTGGCAATGGTGAGGGTGTAGCAAGCGCAGGCAGTGGTGAGGGTTTATCTAGCGCAGGTAGTGGTGAAGGTGTAACAATAGAGATAGGCAGCAATGAGGCAAGGGAGACAGTTTTTGTCGGTGATGAAACAATTAAATACGTTTATTCTTCGCTCAACGAGAAGGATCGTAGACAGAGTTGTGTGCAGTTTCGAAGGAGCAGGGTTTAGGGATATTGAAGGAATGGATATGACATCATATTGGGTCATGGTAGGAAGAAGTTGGTTGTGCTCCACCTCGGAGAAAGTGATTTCGGGAAAGTTGGAGGATTTGAAAACTTCGAACAGTTTTTTGGATGAGTGACTGATATGAAAGCAAAGTGGAAGATAAATATTTGATCACACAGGGTTGCTCCCCTTGTATTGGTATTTCATTTACCTTTTTTTGACCACTGTATTTAGGTTGGTTCAAGTGGAGATGTTCAAAGTAGAATTTCTGTAGCGATGGATTGTTGTTTTGTCATATTTTTTATTGCCACATGCATTGAATTGTCATTATGTGATTTATGATGATTTGTGCCAAAGAGTTGATAAAATGTAAAGTCAAATTAAATGTATAAACCACCAAGAATGTAAGGCACCCATTTCTGCCCTCACTTTATCGAGGCAAGTTGTGTTGGGCCGGTGCATTGTTGGAGTGCATGTTGCGAATCTTTATCAATTTTCCTTATCTTTATCAAGATTAGGAAATTGTATAGTAATTATGAGCAGAGTAGTAGATATCAACTGATGGCTGGGAGAATGGTGTAGGGAGGAAGGTTTTACATTTAAGAAGCAGTGGGAATCATTTCAGGGACAACGAAAGTGTTTCCAGAATGATGGCCGTATGTAAAATAGAAAGGGTGCAGCAAGGTTTGCAGTGGGAATTGAGGAAGGAATTCAGGCTTTTTTTTAGGTCAGCAGATGGTGGGGAAGCTATCAAGGAAGGAACTGATGATGTAATTGTGACGTGTAAGGCCAGGCAAGAAAATAGAATTTCAGGAAGGGAAAAGTTAAACATATTCTATACCATTTCCAGAAGTTTAAAATAACAGCATAGAAGAGCTTGGAGCCAAAGTAGATAGCGAGGAGTATGATATAGTTGCAGTGAGTGAGACATGGTTGAAGGAGGAGAGTAACTGGAGGACAGGATGAGAAGGCTACAAGGTGTATCGGTGTGATAGGAAGGAGAGAATAGGAGGAGGAGTAGCAATCTGGGTAAAGGACAGCATTGCATCAAGAGAAAGGGGTGACATTAAGGAAGGAATAAATGTTGAGCATTCTGTATGGGTAGAGATTAGAGATTGTAGAAACAGTAAGATATTTTTATAGGGTTCTGAGTGTGAAAGAAGAGGAGGAAGGAGTACATGAAGAATTCAAGAGGGCATGTGGTGAGGGAAGAGTATTGATTATGGGGGATTTTAACTTGCCATGGATAGATTGGGTCCCACATCTGTCCTCTTTATCACTTCACTGCCTCCAACGCACTACGGAGCATTGCTCTCAATTACGGGCTATCTCTCATTCCTTGATGCCGTGGAGATTCGAGGTTGTGATTGGTTTGCTGTCAGCATTAAAATCAAAACAATAACTTCATTTTTAATCTCTATTTTGTATTTTATGTTTATTTCATCCCCACCGTTTCCTTACAGTTGGTGGTGAGCAGACGATGTGGAGTGTGTGGAAATCATTTTTGGATAACCTGGTAATTCCCAAGTGTTTTTTCTTTTCTTTTCTTCATTAAACGAGGTTAACTTATAGACTTTTCTGTTTAACACGATTTATTGATTGTAAAACTGCAATGTTTTTTTAATAGGTAAGAGAAATGAGAACATTTTATCATAAACAAACCATGAATAAAGACATGCAATTACATTTGTCAGCTTTTCCAAATACAGAATTCCCCAATAGTAGGGTGGAAATCAAAATGGAGAGCATTTGATTATATCCGAGTCATGCAAGTATGGAGTAACTTTAAGGTTGTTCATGTAAAGTTCTGCCTTGGGCCTGAGTAACAGTGATGACTCTATCTACATCACTCTATCAGACAACATGAACAAACTTTGAACCACTCAAACAAAACTCTCCCTTCCTCTTGCATGGCGATTTCAATTGTCACCGTGCAACTTGGCTGGGCGTTGGTACCTCTCTCACCAGCCATGGCACTTCAGCAAAGGAATTCTGTGACTCCGTGGGACTGACTCAATCTGTGAACTTTCCAACCTGGATTTCGACACCCTTCTGGACTTGGTGATGACTAACTTTTACACTAATGTCTCCTGCTATTCCTCTGCTCCATTTGGTTCATCTTATTATATTCTTGTGAGAGTGAACTTCTCTTTAGATATTCTCAGAGCGTCCCGACAGTGTCGACGACGAGTCTGACAATTCACTCAGGCAAACTGGCAGGGACTGCAAGCAGCCATCACATTTCAGGACTGGTCTCCTCCATCTACTGCTCCTGATATGAACTCAGCCTGGGAATTCTTCCATAGAAACCTGCTGTCTTTTATCCACAGATTCAAGCCATCTCTTCTTCAGTTATCCCCCCCCTTATTCCCACCCATGGTACACTGAAACTTGCCTTCTCTTCCTGGAAAGCAAACCAGACAGAAAGTGTGTAGAGTTGGCCTTGGACGCCATCGGCAGAGAGTGTGGAGAGCAAGGCGGGATGCCAGAATGTATCGAAAGTATGAGATATGTCCAGAGAGACGGCCCTGATCACATGTCTGACATTGAGGGCCACCATCCATTGTGGGTGAGTAGAAGTAGCATGTCCAAGGTGGAGTGACCTGGTTTGAAATTAAATTGATGATCTGAGATGAGGTTGTTGGAGAAAAGGAAGGATTTCATATCAACTGTGATGATGTATTCCATTACCTTGATGATGACTGGAAGTAAGCTAATTAGTCTGTAGTTAATGGGATCAGTTTTTGCACCTTTTTATGTAGTGCAGTGATGTTGGTGGATTTCCAAGCAGATGGAAGATGACCTATGTCAAATGACAGGGTGATAAGGGCAGAGAGAGGATGTGCAAGAGCAGCAGACCAGGATTTTAGGACACATGAGCTGACGCTGTCCGATCTAGTTGCAGAGTCAGAGTCGATGGTTGCGAGAAACTTTTCCAACCTCCTCAGGTGCAAAAGACACAGAGTCCAGGAGCAGTTGGGTATGACAGGAAAGGATGGATACTGAGGGTCAGGGTTTGAGGACTCAAGATTTGAAAGCAAACACAGAATTGAGGCATTCGGCCTTCTCACGAGCGGAGTCGTTTTTGAGATTGGGCAGATGTTTTTTGGCTCTCCTGTGAGTGGACATACATTTGGTGCGACCTTTTGGAATGATCTGAGAATGCCTCTCGTCAGATTAGCCTTCCAGGAAGAGAAGGCAAGTTGTTTGAGAGAAAACTGCCTCATCACAGGATTCAATGTACCATGGGTGGGAAGAGGCTACTGCGGAGTGAAGTCATGAACCTTTGAAAGCCATACCTTGTATTCTCAAACGTTTTCATCACTAACAACAATTAAAAACACTCAAAAATACATCGCAAAAGTATCAGATCAAGAGATCATAAAATCACCGCATTGTTCATCCTCAAAATGATGATAAATGTCATCAATTACAAAATCAGCCGAATACTGAAGCAATTGAGTTTCTTAGACAACTAAGAGTACTAAACAACCATTTAGAATATATTTTTATGCATCCGCTGACGAAGTCGCCGGTGGCATTATGTTTTCGGGTTGTCCGACCATGTGTACGTATGTACGTACTTCCATTTGGGTCCGTTTGTCTGCTTGTCTGCACAAAACTTTCGTGTGTTTCTCTGCAACCGCTTGTCAGATCAAGATTAAATTTTCACCACACGACGACTCATGCAGGATGTTTTATTGATACTTATGACGTCATAGATCACGTGGTGTCGCAGCCATGATGGAAAAACGGAAAACCTTTGGACCTCTGTATATATGAAACCACACCAAGGAAAAAATTGAAACTTGGAACACGGCAAGTACTCCTCATGAGGAATGAGATTTTTTTTATGATGTCATAGGTGCCTTCGTTATTACGTCATAATTGCATATGTAGAACGCTACTTCTGATCAATATGAAAATTTTTGATGGTCATCTTGGGATAAATCGGTCAACAGAAGAAAACTTATGATGTCTTCGGTCAAGTGTAATAGGCAGTCATATATATATATATATATATATATATATATATATATATATATATATATATATATATATATATATATATATATATATATATATATATATATATATATATATATACATACATATATATATTTTAAACCTTCAAAAAATCTTCTCTGAAATGGCTGAACAGATTGAGGAGAAACTTTACAGGTATGATTGCCTATCCATGAGGAACAAAAAGTTCCCATCATATAACATCATAGGTCACATGGTTTGACAGCCATATTGGATTTACCCTAAAACCTTTAAAAACCTTCTTCTCCAGAAGGCCTGGACAGAGCGAGGGGAAACTTCACACATATGTTCCGCAAGCCTTGGGGATACCAGGTTTTCATGAATAATTGATAGGTCACATGGTTTGGCAGCCATATTGGATTGAAGAAAAAAAAATATTTTTAATTCTTTCTCTTGAACCGCTACCTCAATCAACATGAAACTTCAAAATTATAATCTAGTGGTGATACAGAACGTACTGTATGTTTTAAATTTCAACCTGATCAGACGCACGGTCTGGCAGGCAGGGTTATTTTTTTTGATCTTGGTTATTTTTTATTTTTATTTTTATTTTTAATAAGGCTCACTTGGCTGCACCTGGATGGGTTTGAGGGTAGAGGAGTAGCAGCTGAAACCCAAATCCTATCAACATTCCTCCTGATGACTTAATCTTTGCTTGTTTGGGTTCCTTCTGAGGACTCCAATGCAGTACCTATTTTTATTTGGTCTTCCATTTGATTTGAATTTAATATTTTAAATTACAAATTTGACACCAGAAGAGTTGGCTTGCACCAAGACCTTCTCAAGACTGTGCGAGGTAGGTATTCTATGAATATCATCTTGTTTATATCAGCGATTTGGATGGTGGGGTGAAGAATAGGCTTTCAAAATTTGCAAATGACACAAAGCTTGGAGATGAGGTGGATAGCAGAGGGGGTGGTGATCAGATTCAGGAAAGTATTGATACTTGTACAGATTGGGCAAAAGATTGGCAGATGGAATTTAACCTGAGCAAGTGTAAGGTGTTGGGTATGGGAAAGAATAATGAAAATAGAGATTACAGGATGTAAGGGGTAATTTTGGAGCGTATCACACAGGAGAAGGATCTGGAGGTGGTAATAGATACGGGAGGTAAGCAGGCAGCACAGTGCCAGGTAGCTATAGGTAAAACAAATAGGGTTTTGGGTTGTATTCGGAGGGGGATCATTTATAAATCAAAAGAGGTGGTGTTAACATTACACAGGAATTTAGTGAGGGCCACATCTAGAATATTGTGTGCAGTTTTGGTCACCACAACTCAGGAAGGACATTGATGCCATAGAGAGGGATCAGCGCAGGGCTACGAGATTGATTCCGGGCCTAGCTAGACTCAGCTATGAGGAACAGCTGAAGGAGACCGGGCTTTGAAAAGAGACGCACTAGAAAGGAGGTGGTTACGAGGAGATGTGATCGAGATGTTTAAGATATTGAAAGGTAGAGATAAAATAAGTACAGATGAATTCTTCAACAGAGTAGACAATGAATATACCAGGAGCCATAGCTTGAGTTTAAAAGAAGAGGAGAATCAAGACGGTTGTAAGGTAGGGGACTTTCACTCAGAGAGTAGTTAATGCATGGAATGGTCTCCCTGGAAAGGTAGTGGCAGCAGAAATAGTAGACAAGTTAAAATTAGAATTAGATAGGTACCTGGAAGTTATGGAGATAGAGGGGTATGGGGATGTTAATAAGACTTGTAGGTAGTTTGAGTATTGATGGGTGATTGTGTGCATGTGTACGGAGTGTTATTGGTGGAAGGTCTTGTCAACGGGTGTTCCATGGTTGATGTGTTTTTTTGTTTTTTTTTTACTGAAGAACCGTCTTCACCCATGCCCCCTTCCCTGAAAATAAAGAAGAAAAAAAACTGGAAAAAAGCACACAAAAAAAAACAAAAAAAAGACCAGACATCAGGTAAGCATCATGTACCTGAGCATGTCGAAGGACCAAACCAGAGAGAGAGATAGAGATAGAGATAGATTAAATGTCTCCACCACTGGGATTTGCTTACCTGGAGTAAAAACCAAGATTCTTCCTGGCAATTACCGCAACACACGGGATGTTGTGGAGCTGAGCTGGATATGTAAAGTAATGGAGAGAAGGTAATGTTGACCAATGAGTTTCCCCGTATTTTGTCCAGAGATAGAGTCAGCAGAAGAGGTGATGGCCTGCAGGTCAGAACAATCTGCCTTCTGTCACTGCCAGGTGTGGTTGTTCACTTAAGGTACTGCCAGGTGTGGTTGTTCACTTAAGGTACTGCCAGGTGTGGTTGTTCACTTAAGATACTGCCAGGTGTGGTTGTTCACTTAAGATACTGCCAGGTGTGGTTGTTCACTTAAGGTACTGCCAGGTGTGGTTGTTCACTTAAGGTACTGCCAGGTGTGGTTGTTCACTTAAGATACTGCCAGGTGTGGTTGTTCACTTAAGGTACTGCCAGGTGTGGTTGTTCACTTAAGGTACTGCCAGGTGTGGTTGTCCTCCTTAAAGAGGAGGAATGCGGAAAAAGTTGGACGTGATCAAGTTTAGGAGAGAGTAACCTATGAGGCAAGGTCAATAAGGGAATTGGGAATGTAATTGATTACACGTGATCTGAAGTGTCGTCACAAATGAATGAACTGAACAAAGCATGGAATTCGGTTTGTATATACCCCCCACCGGCACACAATGGCTTGCTCTTTTCACGAGGTAGCTCTTCAAGGTCAGCAGCTGCGACGCAAACGAGACACCTGATTTTTCTGAAGGACAAACTCGAACATATTATCACCTCCTTCCAAGGTCGACGGAGGTTATTGTGACGTTAATCATCCCCTTGTTTGTCTGTTTTGATTTTGTTTGTCCGTTTGAGCAGGACATCTCAAAACGTTGTGGACAGATTCGGACGAAACTTGGTGGACAGTTTGTTTGGGTGTGTGTGACAAAAACCAAGGAGATTCGATTTTGTTTCAGGTCCGAATCCAGATCCAGCCTATCAGTGGCCGGTGGGATACTGTACGTTCTGATCGTGCGTTGTCTCGTGTGATTGGGGAATAAACTCAGAACAGATAAATTACAAACTTAACAACCCCTCGGCTTCATCACTAGTGTGTTTTAAAATGTCACCTTTAACTTGAGTGTGCAATTCGGTGTCCAAGTTCTCTGGCTCTTTGTTTTGGGCAATGTGTGACGGCCACGACGGTGTCGTTAGCGTCAATGCTCTGGTTGATTAATTACGTACGGTTTGTTGTCGGAGCAGTTTGTTTCCCGTTGATTGTGTAAAAATGTCCTTATTGCTTTCTCTCGGAGCTTATTTTATGTAGATCCTTACAAAGTACAAAACGCTGAAACATTCGATCGTGAAGGAAGGACGGAAGAAGGACGGTGTTCGGGAGTTCTCATGTACAGCGGGTTGTTACCGCCTGGATTGACCGAATGTGACCTCGACAAAGATGATCACGAGGACGAGGAGGAAGAAGAGGAATCGGATTGTGTTCGTGAGGATAACGAGTCACATTTGGTGAAACGAGGATCGACGAGTTTGGGAGACGATGATCAGGGATCCATCGAGCTGCCGGGATTGGACGGTTGTCCTTCTGGTGTCGAACCCAAGTTATGGAAGGTGATTCGAGCAAACACGGGAAGGGAGCTCGGTGGAGCGGGGACACCTTCACCGGCTAACCAGGTTACGTTGTGTGTCCCACTGATGGGCCGGATCTGGATTCGGACCTGAAACAAATATAATCCGCTTGTTCTTGTCACCAACCCAACCCGATCGGTCCACAACGTTTTGAAATACTGTAATCATGTCATGGCACTCTGGGCGGACCTTTCCTTTGGCACCCCCCCCCACCCCGAGGCGGACCCTTCCTTTGGCACCCCCCCCACCCTGAGGCGGACCCTTCCTTTGGCACCCCCCACCCCGAGGCGGACCCTTCCTTTGGCACCCCCCACCCCGAGGCGGACCCTTCCTTTGGCACCCCCCACCCCGAGGCGGACCCTTCCTTTGGCACCCCCCACCCCGAGGCGGACCCTTCCTTTGGCACCCCCCACCCCGAGGTGGACCCTTCCTTTGGCACTCCCCACCCCTCTCCGAGGCAGACCCTTCCTTTGGCACCCCCTCCCGAGGCGGACCCTTCCTTTGGCACTCCCCCCTCTCCGAGGCAGACCCTTCCTTTGGCACCCCCACCCCGAGGCGGACCCTTCCTTTGGCACCCCCCACCCCTAGGCGGACCCTTCCTTTGGCACCCCCCCCCCACCCCTAGGCAGACCCTTCCTTTGGCACTCCCCCCTCACCCCGAGGCGGACCCTTCCTTTGACACTCCCCCCACCCCGAGGCGGACCCTTCCTTTGACACTCCCCCCCACCCCGAGGCAGACCCTTCCTTTGGCACCCCCCACCCCGAGGCGGACCCTTCCTTTGGCACTCCCCCTCTCCGAGGCAGACCCTTCCTTTGGCACCCCCACCCCGAGGCGGACCCTTCCTTTGGCACCCCCCCTCCCCACCACCAATAGGTGGACCCTTCCTTTGGCACCCCCCCCCCTGAGGCAGACCCTCCCTTTGGTACCCCCTCCCTCCCCTCTTGAGCTTTCTTGAAAGTAAGGTAGTATTCTAAACATTTATGACAGATATGACTACAAGCCGGTAGGCGACATGGCTGCTCGCTCCATATGGAAAGCTGGCCGACGCGACTAGCCGATATTCATGTACATGTTATCAATCAATTTAGCACAATAAATATGATTATCACAGCCCTCTTAGTTTGCGCCCAGAAACCCGCCTTGTGAAATTTCAGGCATGTTTCCAAAGAGACTCTAACAAATGGCAGCCCTGGTAATTCCATTTATCAATTCGCTAAAGATTTTATTTTTTATATGATGCTGTAAGACATTCTCCTTGGGCACAAAAAAACAGGTCCCCCGGAGGTTCAGTTTCGGAGGTATTGATTTTTTTTGTGCAGTCTACAATAAGTGTATGATGTACGATAAAAGTATTTTAGATGTTGCTAAGCAACGGAGGTGTGCATAGCAACCATTAATTTTTGTGTACATGCTCGCCACATTGTACACATTTCACCCAAGTTTCATCAAAATCAGACTCTTTCTCTTCGAGATATTCACAATTAACCGTTTCTGAAATGTTTGACATGTACTTGCCCAAAACCTATCTCCTCCTACAAATATTTTTTGTTAGGGCTGCAAATTGGCATGAAGGGAGCTAGATAGATTGCGCACAGAACTCTAAGCTTCGATTTTTTTTATTTAATTTTGATTTTTTTTTTCGATTTTGACCACTTTAAAGGGCCGTTGCTATGCCGTTGCTAGGGCCCGGGGTCCCATATTCGAAAGCACACGATTCCCAGAAATGTTGGTCCTACCTACCAAATTTCATGTCCCGAATAAGGGTGCTCTAAGAGCAGCCAATGTATTAATAATGTGAGAAGGACCTACGTGTTGAGTGCACATTTACAATCACGATTTCTTAAAACCACAACAATATCAGAATGTCACTTGCAATTATAACCATCATTATCTCATCTTGATTGCCAGCCAGACAGAGTAAAAATACAAGGTCCATCTAAAATAACAGGACTGACTTTACAGAAATTTTATTCCAAAAAAAAAAAATTGAAATCACAGCTTGTCCCCTTCAAAATAGTTTCCCTCCAGTCTCACACACTTGTCCATCCTCTTCTTCCACGCTTCGATGCATCCCCGGAAGGCTTCTTCTGGAATCCTCCAGAGCTCCGTCGTCACGACCCTTTTGATGGCCTCCACATCAGGAAATTGGGTCCCCTTGATCACCCCCTTGAGCTTGGGGAAAAGGAAAAAAATCACAAGGGGCCAAGTCTGGCAAATACAGGGGTTGCTCCAGATTTGGCACGTTCCTCTCCGCTAGAAAATGTCAGATGCTCAGGGCACTGTGAGCAGGGGCATTGTCATGGTGGAGCACCCAGGCATTGTTCTCCCACAGATCCCTCCTCTTGTCCCGGACTGATCTCATGAGGCGCCGGAGGATCTCCTTGTACACGTATTGATTCACTGTTTGACCCTGTGGTAGAAACTCGAAGTGGACGACGCCCTTGATGTCAAAAAACACGATGAGCATCACCTCGACCTTCGACTTTGACATCCTTGCTTTCTTTGGTCTTGGTGATGCCGGACTTTACCACTGACGACTCTGCCGTTTGGTCTCGGGATCGTATTCGAATATGTACTGTACTGAAATGGGAGATACTTAGCAGGCAGACACGAGCGGGGGAACAGTCGAGCCGGGCTGTGTTGCACAAGCGTGAGCGCGGGCGTACTGTGCCCGCGGCTCTCCTTTATTCCGTATGCACACGCACAAGCCGCGTTCGACTCCAGCATTCCTACGACGCCTCAGGCGGCGCGCACACCTTATATCCCTTGCAGATACGATGACCACTCCGACCACTCCCACACCACCATGCCCTTCCCCGCAGGCCCGCAGACTCCACCACACTCCTCCCCCCTAAAACTATGATTATTAAATGATCAGCATTATAAGAAGCATAGACAACACGAAGAACTTCGGTATAATAATCATGCAAATAAAATGAAAACAGCGAAGTATAACAGCACATCACATATAATGCGTGGAAGCGAGCTACCGGAGAAGCACAGCAGCACTACACAGCGAAAACGCCCCCAGGCAGACTTGAAACAGATAAACCTTTCGAGGCCGGACCCCCGTTGTCTGGAACCCGCGGCGCCACCGCCAGACCCAACCGACCTTGGTGGGGGCGCTGAACAGCACCCTTGGCTGGAAGCAACAAACACTCCCCAACCCCCACGCACCATAATCAGTTGAGATTCCACCGCATGGCCAAAACGGCCTTGAGCGCACCCAGAGAGCCACGCCCCAGGCGCCAGACACGTCTGACCTCGCTGAAAGCAGAGGTGGGGGTAACGCCGACCAGCGCACGAGTCCCAGCTCCGAGTCTATCTCCGAGACCCACACGGCAGTTAGACAGTAGTAATTCCATTTAAACCACACTTCAACCATAAGCTCGTTATAAATCAATAGGAATAACATTTGAACCATTGCAAATTCATTTTTCCGTACAGCGCGCTTTTTTGATAAAATCCCAGCACATGACAAAGCAATTACCTGCGGCCTGGGGCAACTGGAGGCCAATAAACCTTCTTTATTCGCCCCCACATCACATTGATCATAACACCAACTCCATTGACTGATCCCCGCCAAATCCACTTTCACACGAGAACTGCTGGCATTTATTTCAACAACGTTAAACCGGAAGGAAGTCGAGCAAGGAAAAACATATATGCCCTGAACAACAACCCACAACCCACATCACGAGTCCGTTTCTTGGTTGTCGACTTGATGTTGCGACTCGCGACTCCCTTTAACGCCATGGGCTCACCGCCACCTGTTGAAGCTGCCTGAACAACACTGACGCGCATCGCCTCACGAACCCTGCCGAAGCACGGGAACTCATCGCGAACGAAGCGCGGGAACTCATCGCGAGAGCTGATACGGCTCTCGCCGCTCCTGGAGCGCACATCACCGCCGCAGGCAGCAACGAACGGTCGCTCCCGCTGCATCGACACGGCCGCCGCCGCCAGAGCCTCACCCTCGGTACTCGACGAAGGTCTCGAAGAGAGCACTGGCACATCTGGAGGTACGAACCGGAACCCGTTCCGACCCAAAAGGGTCCGGCTCGCCGGGTCCGGCTCCTGCTCCGGCTCGCCGGCATCGTCATGCCCCGGCTGCAGGCTGATCTCCAGGTCACTGGGGTCCTGCTGCGGTGCCCCTTCGCTCCCGGTGCGACCGTGCTGCGGTGCCCCTTCGCTCCCGGTGCGACCGTGCTGCGGTGCGCGCCCTCGTCCCGCACCGCTAGGCGCGCGAGCACCCTGCGGCACTTGTGCCATCGCGCGGACTCCGGGCTGCGCGACCTGCGGCACTTGCGCGGTCACCGCGTGGCCCTCGGGATTAGCCGCCATGCTCCAGCTGGAGCTACTCATTACGTCCTGGCTAGCAATGGCGTGGACATCCGTGAGTGTCTGCTCGACAGATGAAGCAGTCGCGACCGCCAAGTCGAATGTGATGTCGGTCAACCGTAGGATGGCTGCTCGCAGACCAGAAATAAAACGATCTCTGAACCGTGCCGGACGCTCCTCTGTCGTGAATTCGCACGGCACAGCCGAATGCGATGCGCGGCCAGCACGAGTGGACTCAATTCGACACCCGATCCGTGCCTCGCTCACTCCCCCCCCCCCTGCCACTGATCTTGTCATCTCCGGATCAATTGCAAGCAGGTTTCGACCCGGGATGGAAGGATCGCCTCACACACCGCCATCTATGACCGTAACAATGGGCGATGACCCTCGGCCCACACACCGTAGACGACCTCGAGAGCTCAGACCGCCGTCCGAGTGATTGCATTGCCACGCTCGCCCACGACCCGCGCCGCAGACCGTGCGCATGGCCGTGCGTGCCTGGCCCATCGCGATGACCCCTAGACCATCTGCTGTGCCCTGACCATCAAGACCTCGGACATTCTCCAGAGCTTGCGCGACGTCCCACGCCGCGTTCGAGCCGAAACGCGTGTCCTCGACAAAACGAACAGGAAAATGAACCAAACGAACGAACGTTGCCCATTCGACGTGGCCGAAGTCTATTCCGACGAAGGCGGGCACGCGTACGTTTGCCGTGCACCGACCCTCTGCCATGTTCGCGCTGGCGAGACCTTTGGCTCCGTAGCTTGGAACCGCATGGGTCATTTGCCGCCCTTACACACGCCGATCCGAAGATCCTCGTTCGCCAACTGTACTGTACTGAAATGGGAGATACTTAGCAGGCAAACACGAGCGGGGGAACAGTCGAGCCGGGCTGTGTTGCACAAGTGTGAGCGCGGGCGTACTGTGCCCGCGGCTCTCCTTTATTCCGTATGCACACGCACAAGCCACGTTCGACTCCAGCATTCCTACGACGCCTCAGGTGGCGCGCACACCTTGTATCCCTTGCAGATACGATGACCACTCCGACCACTCCCACACCACCATGCCCTTCCCCGCAGGCCCGCAGACTCCACCACAGAATATCCACGATTCATCGCCAGTAATAGTTCTCCCGAACAGGTCTGGATCGTCCTCGAGGCGCTCGATAATGTCTTGACAGACACTGACTCTTTGCTGTTTCTGTTGCTCGGACAACAGCTTGGGGACCATCTTTGCACACACCTTGCGCATTTTGAGATTTTCAGTGATGATGCTCCAGACAGTGTCGTTGTTGATGGAAAGTTCCTCAGCAATCGTTCGCACCGTGAGTCGACGATCTGCGTGCACCATCTGCTTAACACGCTCCATGTTGTCCGCCGTTCTGCTCGTTGAAGGTCTTCCAGACAGTGGATCATCTTCAACCTCCTCCCGTCCCTCTTTGAACCTCTTGTGCCATTCAAGTGAACGTGACATCGTTTCTTCCCCGTAGACTTGATGCAGTGCAGCATTCTGAAGGATTCGGAAGGTGTTTTGCCAAGCTTGGCAAGAAACTTCAGATTGGCTCTCTGCTCACGATGCATAGCGCGACGACTCAAACTAGACAACGTGTAAAGCACGACCTGTGAAAAATCACACAATGAGCGCAGTCAACCATCACCAATCATATATATATATATATATATATATATATATATATATATATATATATATATATATATATATATATATATATATATATATATATATATATATATATATATATATATATATATATATATATATATATATATATATATATATGTTGCGAAAGACTGTGACGCAACCCGTTCATCCAAGTTGTGTAAGTGGAGCACACAGCAGGCTCAGTCCCGTTACTTTTTAAACGGACGTCGTATTATCTTCCTCCTCTCTGCACATGCGCGATCGGAACAAATTCAGCGGTTCATTTTCCAATTCACGTTCAAAATATAACATTCAATTTAAACAAGTTGCTTCTCGATCATAAACTAATGTTTATAGATGGATAGACAGACATGAACCAATTGCTTAATCCCGCTTCTTGTTTCACGTGCTCAGGGTAAAAATGAAAAAAGGTATTTGTCCGCTGCGTGGACATAAACGTGCATCAACGCAGCGTCTGTACACCATAAAAACACAAAAATACCAGCACAAGATACACCACTCGATGCACCACACGATACACCACTCGGTATACACCACTCGGTATACACCACGCAAACCAAGTCCTGGTGAGGTTTTGTAATCTCTCATTTCTCTTGAGCTTGTTTATTAGGCCTTTGTGGATGTTCTCTCCCACGTTCGGGTCCAGATTCTGATATTTCACACTGACTCGTGTTTCTTCTTCACTTCATCAGAAATTTGAGGAGTTGCAGCAGAGGAATCAAAACATCTCCAGTGCTTGGTCCAGACGCCAAGCACTGGACCTTAAGAGGAGGAGGAGGAGGAAGAAGAGGATAACAAAGTGTAAGGGCCCAGGTGTTTTGCTTTGGTTGTTTTGTTGTAAATTGTTTCCGTAATCGGTTATAATGGTTGAACCTTTCCGAGCATGAGAGGGTCTCGTTGGACCACTTATCACCATTATAGTCACGTGTGAGGTTTAAACAGCAAATCAACATCGGAAAGTGTGGTAAATATAATATAAAGTTCCTTTCCTGCCGCAGCCGATCTCGTCTTGTCTTATGGGGATGATGGTGAGGTCCAGGGCGAGAGCAAGACTCAGCAGGAGATGGAAGATGATCACGGGACACCTGGTGCAGATGCCAAAGGGTGATGTACTTCTCTTTTCTCCATTGTCGTTTTCACCCATTGGGTCGATCTGTCCCTGCTTTAATACCCCAAACCTGTGGCTTTGACCAACGGTCGATCTCTGTCCACCATCCCGCCACAGGTCGGATTACGACCATCGATGGAATGAGCTGCGGCAGTTCTTCCACGCAAATCGGAACCTCGATCGCCCTGCATGTAACCGACCGCTTCCTCCGGTCAGTCAGGTCACCGATGACCTCCTGTGTGTTTTCAGGTCTTGACTAGTGATAAACGGGTGGTTCAGGTGATTTGAACGTTTCTCTACTTGGCTGGTTGGTACAGGGGAAGCTGGAGAAGAACATGGAAAGGGCTGTGGTTGCTGGAGATGTGGACAAGGCGCAGGAACTGAGCGACCAGTTGGCAACGCGTCAGGTAAACGAATACAGCATCCTGAAAAAAAAAGATAAATGTGGTAATTACAGGTTATTTAGTGTGGTTATATATGGGTTAATTATCCATGGGGTTCAGAGGGTTTTGGGTGGTACTTCCTTTTCATCTGTTGAACACTAAATTTCCTATCAGGCATCAATAATGACCAGTAGGAAAAGACCAGATTTTGGAAGGCAGATTACTCCCTCACTGAAGGTCATTAATAAACCACCTGATAATCCATTCATGTGTTAATTGTCCTCAGAATGAGGTTTAAATCCCAATCTTTAATCCCACCCACTTCACCTGTTTTGGTACCCACAACCTTTGGGATGGTCTTCACCACTGGGCGAGCACAGGATGCAAGTTTGGATAAAGATTTTATTGACGGGTATTATTGTTTTGATTTGTTTTGTTTTTTTTCTTGCATTTTCCTTCCTCACCTTGATCCAGTTTGGGGTGATGGTGGCTCGGGCTGTGGACTGTCGGACCTTTGTGAAAGAGCAGCAAAGTGTGGCCAAGGCACCGGCACAGAGACAAAGGAGGTCCAGGCTCGCCTGGGGGTGAGATCCCCGGGAGGGAAGATGTTCCACGCGGAGACAGAAATGTCACGACGTGATAAGACCTCAAATGGAATGAACATCACATTTATAACTAGCGGGGCATTCAGTAAAGTGCATACCTGCGCTTTGCAATGCCTGGTCTAGTAGAACGTATCGGGCCCAATAATTTTTTGAAATATCATGCTGTATATTGTTTCTGATCCCATCTCACAATAGTGAAGAATAACTTTGAAGATTAAAAAAAAAAAAAAATTCTAGTATCCAGATCCAGCTCGGATCTTCACCACAATCGAATCGGTTCGTCCTCGTCACACACCCAACTTGCCCACCAAATTTCATCGGAATCAGTCCATAACGTTTTGAGAGATCCTGTACACAAACAAACAGACGGATGAGGGTGTACACATAACCTCCTTTCACCTTTGGTGGCAGAGGTAAATAACCTGTGATTGGAGTGAGATTTAAAGATGTGTCTTGGATGTGATTGGTTGGTTCATTTGGTTTCTGAAAAAGAGGGTTTGGGGATGTTGGAAGGTGATGGTGAGGTTAACCCTGTAAGCTGGACAGAAGTAAATCACCCTCCCCCTCCCACAATTTTGGCATTTCCATCCATCCATCCATCAGGATCATACTCTGTGCAGAGCATTGGTGCTGCCAAAGCAGTCTCCTTGACTATTGGGCACAATCCTGGACGGGTCGCCAGTTGCCACTCCGACACAGGATACCAGCAAGCTGGCACTCATTTTGCCGACCTTGGAAGGATGACAGGCAGAGTCAACCCCACCTGGTATTAATTCAACAGCCGAGTGTGATTTGAACTCAGGATCCCGGGATCCCAAGCCCACCACCCTCACCATTAAGCAAACACCAGGCATATTTTGGTGTTTGATCTCCTGTAATGTTGAATAACATCTGTGGTTCTATCCCCCATTGCATTCTGATGCAAGACTTCAATGTTTATTCTGGTAAAATAGGTGTGAGGCACCATTTTGATAATAAATCTGTTCCATGTTTTATTAACATTTGGATCCAGAACAAAAGCAATCAGCTTTTACGTCACGTTTAGCTGCCATATTGATTCCTCTATGGGAAACGGTAGATAAATAATTAAACATTTGTCAGGATCTGCCTTCTTCACTGGAAAAGCTGTTTAACCACACCTCCTGGGAGGGGCAGTTTGTTTGTTTGTGTTTCAGGAACTAACTCGATGAATGGCTGGACTTTGTCCTCGAACCACACACACCCCTCCCGTAAACACCCTGTGAAATGATTAAATAAAGGGTTATCCGATGAAAGGACCGAAAGAAAACAACAACTGGAGGAAAGCGAATTTTAAGTCGATACAACTTGCTTGTCGTAAAATTTATTCCAGAATTTTAATCATTTTTGTGTTTTGTTTAAACAATTTGAACTCTCTCCACCTGAACCCCAACCCTATTGTTGTCTTCCCCTCCTCCAATCAGTTTTGAAGCCAAAAAACGATGGGAAACGAAGAGCAACATGGGCTACATGTGATGATGAGGTTGAGGAGGCTTCCTTCAGTGGGATGTGTGGCCCATGCTCATGTGGTGTCGGTTGTCTTCGGTTTCAGTAGAAGTGAACATAGATCTCGCAAGGGTGTTGTTCATCAGCAATTATCTCAGGAGGTAAATGTCATGATGATGTAAATTTAATTAAATTAATGTGTTATCGCTCGGGCACGCAGAGAAAACGTGATGTGATTGGGATAATTGAACAAGCCTGGCCTCCCTGGGCCGATGTGGATGTCACGTGTGATTACAAAGGGATTTGAACCTTCTTCACGTGTTTTATTCTTCTGATGAATATTTGCTCGAAAGATGTCACGTTTTTTCCATTCCTTTCATCATTTGATGGAGGAAGAAGCGAGCTGTTTATCATCCATTCTCACCTGGAGAAGTGTTAACTTCCTGCCAAGTAGGCAACGGTGGACTGGTGCCCACCTCCACACCCATCCCAAGAGGTGTGGGTGAGCAAACATAACATTCATTTACAATTGATCGCCTGTATGAGGGAGATGGAATGTAGTTATATCACAAAGTACATCGGCCCTTGAATGAACATTCACTTGGGTGTCCCATCTGCTTGCATTAGTTGGTAGTCGTTCCAGTCTTCAGCGAAGAGTAGGTGAGTTATCACCAGCATCTCAACTGTAGTTAATATCAGACCTCGCCGGAGGGTTCATGAAAGTCGGCACAAAATCGTTACCCAGCCGACCCCACACGAAGGTGAGAAGGATTTAGACGAGGAAAGTAGTGGTAGAGTTGTAGATAAGGGGGATTGAAGATGATTGTGAAACCCAACTTTGATAAAAAAAAAACCAGTAGTCAGCAGCAATTCTGACACACAACAACCTCACACCCCTTCCTATACACTCCTAACTCTCACTCCCCTCTGTTACACACCCTCATATACTCCTCCCTTACACACCACTTCCTATACACTCCTAACTCTCACACCCCTCTCTTACACACTCTCCTTTACACTCCCCTCTGTTACACACCCTCACTCATACACCCTTCCCTTACACACCCCTTCCTTACACTTCCCTCGGTTATACACATTCACTCATACACCCCTCCCTTACACATCCTCACTCATGCACCCCTCCGTTACACACCTTCACTCGTACACACTTCCCTTACACACCCTTTCCTTTCACTTCACTCCATTACACACCTTCACTGACACCCCCCCCTTATACATCCTCACTCATGCACCCCTCCCTTACACACCTCTCCATTACATACCCCTCCATTACACACCCTTCCTTACACATCCTCACTCATACACCTCTCCCTTAGGTACCCTTCCCTTAAACACCTCTCCCTTAGATACCCCTCCCTTCCACACCCCTCCCTTAGATACTCCTCCCTTATGCACCCTCTCTCACACTCCCCTCCCTCACATTCCCCTCCCTTACACACCCTCCCTCACACTCCCTCCCTTACACACCCTCCCTCACATTCCCCTCCCTTACACACCCTCCCTTACATACCCCCCATTACACACCCCTCCCTTACATACCCCCCTTACACACCCCCCTTACACACCCCTCCCTTACACACCCCTCCCTCACACCATGCCAACCCCCAAATCCAAGGTTTTTTCTGGTGATGTGTTTCCTCTTTCTCTTGAACATTTCCCTTCATTGCGATGAAAACCTCATGTAATAAACCGGATTTATTTAACTTGATTGAATTAAACAATTTTCTCGGCTGAGTCTTTGTTTACGTTATTTTCTGCAATTATTTCACATCCAAAATGATCCTTCTTGGTTCAAACTTTTTTTGGGGTCAGATCTTATTGTGAAGATTTATCAACTCACCCAGTGGATTCATCCACTCACTGTGCCATCACTTACTTGGGGTCAGATCTTATTGTGAAGATTTATCAACTCACCCAGTGGATTCATCCACTCACTGAGCCATCACTAACTTGAGGTCAGATCTTCTTGTGAAGATTTATCCACTCACTGTGCCATCACTAACTTGGGGTCAGATCTTCTTGTGAAGATTTATCCACTCACTGTGCCATCACTAACTTGGGGTCAGATCTTCTTGTGAAGATTTATCCACTCACTGAGCCATCACTAACTTGGGGTCAGATCTTCTTGTGAAGATTTATCCACTCACTGTGCCATCACTAACTTGGGGTCAGATCTTCTTGTGAAGATTTATCCACTCACTGAGCCATCACTAACTTGGGGTCAGATCTTATTGTGAAGATTTATCCACTCACCCAGTGGATTCATCCACTCACTGTGCCATCACTAACTTGGGGTCAGATCTTCTTGTGAAGATTTATCCACTCACTGTGCCATCACTAACTTGGGGTCAGATCTTATTGTGAAGATTTATCCACTCACCCAGTGGATTTATCCACTCACTGAGCCATCACTAACTTGGGGTCAGATCTTCTTGTGAAGATTTATCCACTCACTGTGCCATCACTAACTTGGGGTCAGATCTTCTTGTGAAGATTTATCCACTCACTGTGCCATCACTAACTTGGGGTCAGATCTTATTGTGAAGATTTATCCACTCACTGTGCCATCACTAACTTGGGGTCAGATCTTATTGTGAAGATTTATCCACTCACTGAGCCATCACTAACTTGAGGTCAGATCTTCTTGTGAAGATTTATCCACTCACTGTGCCATCACTAACTTGGGGTCAGATCTTCTTGTGAAGATTTATCCACTCACTGTGCCATCACTAACTTGGGGTCAGATCTTCTTGTGAAGATTTATCCACTCACTGAGCCATCACTAACTTGGGGTCAGATCTTCTTGTGAAGATTTATCCACTCACTGTGCCATCACTAACTTGGGGTCAGATCTTCTTGTGAAGATTTATCCACTCACTGAGCCATCACTAACTTGGGGTCAGATCTTATTGTGAAGATTTATCCACTCACCCAGTGGATTCATCCACTCACTGTGCCATCACTAACTTGGGGTCAGATCTTCTTGTGAAGATTTATCCACTCACTGTGCCATCACTAACTTGGGGTCAGATCTTATTGTGAAGATTTATCCACTCACCCAGTGGATTCATCCACTCACTGTGCCATCACTAACTTGGGGTCAGATCTTCTTGTGAAGATTTATCCACTCACTATGCCATGACTAACTTG
Source organism: Eptatretus burgeri (assembly GCF_056783735.1). Classification (NCBI taxonomy): domain Eukaryota; kingdom Metazoa; phylum Chordata; class Myxini; order Myxiniformes; family Myxinidae; genus Eptatretus; species Eptatretus burgeri. Next base: position 9,976,427 of record NC_140971.1, on the reverse strand, counting down.
GGGTCAGATCTTCTTGTGAAGATTTATCAACCCACCCAGTGGATTCATTCACTCACTGTGCCATCCCTAACAGGAGAGGGAGGTGAATAAATCTTTGAGGCCACAACACAACATTGCCATTGCTTTTCCAGAAGAGTTAGGAACGTGCGATCGCTAATTCCAGTACAGTTCACAGTTGTATTCAAGAAGTCTGAACAATGAGTACTGATTGTGTGATTTTGTAATCCGTAACTCGTCGCAGTTTTTGTGAAAGTATTTCGTACGGTTTATATGAACCCCGGTGGTGTAGTTCGCGGCAGCGTCCTGAGGAAATGAGAGTCATCTTGGAACCAGATTAATTAAATAATTGCTCCGTTCGTGCGAGCGAGGAATTGTAGGTTTTGTGCAAAGCGCACGAAGGTGTTCGTGTTGGTATTTCGTGTTTGTGTACACACTATATAAGTCGCCGTGAGGGAGGAAAACAACAATCTCGATCGGAGTCACGAGCGTGACGATCGGGCGTGGTGACGTCACGTGGAGTGATCGCGATGGACGTGCCGGTCGTGCTGAGGCGGCTTAAGATGTTTTCCTTTTTCGGATTGGTTTTGCTGGTTTCCCGGATCAGCGGCTCGGCTGTGCGACAGGTAATGGAGGGCAACCCGAGCACGCGGTTCAGTGAGTCAACTTGGCATCATTACAGTGGAATTTGAAGGCGTTGGGATTTCTAAATGTTGGGAAACAACTGGAAAAGTGGTTGTGTGTGTGTGTGTGTGTGTGTGTGTGTGTGTGTGTGTGTGTGTGTGTGTGTGTGTGTGTGTGTTTGTGTGTGTGTGTGTGTGTGTGTGTGTGTGTGTGTGTGTGTGTGTGTGTGTGTGTGTGTGTGGTGTGTGGTGTGTGGTGTGTGGTGTTTTATTTCATTTACAGCACTGGATATTCAGTGTATATAATCGTTAAAAATTTATTTATTTATCGGAACGTAAACTTTGGCCCTTGATGGGGTTGGTTGGGTGTTCTTGATTATTGCAGACGGTCAGTGAGGAGGAGGAGGAGGGCGATGGAGGGAGGGAGACGGTCAGTGAGGAGGAGGGTGATGGGGGAGGCAGACGGTCAGTGAGGAGGAGGGAGACAGTGATGGAGGAGGCATTCAGTGAGGAGGAGGGAGATGGTCAGTGAGGAGGAGGGAGACAGTGATGGAGGAGGCATTCAGTGAGGAGGAGAGATGGTCAATGAGGAGGCTGATGGTCAGTGAGGAGGAGGGAGACAGTGATGGAGGAGGCATTCAGTGAGGAAGAGGGCGATGGAGGAGGGAGATTGTCAGTGAGGTCGATGGAGACAGACTGTCAGTGAGGAGGTGGGCGATGGAGGAGGTGGTCAATGTAGGAGGCAGACTGTCAGTGAGGAGGTGGGGATGTTAAAAGGATGGTTTTGTTGGAGGTGCTGTCTGGGCGTAAATGTATTCAAAATGTGTCGAGTTCGTTACGAGCAAAGCCATTCTGATAGATGTCCTACGTGTTCCTGAGTCGGCTATTTCTCAAAGCAAACGAGCGAGATGAAAGTGCAGCAATCAATTGGCTGTGCGCTGGAACTCAGAAGCTGCATTCTGTCTTGGCAGTTGATTTCAATAAAGCAATGTTTGCAAAATATTCAGTGCATCATGGTAGCATCGCTTCTTTGATGTTCTGAATGCTAGTACTACCGGTCATGAAGCATCTGGCAATGTTGGAGATCAGTCTCCTGTAGGTGGTCAGGATTTAGCTGGCCAAGTGGATGTCGATGTTGAAAGCTCCTGTGCTGTATCTTGTGATGACCAGTTCCACATTGGTCGAGTATTATCAATCGCAGAAGGAAACCCCAAGGTAGCAGAAATGGAATTTTTGAAAGATATTCCCAGGGTCATTCAATTGGCTTACAAGGGATGTGAAAGAGAAGATGGCCCATCTTTTTGTCTTCTGTGGACATGGACCTTTCAACATTCCTGACCTCAACAACATCAAAAGAGGAGGAGATTGGGACCATACTTTGTGCAGAGCATTGGTGCTGCTTAAGCAGTCTCCTTGGCGATTGGGCACAATCCTGGACGTGTTGCTACTCCGACACAGTGTACCAGCATGCTGGCACTAATTTTGCCGACCTCGGAAGGGTGACCGGCGGGGTATTCCATGTCAAGTGTACTCACCCTCCGACACTAATACCTCATTTTCTCCCCATATGTTGGTCATTTATTCACTTTGGTGAAAACTCAAAATACCAACTTTTAGACCTTTTAGACATCGGGCCCTATTTTAGGGCCCCCCCAAATTTGGGTGTCCCCGGCTGCCCCACAATCTTCCAGAGGCCAGATCCCAGGTTGTCATGGTCCGATTTGGCTAATCTTGGTATCAAAATGCTCGTAAAAGCGAGATCTTTCGAATCGCGGAAAGTAAAATCGCTCAAACAGTCATTCAAAAAGTTATAGTTTGGGGCGCCCTTTGACCTTGGGCCCCCGCTCCCCAGCCAAACCGATGGTCCCGATTTTATTTTATTTTATTTTATTTTATTTTATTTTATTTTTTTCTTTGTGTGAGAATACCCCTTCATATACCCCAACACCTCAGCATAAATGAAAATGGGATCTCAATGGGTTCAAGTGTGATTGTTTTATTGTTCGGGGACTCGGGTGCTGGACACACAATATTTGAACACAAGATTTCCGATGCACTATATCAGTATATTGTACATAAATTTCGCACATGCACATGCAGGAACTGGAAGTGATACTAGTATGAGTTTTTCCAAGCATATTATAGTCAAGATTTTTTTTTACTGATTGCGTAGGTTCTACCTGAAGCAGTTTTTGATTTTATGGAAAAGTATATCAAATGTCTAAAATGCCGGGATCTTCAATGTCAGGAAAAAAAAAACTTTGCGGGCCCGTTTAGATGAAGAAAATTCGCTTTCACTTCATGAGTGTCCTGCAAGGCTTCCATGATGCAGGCAAGCCACCATTTTCCATCATAGTGCACTGTGACATAACCTGAGTTTCTCATTAAAAGTTGGTGTAGATTTTGAAATAGCTGACTCGATACGGTGTTCCTCACTAAGGCTGAATTTGCTTACTTGAAGAACAGTTTCACAAATAGGGATGAAAGCATAAAGTTTTTTTTTTTGAGTTCCAGCTGTGGTTTTGACAGTTTTTAACCTTTCTTCCAGATTTCTTTCTTCCTCGTCATACGCCTCTTGGATCCCGTAACCGAACTTAATTTCATTCAAAACATTTTCAGCAAAGGCGAAAAGATCTTTTGGCGAAATAATTTGACTGTCGTAAGGTCTACGCAGGCTCTCACGTGTTGCTTCTCGTTTGACTGTACCTCCCACGCCATCTGAAGGGCCCTTGCCATGACTTGTGGCAAAAAAATGCCATTCTGCGTCGATACCATGCTCTGATTTGTGACAACATAGGTTTATGAAGGCTTTGCAATTCTTCTATTGGCCAGCACAACTGTCTGAGAAGTAGTAAAGTTTCTTTACATTTCCAAAGCTGGATTTAAAGTGTTCAATGAGCATTCTTTGGAATAGGTGGACTGAGACAACGTCGTGAGTATTGCATTCTGATGTAATCGTGAACGAATCGTGGTTTAATTTGCCATCGTCCGATTTGAAATAGTAAACCCAGGGGTGAATTGTCGCTTGAGAGCATTTCCAATGGAATCCTTGGGCCACATCCTGTATGACAAATGAATAGTTCTCTGAGGAGTCTCCAACAATTACAAATTCTCCTTCACCGATTTCGTCTTTCTTATTTTTCAGAAACTGAGATTGGGCCTTGGCAATGAAGTTGTCTCACTAATTTCACCGCGCGTTCACAGAATTGATGAATGAATTCTTCCAAAGGCAGGACCATGGAGCTCAGTTCAGATCTGTCGGTGGATGTCCACCGTTTTAAACTGAATTTCATCAATTTCCTCTTGTTCATAAGCACTCAGTAGCTCGGTTTTGAAGTCTTCAATTGATGGGCAACTTTCACAAGTTCTGAAATAACATGCCGGTTGTGCTGGGTTACAAACTATGCGTGCTATCACATGATTGCTTGGAAGTTTGGCTATCTGTGGCATTTTGGAACCCAACATCATGAGTTTCACATTTTGATGTATCGTACATACACATACACTGTGTGTACCGCCTGAACCGGCCAGGACGCACTCCGAGGGACGGAGCATGGTGAACTTCGTGAATCCAACTTTCAAGCCAGGGTTCTCTCTTTGAATATCTGAAACAGTTCCTTGAGATTGTTTAGTACCTGGTGCTTTTGAATTTTGTATTTTCCATGTTCATTCCTGACCACCACACAGTCCTTTTTTCCCGGCATTATTCGGCTGACTTCATCACTTCGGTAAAATTTGGTTACGGCGGATTTCACTAAGTTAGGCAATATTTTACCCTGTTTGGGATTTGGAGACTATGGCATACCATTTTCTTTCTGTAAATTTTTGGCTTGCACAGCCATTCTTTGGGAGCAACTGAATTCACTCATCATCCCTCTGATGCTCATATTCCGAGCAAATATTGTCAGTGTACGTATTTGCTCTGAACGGCTCGAAACAACGTATGTTTCTTTAAGGCTTTTGATCACCTCTGGCATGCAGTTTTCATCACATTTTGACGCTGTATTTTGTGTTTTATCTGCAGTGCTTGGTCTAGCAACTAGTTCTTATTTCTTTCGCACAGAATCTTCCACTTTACTTCGCTTTTCAGGAACGTACCCTGGGTTCCTTTCCGCCTTTCGTTTGTTGAATGGGCTTTCGCTTATCGATAACGACTGGTTTAATAGGTCAACTTCTGCTTCTCGCTCAAAAACCTCCTCGTCCTCGTCTGTCGAAATAGATTCTGCAATGCCTTCGATAGTACCTTCTGATGATGATTTCGAACTGGTCGAAGATGATTCTTCAATACACTCTGGTGACAACAGTTTTTTTTTTTTCTGCACAAAGTACAAAGTCTGTCTTTTGTTTTTCACCTTTGAAGAAAATTTCATCAACATATTGTTGCGAATTCGCGCCCGCCGGCGTGCGAACGGCCACATAACTCGAATCGCGGCACGTCGCCCACCGGACGGACAATTCTGTCGTGACCCTCTCGGACTAACGCCGGGAGCTAGTCATGGGTGGGCCTTTCGGCCTCACCACGATCGTGCCAATCGGCCCCCCGCGTGGGATAGGGTTGTTCGCCAAACTCGACCTACCTAAGTACCCACGCGGAGGGTAGACCGGGCGATTGCACCTCGCCGCAGGTCGACTCCGGACACGGGCCACTTAAGCGATCTGTTCCGTACTATCAGGATAACCGAGCGGTGTTATCGTCGGCCTCGACGGTTCAAATTAATTATCGGGCGTATTAAGCCCACGACCAACCCTTTACGTGAAGCAAGATGGAGATTCAATTAAAGAAAAGACGAAGCGAAACGGGAAAACAGTTCAACATGATGCACATTTTTTCGCACTATCTCAGCGTGGGGGAAAGGGGGGGGGGAATTGTTGATGCTCTGGGGAAGTAGGATAGCTGGCTTGCTTGGGTCCCGCGACGAGCGATCCCACCGCGACCTCGTCGCCGACCGCCGTCTTCCTTGCCTCAGACCCGAACTCCTCGGTCTCTTCCCCAATTCTCCTCAGCCAACTGCAGCAAACCACCTGTACGCCCTCGCCTCCCGACTCCACTCCGCGCTCCAACCCGACTCTGCCCAAAACACTCTCCGCTCTTCTGAGGCCGACTCTGCCTAAACCGACTCTGCCAAGACCGACTTGACCCAAACCGACTCTGCCGCTGCCACACTCTGCTCTCCAAAACGACTCTTTTAAAACCGCCTCGTGCTTGCTGATTGGATGGATCAGAAGTGGGCGTGTAGTATTCCTGATCCGAATTCTCCTCGGAAAGGCCGCATTTTGCACTCGCGGCTCGGCGCGCGTCCCGTACGAGCCCAGGACAGCCTGATGCTCCGTGCTCACAAGTGGTGCGGGAATGGCCATAGAAGGAGAGAGGTGATGGTTTATGGCCATGGTGCCATTCGGAATGGCAGTGATGCGATGTTTGCGGGAGCGAGTTGTGAAGGTAAAGATCGTGGCTGTTGGCGTTGTTGTGGTTGGTGGTTGTGTGATGGCGGTTGAGACGTGGTTGGTTCAAAATAAAGATAGAACAGAAAAACGGCTATCTCAAAGGGTCGCAGCCTGAAAATCACACTTATTCCCATTAAACAACGGGTTTGGGGCTAACTACACATGTACTTACAGAGATATCTCACCTACGGGACCTGAATGGTGGTTTGCAAATTTCCACAACCGTAACAATATCATTTGACATATTGCGAAGATCTTTTCCTAGTTTCATTTTAAGGTAGCTGAACAGATCACAACAGTATTTTTGGAACTCATTTCGATCTTCAGTCGTCATGCTTACTGCAAAATATACAAAAACTGAGATTAGTCCATTTATAACTTAATTTGATGATTGTTATACAAAAAAAATGTACACTTAAAAATCAATAGGCAGAATAATTTTTTTGCAAATGGTGCAATATATATATATATATATATATATATATATATATATATATATATATATATATATATATATATATATATATATATATATATATATATATATATATATATATATATATATATAATATATTTTTTTCCACACAAGGGGCTACAAAAGTAGGTATACAGTAAGGATTATACCAGTATTAGTGGTGCTAGGATTCATTTATTCTGAAAACTCACTCCGTGGGAGTACCTCCTATGCAGCTTCCCTTCGCAGGGCAGCTCACCGGATGATGGGATTGGGGCAAAGCCTTCGGTACCCCCAATCTTTGATAGGAGGAAAACCACGGGGTAACATCCCTGGGTCAGATTGCGGGAGAGTGTGTCGGAGTGGTTCTGAGGTGTCGTCCACCAGACGGCGGTCTCCTTGGGTTAACCTGAGGCAGTCCCTTTGGGTGGGTGCCTGGAATGTCCTATCCCTAAGAGAGGATGATCACCTGTCTCTATCATCTGAGCTCAAGTGTTTGGACATCGGGATTGCAGCTCTCTCTGAGGTTCGGAGACCGGATTGCGGCGAGATAATGGTGGGTGGTTACACCTACTATTGGTCTGGTCGCGCTGATGGTTGCAGTAGCTGTGTCCAATAAGCTGACCCCAATGATAATTGTAGTAACACCGGTCAACCAGCGTATTGTGAGATTAAGGATTGGTCACTCCTTGGGTGTCATTTCCTTGGTCTCTGTTTATGCTACGATCTTCGCAAAGAAGAATTTTGTCTCAAGGGACACTTGAGACCATTGACCAGAGTCGCAGGGCCGGGCTGAATGGCAGTGCTGAGCTGTTCAGGGAGCTGAGGCGTAAAACTGTATGTGCACTGAGGGTGGACAAGGAAGCCTATGTGTGAGGGGGAAGAGCATCACCTGTGTACAGGTGATTCTCGTCCCGCTTACAGGGGAATTCGCACATTACGTTCATCCGAGCCCATCCCTCGGAGCACTGCAGTTAGAGCAGAGAGTGGAAGGCTCTTGACAGAGGAGTCTGAAGTGAAGGCCCGCTGGGCCGGTTATTTTGAGTGGTACCAGGCTGATCCCCTAAGCTGTCGAGTTGGACATCAAGGGTGTTACAATCCCTGTTGCTGACCCTCGAATCAACTGTGGTCCACCTTCGCTTGTGGAAACACGGGCTGCGGTGAACCAGTTGAAACGGGGAAAAGCTCCAGGGATCTGTGGCATCCATGCTGAACTTCTCAAGGCTGGTGGAAATGCTGCACTCGTGTCGTTGCATGCAGTTTTGTGCTCTGCCTGGAACACAGGCATCATCCCAACTGACTGGAAGAGGGGCCTTATTGTTCCTCTCTGGAAAGGGAAGGGTGATCGCCAAGACTACAACAACTGCCGAGGGGTGACGCTGCTCTCGGTGCCGGGCAAGGTCTTTGCTCGGATAATTCTTGATAGGGTTCGCCACCATCTGCTTGAGCACCAGCGTCCAGAGCAGTCAGGCTTTACATCAAAGAGGTCAACGATTGACTGCATCCTTGCTCTTCGTGTCGTCACCGAACGCAGACGAGAGTTTCGGCAGGGGCTGCTTGCAGCCTATGTTGATCTCTGTAAAGCGTTCGATTCAGTGAATCGGGATGTCCTCTGGAGGATTCTTCGTCTTCGTGGGGTGCCACCAAAACTGATCGATCTGATGTCTGAACTCTACTCTGGTACTGAGAGTGCTGTGAAGTGTGGTGGTACCATCTCTGACTTATTTCCAGTTGTTACTGGAGTTCGTCAGGGGTGTGTACTGGCCCCCACACTTTTCAACACTTGTATGGACTGGATTTTAGGGAGGATGTCGGAGAGATCAACCTGCATGCATCGTTTGGGAATGTCAAGATCTCGGACCTTGATTTTGCAGATGATGCAGTCATCTTTGCGGAGACTTTAGATATCCTTTTGGGGGCCCTCGAGGTGCTGAATGAGGAGTCTGAGCCGCTGGGATTACGGGTTTCTTGGGTCAAAACTAAGACCCAGTCTTTCGGTGACATCTTGGATGCTGCTGTCCTGTTTGTGTTGAGGTCGGGGAGAGATTCACTTACCTTGGCAGTGATATTCATGTCTCTGCTGGCTGTGAGTCTGAGGTCAATAGACGTCTGGGTCGGGCCTTGGGAGTCATGGATTCACTGGATCATGGGGTGTGGCGCTGCGGTACCTGTGTGGGAGGACGAAAGTCCGAGTCTTCAGATCCTTCATAATTCCAGTCTTGCTCTATGGATGCGAGACTTTGACTCTGACCAAGTATCTGAGACGGAGACTTAATTCCTTTGGTACCAGGTCTCTTCGGAGAATCCTTGGCTATCGCTGGTCAGATTGTGTCCAACGAGCGGTTGCTGAGACTCTGATGAGATTTGTTACCTGCATCGTCCGTGAGCGTCAGTTGCGGCTGTATGGACATGTGGCTCGTTTTCCTGACGCTGATCCTGCTCACCAGATTCTCTCAGCGAAGGAGTCTCATGAGTGGAGGAGGCCAGTGGGCCGACCACATGCCTCGTGGTTGCAGCAGGTTGACAATCATCTCAAGGAGATGGGGATGGGCCTGGCATCTGCCTGGGGGATGGCCAGACGGAGGCCCCTGGAGTACCGGCGGAAAGTGGACGCAGCGACGCGCTGTTCTGGCACATGCTCCCATACCTGACCTGATTCATTTAATACTAGAATTCATTTAATTCATTAAAATAAACATTTGAGAGATTAATATGCTTATATAATCAATAAAATACCTTTTGTGTGCACGTTTTGTTTTTCATTACTGTATACCTACTTTTGCAGCCCCATGTGTGTGTATATGTATACATATATATATATACATATATATATATATATATGTATATATATATATATAATTGTCGATTTCAGACATTGTCACCTGCGAGCAGGTGACATCATTGGAACGATGACTGCAAACGTCGCCCAATGTCGAATCAAGAATTAGTGATATGTGGACTCTGAACAATAAAACCATCATCACACTTGAACCCATTGAGATCCCATTTTCATTTATGCTGAGATGTTGGAGTATATGAAGGGGTATTCTCACACGAAAAAATCAGGATCATCGGTTTGGCTGGGGGCGGGGCTCGATGTCAAAGGCACCCCAAACTATAACTTTTTGAATTAGTTTCGGAGTGAATTCGAAAGATCTCGCTTTTACGAGCATTTTCATCCCACGATCATCCAAATCGGACCACGACAACCTGTGATATGGCCACTCGAAGATTGTGGGTCAACCGGGGGGGGGCCCTAAAATGGGCCCCCAGGTCTGAAAATTGACACAATGTTTTAACGTGGATACAAACACTTGCACAAAAAAATTAGTGAAATTTGAGACGATGTGTCAAAATTTCGCTGAAAAATGTGTACACTTGACATGGAACGCCCCAGACCGAGTTAACCCCACCTGGTATTAATTCAACAGCTGAACGGGATTTGAACTCAGGATCCTTGGATCCAAAGCCCACCACCCTAACCATTAAGCCAACACCAGGCGTGGCATCAAAAGAGTTTACTGGAAAGAAAAGGGCAGGCATCTGAAATAGAATCCTGATCCACACCCTACCACTTGTAAATATGCCAGTTAAGATTGTAATTGCTTTGAACTATTGTTAAATTTTGTTACACGAGACGACCAGTGAACCCGTTGGGTTCCTGTTGTGACAGCGTTTGATGAAATAAAAGATAGCTCCAGCAAACTATACCGCCGTGGTTGTTTGCATTGATTAAATACTCCCGAACAGTACTTGACTGAATTGGGAATTTATTTTTTAATGATTTTTTTTTCGTTACCCGATTTGAACGAAACTTGATGTTGCACACTGCAGGTGAATGGTAAGTAAGGTGGCCCTAAATTTTTTTGTGCTGTCGTGTACCGTTTGGGCTGTATTTCGGAAACTTACACACATACATACAAGATGAGTTTTTTTAGCAATATATATCTCATTCTAACTGTCAAAACTGATGGAACTGTCCAGTTTCAATTTTGCTGTGATTGTGTGAGGTCGGCCATGGACCTTTTTGCATAAGGGCCGGTGCTTGGGTAAATTTATCGAATTGAAGATCTCTCCTCTTTTGTATTCTGCATCTTGGACTTGCTGTATACATTAATTTAGTGACAAAGCTAGTAAATATAGATTTTGTTCCTTTTTACTTATTTTCAGAAGCTGTCGGTCTCTTACCACAGCCCTTTAAGTGGCTACTTAACTACCAGACTCAAACCAATTGAAAGTGATATCCCTTATCCCTTTTACAAGGTGCCCCACAGAAAACCAGGAAATTTGAGATTTATTTTGCCGTATTTTACCATACCAATAAACCAACATATAATAAAGTGTATCTTTGTTTTACACTTCATCCAAGTTTGCTTTTGTTTTGTTTTAAATAAACTGTACCAAATTTCCTGTTTTTTTTTTTTTTGTTTTTTTTTTTGTTTTTTTTTTGTGGGGCACCCTGTAATACAGAACTGGTCTTGCTTTCTGATACACATATAGTATAGCATGGAACGTTTTCTTCCTGCGATATACACTTCAGAAATTTTACTTTAAGTATGTCATGTCTCAAGTTGGCTGCGCAAATGTCAGTCCGTTACCATTGTAATTGAATCGGTGCACCTTGGTCTAAGAGCTTAAGAGAAATTTCATTGTTTACAAGAACCTATTGGTGTATGGATAACAAAAATAAATTCTGGAAATTTCAGACATACATTTTAGGATCTGTTCACTCGAAGGAAAATTTCACTTTTGTCAGTCTGTTACTCGTGGAATTGGCCCAAAACAAACCTAAAGTGGGTGTGATGGTTCTTGTATTATCCTGCGAACCTTCAATACCACATGTGCCTCATACAATGTACAAATCAACGGAAGCTTTGTCCATATTGCATGCTGGGCAATCTTCCTTGGTCTTTCCAATTTCTTATCTCTCTTTCTTTCTTTCTTTCTTTCTCTCTCTCTCTCTCTCTCTCTTTCTTTCTTTCTCTCTCTTTCTCTTTCTCTCTTTCTCTCTCGTCAAATTGAGTGAGAATACTGTTACGGATCTGGGGTTCAGGGCTTGCTACGAGGGAAAGCACTCGGGTCTCTCTTGAATGGCTGGTCCTGAGGCTGCCGGAGTGCCGGGCACAGATGACTTTGTGCACTGGTGGGTTGCTTAGCAACCATGAATTCCGATTGGCACTGCTAATCCTACCAGGGTTACACTACCTCACATATACTTTACCTGTGAACAGCCGAGTCAATTGGGGTGTCATGCCTAGCGATAACAATGAGTGCCTGGCTCACAAAGCAAATCGGGTGGGGTACAACTTCCCGTCAAACTACACTTGTGCACTGTCTGAGCAATACAGGAAAAGGCAACTGAGACAGATTGGACTCACTCACTCTCACTCTCACTCCAAAAGGCACATAAAAGCAGATTTAACCATCACATATTCTTATTCAATCTTACTTGCACAAAAGATTTGGCCATCATTCACTCAGGGGGGAAGAATACAAAAAGAATTTGAAAATAAAAGGAAAGCAGAGTCTCTTCTTTTCTTCCTCGTCGCACACAGCCTAATGGCTGTGCAAGCCCAAATGTGGAAGATGGCCAGTGGTACGATCGGACACGCAGCCGCATGCCCGGACCAAGTAGGTGAGTCCTCTCCGGCGTCCCAGAGATGCCAGCTATATATACGACTCGTACCGCCCTCTTCCTCATTCTTCCTCCTCAGGCCACGTCGATGAAGTTCTGCGTTCACCCTCCTTGTCCTTCGTGGCTGACAGGATCGAGACCACAGGATGAAGTTCATGGAAGGAGTGTTCTTTTCCACACGAGCTACTCCTGAAACCTTTCCTTATCCTCACGTCCCCCCTCTCTTCTTTCCCTCCCCTCATGGGTCTTCTGCGTGTCTCTTCTCCTCGTGAGCTCCTTCCTTCTTTCATGAGTCTGCGTCTCTCCTTCCTCTCGTGAGCTTTTTCTTTTTCTCCCTCGAGCATTTTTACATCTGAGCCGTCTGCTCTTTTCTCTTCCTCTCGTGAGCTCTTTCCGTCCCGGTTTTGTGTGAGCCTTCCCTGTCCGCTTCTTTATTTTATTTATTTATTTATTTTTCCCCTTCACATCCCTCTTCTCCATTCCTTCACAAGCCTTCTCCATCTCGCATTGGTCCATAGTCAATGGGGGTGGTTTCACGACGTAGCTTGTGGAATATGCCACGTCATTCTGAGGAAATGCTCGGTGCAGCCCTTTTCCCTCCCTTCACATGCCTAACCATGGCCATGATGGAATCCCCCGCATCCACCCCCTCTCTCGTGCGCAAGCATTCACCTGTACAGTCCTGCACTATACGTAATGTTTCACATTCGAGAAACATCCTGCAGCCGCTGAACATCAAGCATTGTGTGCCATGTACATGCATGCAAGAATGGAGTGACAAACGAAGAAGGACTCTGCTGGACCGAGGGGTGATTGGCTGTGGGGTTGAAGGTAAGACAGATTGGGTGAAGGAGGGATTGTCAAAAGGAGCAAGGGTGGCATACCAGACAGATTTGGAGGGATTATTGAAAGTAGCAGAGGGATTTAACAATGATGGTGTGAAGGAGGAGAGATTGAAAGGAGGGGGATGGGGGAGACTTGAAACGTTACAAAGGTGAAATGCAACCACCTTGTTGAGTATTTCCATTGGGCCACCAAAAGAAGCAAAGGCAGTCACAATCTATCTTTGGAACACTGACCTGGTAGAACATGGATTCAATATCTTCCGTGTTGGCTTAACGGTTAGGGTGGCAGGCTTGGAATCCTAAGGTCCTGAGTTCAAATCTTGTTTTACCGTTGAATTAATACCAGGTGGGGTTGACTCAACCTGTCATTCTTCCGAGGTTGGCAAAATGAGTACCAGCTTGCTGAGATGATTGAGTCATTGAAGTATCCTGCATCGGAGCGGCAACCCGTCCAGGATTGTACCCAATAACCCAGGAGACTGCTTTGGCAGCACTAACGCTCGATACAGTCTGGTCTCGGATGGATGGAAATACAACCGAGCCAACACATGCCCACTGAACAGTCCCTCGACAAGAGACGAAGGACTATTAAAGACTAATGGTGTAATATTTATCCTTGGGTCACCCACATATCTTGTCTTGCTTTGTCTTGTCATTTAGTAACTAAATGATGTCACATCGGTCTACAAAATTTCTGAATTTCATTCACTTTTCCATCCTCGTCGCTCAGTAGGAACCCACTAATTACTTTATCAGCATATTTCATAACACTACAATAAGGACTTTGACTGCAGCAGTCACTTGTATGCAAAGAAAACGAAATGGGGATGGGGTTCGACACCACTTTCTGCTGCACCTCGACCCTAAACCCTGACTTGTGATACCATATTATTGCACTTCACCCGTTGTGGTCTATCTGTAAAAACTGAATATGGTCTTGAAAGCCGAGAGGCGACGTCTAATTTCAGTAACTTGCCAATTGATGTGTGTGGTACAATGGTATTGAAGTCAAACGCTGATCTTAGAAAAGTCCTTGAGTTTAGTTTCTAAATGATGGAGCAATCTTTGGCTGTAACGAAAGCAAAGCATCCTCGACACCATTATTACTCCGATATACAAATTGAGATTGCTCAAACGAGCCGACTTGATGACTCAAATTTCAACATTATCCTTTCAAATCGCTTCCATCACATTAGATGGCAAGGCTACTTGTTTTATCACTTTGGGTAATGCTTGATTGAAAATTTCTAATTTTGTGTAACGATACCATTAGTTAAGACTGATAAATACTTGTACACACTGGGGCAAGTTGTTCACTGCAGTTTTTAGAAATGATATCCGAGCCAATGGTCTTGCTTACCTTGGTCTTGGCAAATGCATTACTAATCTCGTACACATTCCCTACACGACTCTCGTCCGAGTCCTGAATCTTCTCGTGCAACATTTCCACAATATAGAATGGTTTTCAAGTTTGAAATCCTGATTCCTCAAATGTACAGCAAAATCATTAAAATTATCAACAGTTGTAAATTGGTGAGATAAAGTTAAAAAATATATATATCTATATATTTATTTGGTGAGAGTTGGGTGTAAGAGGAATCTGTGATAAGGGTGTGTAAGAGTACAGGGTGTTGTATATCAATTGGTTGGTTTGCATAAACTCCCGTCAAACGATGCCGTCATGTGCTTGTGAGTGATACGGTGGAGGAACTGGCAGCTTGTGGTTTGTCTTTCATCTGAAGCTTTGTTTTACTTGCATCCCTCATTTTCACCACACCTGGTGATTTGTTTGTGAATGTTGTTTTTTTTTTTTCTGTTCTCGGCAATTTCTCATGTCTTGTTTTATTTTATTTATTTTGTCCAACTTTTGCACTCTAAGTACCCCTTGTGAGCTGGACACCAGACATAAAATCTCCAATGTTAACATGACAATAATTTATAACATTGGAGTTGCCACATTGGTTTCACATCCTGTTTGTGTGCTGCTTGTGTAAAACTTTGAGCATTCACATGATCATGAATAAGTTTGTTCCGCCATACACATAGATGCAGAATATGGGATGTTTGCCTTGGTAGTGACTAACCCAATCAGATGAGGAGATAGTCGGTCTAAATACACCATGTGGTTTTTAACTTGAGCTTCGATTCCTCTTTATTTCCTCTTATCAGATTCACCAGGAGGGATACTGTGTGTGGTACGGGGAGTGTGGGATGAACCCCGGCACGAGTAAACCCTACAACTGCTTCGATAATGGTCCTGCTCAGCCTCTACCTGTTCATGACCGCGAGCTCCTTGTGGTGAGGATGATGGTGGAATGGGTTTTTGTGAAACTCGTGGCTTTTTTTTTTTTTTGTATACCTTGTCGAGGCTCATATGAGAGCTAACATTTGTATGAGAGAGCTATGAGGCTTGGCTTTGTTTCCTGCTCTGTGTTGATTCTACAATTTCTTGAGTTCTCAGGGGTTAAAAAAATAATTATTCTTATTTATTTTTGAGAGAAATGTCATGTCCTGCAGGGTTTTTTTTTTTTTCTTCAATTTTTATTTTTATTAGGGTACCCAGTCAAATGGACTGGGTAACCTATTGTTTTTCTTCTGTTTATTTCTTTTTCTTTTTCCGCCGGCAATTTACAGGCTTTTTGCTTTAAAAATAATTTTCTCAGGAACACTAAGTCCGACGCAATTTTCACCATAGTATGTATCTTTTTTGATGTCACAATTATCAATTAAGTTTGCTGTCGCAGAGCACCATCTTCAAAAAAAAAAACGATAAACTTTGGACCTCTGTATCTCTGAAACCGTGCAATGGAATTTTTTTTCGCTTCATACATTTTAATGACCTCCCATCGGGAACACGTGTGATTTTTCGTGACGTCATCAGTTAAGCGGTATCCCGGTGAAAATTCGTCAAGTAGAACGCTGCATAGGAAAAATCTGAATTTCTTGAGCCTCATCGCCAACAATTCACCGTAGAAAAAATATAATGATGTCATAGGTGACTTGGTTGGGCAGCCATCTTGTTTTGAAATTATTATTAGGGCTTCAAGCATGGCTGAAGCTCTATTGAAATCGTTTGTATTATTATTAGGGCTTCAAGCATGGCTGAAGCTCTATTGAAATCAGTATTATTTTTTATTATTAAAGGTGTTTTTATGTTCTACTGACCGATTTTTGTGGCGGATCTGGAGGGAAAACTGTTGGATGAAATTCAACGAAACTTAACACCATAATAACTCACCACCTGACGTTTATACTATGAAACATTTGATGACGTAGGTCACATGGTATGGTGGCCATATTGGATTTTATCCAAAACCTAAAAACATCATCTTCTCCAGAAGGGATAATCGGACAACCTCAATCTTTTGCACACATTTGCTAAGTTTCATGGGAATGTTGATTTGTTAATTTGGTTCAAATCGTTATTTAATTTATATGATTTAAAATGATGCCGATTCGCCTCATTAAATATGCAAATGAGAGTTGAAAAAATTTAATGACAAATTTAGATAGCACATAAACAGGGGACTCCCAATATATTTATACTATGTCTGTATTTGACCGCAGTGAGCCCCCAGCGCCCCCCAAAGTTGAAAATGACCCATTTTTGAAATGTCATAAAATGAAAACAACGCTTGGATTAAATTCAATGAAACTTATCCATTTAATAACTCTCCACCTGAAGTTTATACTTTGAAAATTTTGATGACGTAGGTCACGTGGTATGGCGGCCATATTGGATTTTCTCCAAAACCTAAAAACATCTTCTCCAGAAGAGATAACCCAACAGCGTCAAGTTTTTGCACACATGTCCGATATTCCATGGGAATGTTAAATTGTTAATTTGGTCAAAATCGTTATTTAATTTATATGGTTTTAAATGATGCTGTTTCGCCTCATTAAATATGCAAATGAGAGTTGAAAAAATTTAATGACAAATTTAGATAGCACATAAACAGGGGACTCCCAATATATTTATACTATGTCTGTATTTGACCCCAGTGAGCCCCCAGCGCCCCCCAAAGTTGAAAATGACCCATTTTTGAAATGTCATAAAATGAAAACAACACTTGGATGAAATTCAATGAAACTTATCCATTTAATAACTCTCCACCTGAAGTTTATACTTTGAAAATTTTGATGACTTAGGTCACGTGGTATGGCGGCCATATTGGATTTTCTCCAAAACCTAAAAACATCTTCTTCTCCAGAAAGGATAACCCGACAGCCTCAAACTTTTGCACAAATATCCGATATTCCATGGGAATGTTAAGTTGTTAATTTGGTCAAAATCGTTATTTAATTTATATGATTTTAAATGATGCCGATTCGCCTCATTAAATATGCAAATGAGTTGAAAAAATTTAATGACAGATTTAGATAGGACATAAACAGGGGACTCCAAATATGTTTATAGCATGTCTGGACTTGACCCCAGTGAAGCCCCAGAGCCCCCCAAAGTTTAAAATCGCCCATTTTTGAAATGTCGTTAAATGAAAACAATGCTTTGATGAAATTCAATGAAACTTAACACCTTAACTTTCCACTTGATGTTAATACTTTGAAAATTTTGATGACGTAGGTCACGTGGTATGGTGGCCATATTGGATTTTCTCCAAAACCTAAAAACATCTTCTCCAGAAGGGATAACACAACAGCCTCAAACTTTTGCACACATTTGCGAGGTTCCATTGGAATGTTAAGTTGTTAATTTCGTCGAAATCGTTGCATAATTTATATGATTAAGATGATGCCGATTCGCCTCATTAAATATGCCAAATATGCAAATGAGAGTTGAAAAAATTTAATGACAGATTCTGATAGACCTTGAAGAGGGGACTCCAAATATGTTTACACTATGTCTGTATTTTACCCCAGTGAGGCCCCAGAGCCCCCCAAAGTTGAAAATCACCCATTTTTGACATGTCGTAAAATGAAAACCAAAGAAGATGGACAAAAAGTGACCACACATTCTGGAAGATATTTTAACGTTATAAAAGTTCGCCATTTACATTAATATGCAAATGTGGAGTTATTGGACTTTTTTGGGGACTTGAAAATTTGTCCAGCCTCGATTTATCCAATGTGAAGTTTCGTTCTCTATCATGTTTGCTGTGGGCTTTTCAATCCTTCATTGAGATAACATGAGGGACCCCGTAGCTGGGCCCCATTGCAGACTTGAACTAACTGTTTAACTCGGATAACCCATATCATGTGACAGGGTGATAGTGTTGAAATTTGTTAAAATGGAGGCACGCCTTGAAGCCCGGGATTACTGGTTTACCAGTTTTAATTATTATTATTATTAAAGGCATTTTTATGTTCTACTGACCGATTTTGTGGCGGATCTGGAGGGAAAACTGTTCGATGAAATTGAACGAAACTTCACAGGATAATTACTCACCACCTGAAGTTTATACTATGAAACATTTGATGACGTAGGTCACGTGGTATGGCGGCCATATTGGATTTTATCCAAAACCTAAAAACATCTTCTCCAGAAGGGATAATCTGACAGCCTCAATCTTTTGCACACATTTGCTAAGTTGCATGGGAATGTAAAGTTGTTAATTTGGTTGAAATCGTTATTTAATTTATATGATTTTAAATGATGCCGATTCGCCTCATTAAATATGCAAATGAGAGTTGAAAAAATTTAATGACAGATTTAGATAGTACATAAACAGGGGACTCCCAATATATTTATACGATGTCTGTATTTGACCCCAGTGAACCCCAGCGCCCCCCAAAGTTGAAAATGACCCATTTTTGAAATGTCATAAAATGAAAACAACGCTTGGAGTAAATTCAATGAAACTTATCCATTTAATTACTCTCCACCTGAAGTTTATACTTTAAAAATTTTGATGACTTAGGTCATGTGGTATGGCGGCCATATTGGATTTTCTCCAAAACCTAAAAACATCTTCTCCAGAAGGGATAATCTGACAACCTCAATCTTTTTCACACATTTGCTAAGTTCCATGGTTTTGTTAATTTGGTCAAAATCGTTACATAATTCATGTGATTTAAAATGATGCCGATTTGCCTCATTAAATATGCAAATGAGAGTTGAAAAAATTTAATGATAAATTTAGATAGCACATAAACAGGGGACTCCCAATATATTTATACTATGTCTGTATTTGCCCCCAGTGCCCCCCAAAGTTGAAAATGACCCATTTTTGAAATGTCATAAAATAAAAACAATGCTTGGATGAAATTCAATGAAACTTATCCATTTAATAACTCTCCACCTGAAGTTTATACTTTGAAAATTTTGATGACGTAGGTCACATGGTATGGCGGCCATATTGGATTTTCTCCAAAACCTAAAAACATCTTCTCCAGAAGGGGTAATAGGACAGCCTAAAACTTTTGCACACATTTGCGAGGTTCCATTGGAATGTTAAGTTGTTAATTTCGTCAAAATCGTTGCATAATTTATATGATTAAAATGATGCCGATTCGCCTCATTAAATATGCCAAATATGCAAATGAGAGTTGAAAAAATTTAATGACAGATTCTGATAACCTTGCGGAAGGGACTCCAAATATGTTTACACTATGTCTGTATTTTACTCCAGTGAGGCCCCAGAGCCCCCCAAAGTTGAAAATCACCCATTTTTGACATGTCGTAAAATGAGAACCAAAAAAGATAGACAAAAAGTGACCACAAATTCTGGAAGATATTTTAACGTTCTACAAGTTTGCCATTTACATTAATATGCAAATGTGGAGTTATTGGACTTTTTTGGGGACTTGAAAATTTGTCCAGCCTCGATTTGTCCAATGTGAAGTTTCTTTCTCTATCATGTATTGCTATGGGCTTTTCAATCCTTCATTGAGATAACATGAGGGACCCCGTAGCTGGGCCCCATTGCAGACTTGAACTAACTTTCTAACTCGGAAAACCCATATCATGTGACAGGGTGATAGTGTTAAAATGGAGGCACGCTTTGAAGCCCGGGATTACTGGTTTACCAGTTTTAATTTTTTTTTTTTTTTTTTTATCTTCTCCAGACCGGCGAGACAGATTGAGGCGAAACTTTACACGTACATTCCCCATGATGTCCTTTTTCAAGTTTGTTAATTTCTTGTTGATGGGTCACATGGTTTGATGACCATCTTGAATTTACCCTAAAACCTTCAAACATCTTCTCCAGAACGGCTGGTCAGATCAAGGTGAAACTTTACGTACAAATTGCTCAAGTTGTCGTGAATAATATGGAATAGGCAAAGCCTAGAAGTGAACATAGAATTCTTCTTAAATATATCAAATTAAAGTCTTTTTGCTCTGAAAAAATAAATATTACCTAAACATGACCTTCACAACTATACCGCCAAGAACAGGATCTCATCTGAAAAAAAAAAAAAAAAAAATCCTCAACATTACCTTCACAACGACAACTACACCGCCTAGAACAGGATCTCATCTAAAAAAAAAATAAATACAAGAAGCGAATGTAGTATTCTTACATTCGCTTCTGACTTTACCTATAACTTGTTCACAACTGTATACGCAATTTCTGGTTACTTCGGCCTTGATTCGGGATCAGCGATCAAATAACGTAAATCACGATTAAAAATTATTTTTTGATGATGCTGGAGATATCTTTATTAAAATTAGTAGATGAAATATACACCATGTCTATTATTTGTGTCTTTCACGTCTCCGACGATGCCTTTATCTCCCGGCATGCATCATTCCCCATGACAAAAAACGGAAGCAAAAGGGTCATAGCCAACGACACGGATTCACAATTGCCAGGGTATTGTGTTGTTTTTATTTCCTATTCTCTCATGTGCACGCGTTAAGTAGTATTCACAAGATATAACTAAAACCCAATCGTGTTTATACACCGCACAGCGTTTAAAAACAACCGGAAGCAAAAGGTCATGGCCAATGACATGGATTCCAAATAGCCAGCGGTATTGTGTTGTTGTTTCCTATTCTCATGTGCACGCGTTAAGTATGAAGCTCACTGCGTTCGCTAAGAGTTTGTTAATTTCTAATTTATGGGTCGCATGGTTTGGCAGCCATGTTGGATTCAAGAAAAAATATTAAATAATGTTTTCTCTGGAATCACATAACCTATCGAAGTGAAAATTTACAACTATCTTCCATAATGTCTGCATACAAAGTAAAACTTGTGATGTCACATGGTTTGGTGGCCATCTTTGATAGAAAAACACACCTTATCCGATTAACACAAAACCACATGTATTCCACTGGAGGATTGGAGGCAGAATGTAAATTTATGATGTCATCGGTCACACGGTTCGTCAGCCATCTTGGATTGAAAATTAATAAATTTTAATCTTCTCCTGGACAGATTGAGGCCAAATTTCTCACACTTTCCCCAGGACATCCTTACACAAGTTAGTTAATTTATAATTGATAGGTCGCATGGTTTGGTGGCCATATTGAATTTACCCTAAAACTTTCAAACATCTTCTCCAGAACTGCTGGTCAGATCAAGGGGAAACTTCACATAAATATTCACTACTCGTCTGCAATATTTTTTTTTTGGTAATTTCTAATTAAAAGGTCACATGGTTTGGCAGCCATGTTGGATTCAAGAATTATATTAAATAATGTTTTCTCTGGAACCACATAACTTATTGAAGCGAAACTTAGCTACTATATAATCTACCCCCTTGTATGCATATACGTTAAATTGCGACGTCACATGGTTTGGCAGCCGTCTTGGATAGAAAAACGCACCTTATCCAATTAACACAACTTCACACACGTGTTCCAGTACAGAATTGGAGGCAGAATGTAAATTTATGATGTCCTCGGTCACATGGTTCATCAGGTATCTTGGATTGAAAATTAATAAATTCTTAATCTTTTCCAGAACGGCTGAACAGCTTGAGGCAAAAATTCACACACTTTCCCCAAGACATCCTTTCACAAGTTTGTTAATTTCTAATTGACAGATCACAAGGTTCAGTGGCCACATTGAATTTACCCTAAAACTTTCAAACATCTCCAGAATGGCTGAACAGATTGAGGCAAAATTTTACAGGCATATTCCCCATGACATCCTTTTACAAGTTTGTTAATGAATAATTGATGGGTCATGTGGTTTGGCAGCCATGTTGGATTTAAGAAAATATTAAATAATGTTTTCTCTGGAACTGTTTAACCTATCGAAGTGAAAAGTTGCATCTGTCATCTACCATCGTTTTTTGCATGCATGGTAAAAATTATGACGTCACAAGGTTTGGTGGCCATCTTGGATAGAAAAACACACCTTGTCCGATTAACAAACTTCACAAATGTATTCCACTGCAGGAATGGAGGCAGAATGTAAATTTATGATGTCGTAAGTCACATTGTTCGTCACCAATCTTGGATTGAAAATTAATAAATTTTTAAAATCTTCTCCAGAACGACTGGACAGATTGAGGCAAAAATTCACACACTTTCCCCAAGACATCCTTTTTGAAGTTTGTTAATTTCTAATTGATAGGTCACATTGTTTGGCTATATTGAATTTACCCTGAAACCTTCAAACATCTTCTTCTCCAGAACGGCTGGTCAGATCAAGGGGAAACTTCACATACGTATTGCTCATGAGTAGGGAATACAAGTTTGTTGATTTGGAATTGACAGGTCGCATAGTTTGGCAACCATGTTGGATTCAAGAAAAATGTTAAATAATGTTTTCTCTGGAATCACATAACCTACTGTAGGGAAAAATTTGCCACTATCTTCCATCATGTCTGCATACATAATAAAAATTATGACGTCAAAAGTCTCATGGTTTGGCAGCCATCTTGGATGGAAAAACGCACCTTATCCGATGAACATGAAACTTCACACACTTGTTCCAGTATAGGATTGGAGGCAGAATGTAAATTTATGATGTCATAGGTCACATGGTTCGTCAGCCATCTTGGATTGAAAATTAATAAATTTTAAAAATCTTCTTCTCCAGAACGGCTGGACAGATTGAGGAAAAATTCGCACACACTTTCCCCAAGACATCCTTTCACAAGTTTGTTAATTTCTAATTGATAGGTCACATGGTTTGGTGGCCATATTGAATTTACCTTAAAACCTTCAAACATCTTCTCCAGAACGGCTGGTCAGATCAAGGGGAAACTTCACAAACATTGCACACGAGCAGTGAATATAAGTTTGTTAATTTTTACTTGATAGTTTACATGGTTTGGCAGCCGTGTTGGATTGAAGGATAAATATTAATTTATGTTTACTCTGGAACCGCTGCTTCTATGTATACGAAACTTCACAATAATAATTTAGCCGACATGTGAAACGTGGGTTTAAAATTTCAACCCGATCAGCCATGCGGTTTGGCAGCCAGAATTATTTAACTATTTGAATCTGAGAACTTTTAGATTTTTTTTTTTCCATAAGTAAAGGCTCACTTGGCTCACCTGAATGCGTTTGAGGGTACAGGAATAGCAATTAAATTGATACCGACAATGTCCCCGGGAGAAAGGGCTAACTGCATATGTAATAACTAGATTGAACACTTTGTGCTACTCGGTTTGTAACTAGTCTATCCCGGGCTGCATTTGTATCACTATGAAATAATGTTTTCTCTGGAACCACTTATCCTATCGAAGCGAAACTTTGCAACTGTCATCTGCAGAAAGTCTCATGTTGTATCAAAGGCTGATGTCTGGGTACCCGGTCATCACTGCCAGCAGTTATAAAGTGGCAGTTCTAGTTATTATTTATTTTCTCTCGACTTTCACCATATTGACTGAGCCCTCTTACCTGCAGATTACTTACTGTATTTTATTCCCTTGTTGTGTCCACCTGTTACCCCATGTTTCCATAATCCTTGACCTTGTATAGAAAAAATATAAACTTGTTGGACCCTGTTTGCAGGCCCATGAGGATGGCGATTATTTCCTTGTAATGTTAGTTAATGGTTGGTGTGAAGTTGTAATGACAAATGTTTTTCCTTCTGACCGTGTGCCAGGAGCTGTGCCCGAAGTTTTCCAATGGAAATTTTTCTACCTGTTGCAATGTCGACCAACTGCGTACTCTCAAGACTAGCATGAGCCTTCCTGTCCAGTTTCTGTCTCGGTACTTTATACCTGGCACATTGCACAGTTCAAGTGTCGCCTCTCTTGCTTCTCCTTCTCCAAAGTTGGAGGCATGCATTTGTTGCGATTTGTCTTTGTCGCTGTTGTTTATCACTTTGCTTGCCTCGTGATATGACCACAGCTGTGAACCCCAATGCAATTGATGTTTCATTTCCCCTTAAATTTAGTCGAGGATTGAGGAGGAAGAAGTTGGGCCTTGAGGCCCTGTCTAATGCCTGACCCTTGAATGCAGATGTCCATCCTGCATGTTCAACTTCATGACGTTCTTTTGTGAGCTGACATGCAGCCCAAACCAAAGCACGTTTCTTAACGTGACAGAAACTAAGACACTTGAAAAGGGGAACATCAGCGTCACCAGTCTCGATTATTACATCACTCCAATGTTTGCTGAAGGTACAGTGTGAGAAGGCTTTTGTGTGTTTGATTCGGCTATTTTGATCTAAAATGGGTTTTCTTGATTGGTGCGTATTCACTTATTTTTGGATTTTTTTTTTCTAGGCATGTACAAGGCTTGTAAAGATGTCTCGGCACCCTCCAGCAATCAGAAGGTACTTGGTCTACTGTGTGGTCACTCTGCACGTGAATGCAACGCCACCAACTGGATCCAATATATGGGCAGTACCAGCAATGGACAAACTCCTTTCCAGATCACTCCTCGTTTTGGTGAGCTTTATGTACTGTGAGAGGTCTTGTGTTCTTGGCTTGCCAGTCTTCCTGGTTCCATACAGTTGACTTCTCTGACCGTATCCACATGTTTCTTAACAGTTGCCAAAGCCGAGCCCATGAAACCTTTGGCGGCGATGACTTATGCATGCAACCAGTCACTCCCGGATGGACGTGAAGCTTGTTCTTGTCAGGACTGTCAGGCCACCTGCGGCCCAAGACCCGAACCACCTTCCCCACCGGCCCTCTGGATGCTGCTTGGCTTTGATGGGATCACCGTGATTGTCGGAGCTATTTATCTGGCTTTTGCGCTTGCCGTGTCAGCAGCTTCGGTTTTCCATCACTACTGGTGGAAGTGAGAATTTGAGGGCAGAGTTTTGGGAAATAAAAATAGAATATGCATGTTGGTGGTTTGTCTGTTTTCCTTCATGGCAGTTGACCTGTGATTTGAAGTTGTTCATCAGGCCTCAATTTGCATAGACTCTAATTTGTAGGTTGTCAATCTTTAGGTATAGTTGGGGGTGTTTTTTTATTTTTTTTTATTTTTTTATTTTTTTTACTTGCTGGTTGGAACATCTAATTTGCATATCATTTTGCCTTTTCAGGCCACAGAACGCCCTGGATTCGGGCTATGGTCCAATTTACCATTCTGGTGGGAGTGGTGTGGACGGGGAGCGCCAGAGCTTGCTGGGTATGCCAGAATTGTTCCCCATGATTCGTTTTAAGAAAATAACAGTCTTGCATGAGATGCAGTCTGAAGTTGTTGGAGGCCTGTAATACACCATGTTTTGAATGTGGACCCAAAGATATTGAGTAAGTTGAGGTTTAATGGAGGGGAGCTTCATGAGCTATTCTGCTTTTTATTTATTTATTTTCTCTTTCTCTCTTTCTCTCGCAGGGAAGTTCAACGCAGGTTGTGCACGATTCTGTTTCTACGTCGAAAGCTACTTGCAGACAACATTCTCCTGCTGGGGCGAATGGTGTGTACGTCATCCAGTACCTGTCCTCTTCATCTCCGCAATCGTCATTGTCATCTGCTCAACTGGTCTGTGTTGGGTAGTGGTTACTACAGACCCCGTTGAGTTGTGGTCAGCTCCCAACAGTCGTTCACGTTTGGAAAAGGACTATTTTGACACTCATTTTGGGCCTTTTTTCCGTGTCGAGCAACTGATAATCCATACTCCAAACTTTAATGAGACCATCTACACAACCTATAACCCTGTATCCACCATTACCTTTGGGCCACCACTTAGCAAAGATCTCCTGCATCAGGTGAGATGTTTGGTCCACGACTTTTGAAGATCAGTTATCTTCAACCTACCCTCCTAACCCTTTTGATTTGATTCATTTTTGGACTGATTATGGGTTCTGTTCATCAAACTACATCTTCAACTTACCTTTTTGTGACAGGTACTCGACCTCCAACTGGCAGTGGAAAATCTGGTTGTGGACCATAATTGCCATCAAGTGTCATTGAAGGACATCTGTGTAGCACCACTAAGTCCTTATAACAACAACTGTACCATCCTGAGTGTGCTCAACTACTTCCAGAACAGCCATGACATGCTGGACCACATTGTGGAGGACGTTTTTTGGGTCTATGCTGATTACCATGATCACTTCCTGTATTGTGTCCAGTAAGTTGTAACATTATCACTACTGGATCCAACATGAGCTCCTTCGTTGATGTTCTGCTTTATTTATTTATTTATTTATTTATTTATTTAGCATTTCCTCAAATAATTGGAATTTCCTCTATCGACCAGCATTGTGTGGCTACCTTTTGACCCCCGTGGGTGTTAATTCTCAAGTCTTGTTCTTGCTGGTTTTCTGCATGCCAGACTTCCAGTATCTGATCGTTGTGCTTGGTAATGTTGAGTGCCAGATTCTTGATTTATGGTCGTTATATCCTCCAGGGCACCGGCATCACTCAACGACACAACCCAGCTGCACGACCCTTGCCTTGGCACCTTCGGTGGGCCAGTGTTTCCCTGGCTCGCTCTTGGTGGATATGATGGTTAGTGCCACAATGATACTTTGAAATGTTGTTTCCTTGCTATAATGTGCAGAATGTCACATTTCCCACCACCACCACCCACCCCATCTAAGTGTGGAGGAGAGGAAAGGGACATCATAAAAAAAATGGAACCCACATTTCTCCCATTCAGCACAATCACTCCTTCCCCTCCTCCCTCCCACCCTCGGTTATTCTGTAATTGTTCCATTGTTCGAGTTCTTACCACTTTTATTTTGCCTATTGCTGTAATGGCTCGACAGTCATGTCATCCAACTGCTGTGGTCCATGGCCTCTGCTACTCGATTGACATCTTCATCGATGCCTGACCCTCAATAATCCTCTTGGTGGTCGAATTGTCATGAATGTGATTTTTAATGTGGGCCAAGGATGGAAACTTTTTCAACACATTCAGTACTGGACTGGGTTCCATATTGGTTAAAGTTGGATAATTTCCACTCATTTGAATGGTTTGTTCTTCAATGGATTTTATGGTTGAACCTTAAAGCTTCTGTCTCCTGGATTCCACACCCACAACTTTTCCTTCTTCAAAATGCCCAAACTTTAAAAGTAATTTTTCACAAACCTTGCAAGTATTAGACCGTACCTTGCAAGTACCAAGCATATTAGACCGAGAGGTCTACTGTGTGGTCACTCTGCACGTGAATGCAACGCCACCAACTGGATCCAATATATGGGCAGTTTGGATTGTTTGGAATCTTTTTAAATTGCTTGGATTATTATTACTCTTCCATGAAATTTGTTGGTGACTTGCAGGCCACATCAATGATCGGAGGAACTTGAAACTTTGACCAACGACAACATACCACTTGACTCGATGCATATCCTAAGGATGACGTCATGGGTCACATGACCTGGCGGCCATATTGGACGTCATAAAATCCGTTAAACTGCATCTATTTTTTTTGATTGAGTTGAAACCTGGTATACATATAGGCCACATGAGGGTGAATAATATTTTCTAATTTATTTATTTTTAAATTTCAAGCGACTTGGTATGCATTGGCCAAAATTAAGTGCTGACTCAGCAGTTAAAAAAAAAAAAAATTTAACACTGGATAATGATTCCATGAATGTTTTATCCACCTCCAGGTCAAGCTGTTGATCAGAGGAACTTGAAACTGACTACATATAGTATACCACTTGAGTTGATGTATACCCTAAGAATGATGTCATGGGTCACGTGACAGGGATATTTGGCACAGGGATATTTTTTAATATATCCCTGTGTCGTAAGAGGCGACCAGGGTTGCGTCAGGAAGGGCATCCGGCGTAAAACATGTGCCAAATCACTATGCGGATCATACGGATGATATGGATGATCCGCTGTGGCGACCCCTAAAGGGAGCAGCCGAAAGAAGAAGAAGATTTTGTTTTTTTTAATATATACCGATTTAAATGCAACTTCTAGCTGATCTTGCTTTTATCTATCAAGAGTTGGATATGTTTGTCATTAATTGTTGCTCAATTTCCTGGATTTCATGGATTTCATGAAAACCTTTAAAATGCATCACTTGCTTAATTTTTTATTTTTATTTTATTTTTTTTGATCGATCGAGTTCAAGCTTTGTATAATCTGGTTCGGCTTGTCGTTGTCAATGTCATCGCTCACTCGTCCAATCAGTGGGGCGTCTCAGTCCCTGGCATCACTGCCAGCAGTTTTATTATTATCTTATTTTACTAATCGCTTGATGAATTTTAATCTGTTGGTCTTCCTTCACTTTGAACCCTCTTTTCACCCTATTTTCTGTGGAAGTGGACTTGCTCTGCCCTTTCCTCTGTACTCCATTCCATTGTGGTTTTTATATCTGTACAATTCACACATTGCACCTTGCATCCCTAATCAGTTGTGTACCTAAAGGCTGACCTCAGAACGGCCACCATGTTCATTTTTAACTTTCCTGCACTTGGTGGACTCTTCACCAGCATTTTGTCATCGATGGGTGAACAGCATCCGATAGGATTCAGCTGTTTAGTCTATATTATTTCCAACCAATTAGAACGTCGTGTTGGAACTTCACATGTAGTGGTTGCATCGCCGTATGTCTTTGCTCGTGCTCATTTATTTATTTATTTATTTATTCCCCTCTCTCTTGGACGGACATTAAACCGGCTGTCCGATTCACTTGTAGCTGATGAAGACGCTAATGCATCTAAAATGTATCATTTTGTTTTGCACGTGCCTCACCTCATGGAGATTCATCACACTTCCCCCTGAGGTGTGTGCACGTCCTCCATGATGAGCCTTTGATCTTGTAAGAGGTAAAGAGCTGAATGAATTGTCAGGCACTAAGTTTTGTTTGTGTGTGTGTTTTCGTTCAACAGGGCTGAATTACAACAATGCAACTGCCCTCGTCATTACCTTTCCTGTGAAAAACTACCATCATGACCCTGAAAAGCTTGCTATGGTTGAGGCTTGGGAGAAAGGGTATGTAAGTGCACATTGGTTCTATGCCAACTGGGCTTGATTTACTCTTCTGCCAAAACATTTGGCTTGTTTGTAAAAGTTGTTCAAGATGTGCTTTTAATTATAAATTTATCTGTAAATAAATTTTGGTTTTTTGACCTGTTGTCATTTAACGGTCTTGTTTTATTTATATATTTTTTTAAATAATTAAATTTTATTTATTTTTTTAATATATACCGATTTAAATGCAACTTCTAGCTGATCTTGCTTTTATCTATCAAGAGTTGGATATGTTTGAGTCATTAATTGTTGCTCAATTTCCTGCAGTTTCCTGGAGTTTGTGTCCAATTACAGCAACCCCAACCTGAGCATCTCGTACTCTGCCGAGCGCAGCATCCAAGATGAGTTGCAGCGAGAGAGCAACGGTGACATAATCACCGTGCTCATCAGCTACGGAACCATGCTGCTGTACATCTCACTCGCACTTGGACACGTCCGCAGCATCAGCACAGTGTTTGTACGACAGCTTTGTGTCGGCGCACCCCTTTGACTTTTTGCCTTCTGTGTTTTAACTTTCCCCTCAACGTTTTTTGCCCCCACCCCAACCATCAAATCTGCAGCATGTTCTGGTTGTCTTGGTAGGTGGATTTGAAGATGTCTCTGGGAATCGCAGGGGTACTGGTTGTGCTTTGTTCCGTTGCCTGCTCACTGGGGGTATTCAGCTACATTGGTGTACCATTGACTCTAATTGCTATCGAGGTCATCCCATTTCTGGTGCTGGCTGTTGGTGTAGATAACATCTTCATTCTGGTCCTGGCCTACCAGGTTGGTTAATATGGATAGCTCTGACTTTGTAGGGTGAATAATTCAATTCTGATGTCCAATTTTGTTTCCAATACAATTGCATTGCAATATTCAGAACTCTGAAATGTTTTCGCAATATTTCACTGAATTGATGTCAGTTGTGAAATTGTACATTGCTTTTGTATTGTACATTGTGAAATTTGTACAATTGTATTGTACAAATTGTACATTGTGAAATTGTACATAATCTGATGTTTATTGTGTTTCCCA
The DNA here is from genome assembly GCF_056783735.1 of Eptatretus burgeri. Classification (NCBI taxonomy): domain Eukaryota; kingdom Metazoa; phylum Chordata; class Myxini; order Myxiniformes; family Myxinidae; genus Eptatretus; species Eptatretus burgeri. Next base: position 9,946,155 of record NC_140971.1, on the reverse strand, counting down.
CACCTTTGATCCCAAGTTTTCTCGTCTAATCTTGAACTAGAAATGAGTATTTTGTTCTGCACCTCGAGATTTTATGGTAGAAGTTTCTTGGAGAAGAAAGTGGTGTTTGTGGCAAACCTTGTTGATGCTTGCTTGCTTTTGTAATGTGGTTTTACCTGCAGCGTGATGAGAGGCGTGAAGGTGAGGACCTGGCGAGACAAATTGGCCGTGTGCTGGGAAACGTGGCACCGAGTTTGCTTCTCTCTGGTCTCTGTGAGATGCTTGCTTTCTTTTTGGGTAAGGAGATTGCATCAAAGATATTCCACTTGAGGGTTGACGTTGAGTAATTGGGCCCAAATGGGATTTTGGTGGATTTGAGGGGTAAGAGGAGGTTAATTTTACTTTTAGGATGTTTTAGCAGGAATTTGGTCTGGCATGTAACGTGGGTGGCGGGGAGGGTGGAGGATGGGGGAAGTGATGCAAAGCCTCTGTAAATGTGTATTCTGGAGGAGGGGTATTACAAGTCTCCACCATTTACAGTACACTATTCTTGTCCCCACGATTTTCCAATGTGGTGAGGTGTTTTGAATTTTAAGCGGTAGGGTATGTTTTTGCTTCATGCACATAACCAAGATTAATTATAATATTTGTTGTTGCCTATACACCGCCCAAATAAAGGTATGCATCAGAACAAGATCACCCATTGGGTGGGGTTCTCTGCTGTTTGATATAATTATAATTATTTTGACTAATTTATTTCTAGAGCACCCTCAATTTACATACTGATTGGATATAGCGTTCGACATGTGCAATTGTGACACTATAACTAAGGCACCTATGTCGTCATTATCAACACTTTTTTTTTCCCCCATGGGGAGTACTTGTAATGCCTTTTCGCCACGCAATTCTTGATCCATGAGAACATATCCGGCCCAATACATTTTTGAAATCTTCTTTTTATCGTTTTTGGCCCCATCTCTCAATGGTGAACAATCGTTTGAAAAATTTTAGGATCGGGATCTTCACCAAAATCTATTCAGTTCGTCCTTGTCGCACACTGAATCTGTCCACAAAATTTCATCCGGATCCGTTTGCAACCTTTTGAGATATCCTGCGCACACACAGATGGGTGAAAACATAACCTTCAGTGGGGGAGGTAATTGGAATTAAGCAGTGTTTTCATATTTTTATGCTGGTATGCCTTTATTTATTTGTTTTTTTTTTCAATGTGAGGCTTGACAGTTGTAAATCGAGTGAAGTATGTGTCTGGCAAACCAGGAAGAATGTGTGAGTATAACGTCATGAAATCTTTGGCGTAGCTGTAGTATGACTTCAGTGCTCCAGGTCACGGGTGTATGATCTTTGTATTGCGAGCTGACTGGGTTTATTGAGTCTTGAAGTCTCCATGGGGGTTGGAAGGATAACCTTGAGGTATACGCCCTCACCTCGAAGACTTGGTTCGAATCCCAACCCAGCTATAAACTGTCATCCTGCTGGCATTCGTTGGTTGATGTTCAACGCCCCACTGTGTTCTTTGTGAAGAGTATGCGAACTATCACCGGCACCCTGAATAAATCACAAATTAATGCCCTAATTACTGTTGGGAGGGCAATGACAAACCACCCAGTGTAATCGTTGCTGTAAGGCTGGTTTGGTTGCATTGAAAGTTTAGGGGAGGAGGTGGGGGTAAGGTACCATGGCAGTCTGAACGGTTTGTGTTGTAAGAGAGATTAGAAGCTTGCTATCGGCCCAACACTGTCTTTTCCTTTTGGTGATTTATTTAATGGGTAGATATCCATTTTCTTCAAATGGCCAATCACAGACAAGGACTTCCAACAGGTCAGGATAGAGACCTTGTAATCAGTAGTCTCAAGTGTGCACCACAGATCCCTAAACTTTGAGGTTAAGTCTGAGCATTCTAACACTGACCTACATTTCAAAATTCTCGATACCCATCCACTGAAACGCCATCAAAGTTTTGGTTTAATTGAAAAGGAAAACTTTGGACCAAAATGTTGGAAATCCTGAAATCTGACGCGTTCTGTTCTTGACATCTACATTCCAATCTCAACACTGCTAATGTGATATGTCTGGTTCTTTAAGGTGTTGGAAATGGCAGAATTTGAAGTGTCGGTCCTGAGAACAGAAAAATAAATAAATAAAATTTTGCAAGAAATGCTTTCAATGTTTCAAAAACTCATTACAGTTTGGCCTGCACACTGTAGGCGAAGGTCGAGTTCAGTTGGACATCTTTGGTTTCGTAATCAGTGGCACTCATCATGAGATTTCCTGCATATCAACATTGGCTGGCCCCACTCCACTAAAAATAATGTCATGAATAAACCAATTAAATTGTTAGGTTATCTCGAAAGGTGACCTAATAAAACCAGTCTCGACGTATTACAAAAAAATGACGTACGTACATTTTTTCTTGATATGAGGGATGCAGGACCGTATGACCTTAGACCCGATTGACGGTCAACGTTAAGGTCACTCCAAAGTTGCGAAATCGTCCATTTTCAAAATCTACCTCCTCTGCCGTTTATGATCCGATCTTCGAAATTCCTTCGGATTCTGATATGGAACAATATCTAAATTTGTTCGGGCCGGTTTTTTTGAAATCCGTCCTGGTTATCGAGTCGCGTGTCTTCAAAGTTGGAAAAATCGTCTGATACGGTCAAAAAAAAATTTGCCCGATCTTTATGAAACTTGGTATGTATGTAGGGGTCGATGAGTGATGCACGACAGTATGACTTTTGACATGATTGAAGGTCAAGGTCAAGGCCACGCCAAAGTTGCAAAATCGTCCATTTTCAAAATCTATCTCCTCTGCCGTTTGTGATCTGATCTTCGGATTCTGATAATATGGAACAATATCTAAATTTGGTCGGGTCTGTTTTTTTAAAATTCGTCCTGGTTATCGAGTCACGTGTCTTCAAAGTTGGAAAAATCGTCTGTTACGGTCAAAACAGAGATGACCGTCACCCCCAACCGGGGGTAATTTTTTATTTTGATGTTGGAGCTTTCATTGGGTAGCATAACTTGGACTCTAAATTATGCTACCCAATAGAAGCTCTCGTTTTATTTTGGACATTAACAGAGCAGTCAAGCACAGTTTCCTCTGCCACCAAAGGTGAAGGAGGTTGTTTTCACCCCTTTCTGCCTGTCTCTGATGTGTACAGGATATCTCAAAAAGTTGTGGACATGTTGGGGGTGTGACTATGACAAATTGATTCAATTTTGGTGAAGATCTGGATATGAGAATTATTTAATTTTTCAAGTGATTCTTCACCATTGAGAGATGGGGCCAAAAAGGATTATATAGCATGATATTTCAAAAATGTATTGGGCCTGATATGTTCTTGTGGATCAGGCATTACGTGGTGGAGGTATGCACTCTACTACTGAGTGCCCTTCTAGTTATTTTTATTATTCTACTAAAACATACCCGTTAACACCCAAGTACAACCGCCAGTTTGCACTTATTCCTTCCAGTGGTTCAGAAGTGCATACAAGTCAAATAAATATAAAATGGACACGTCTCGATGGACTGCATATCTCCGCCAGGCTGAACATTTTATGTTTTGCAGCCCACTAGGCCCGATCTGCTTCACACTTCAAAAATCTAATCTGCCTGATCTTGTCACTCACCCGACCTGCCCAACTTTTTGCCTGAATCGCCATAACTTTTTTGAGATGTCCTTCTCACAAACTATGGTGAAAACATAACCTCTATCCACCTTCATTGGTGGAGATGGATGTACATGTGATTAATGTTGTAGATCATGATGTACATTTGGTTTCATGGGCTTGTAGGAGGCCTTTCTGGAATGCCGGCTGTGCGCTCCTTCTCCCTCCTGGCTGGGTTGACACTGGTCTTTGACTTTGTGCTCCAGATGACTGCCTTCGTCAGTTTGCTTGGTCTTGATCTTCACAGACAGGAGGTGTGTTCTACTGCCATTTTTGTTTTCACAGCTTCACTTTATGCTTGAGGAAATTGTCGGTGACTTGTCGTCACAGCAGCAACCAACCTTGACTGTTTTGCTGCTCGCTTGTGGTGAAGTTTCATTGCATGTGTATTTGAAGGTCGTAGTGTTGAGGTGAGCGCCTTGTTCCCCAGGCATGGCGTGTGGACATCATGTGCTGCTTTAAACAGAAAGTGCAAAACCTCCGCACTGAAGGCTTCCTCTTTTGGTTCTTCCGCAAGGTGTTCGCTCCAGTGCTGCTTGCCCGCTGGACCCGTGTCATTGTGGTCTGTGATGTTTGTTCTACGAGCGTTCATTTTTATCCAGAAAACTTCCCTTTTGAGAGCCAAAGAAAGTGATTTGTTGGTTCAAGTGTCCTTTTTGTTTGACCTCCAGGTGCTGCTCTTCACCGGAGCGTTTTCCTGCAGCATCGCCGTGTTGAACAAAGTGCCGGTTGGTCTGGACCAGCGGCTTTCCATGCCAGATGTGAGCCATCCTCCCATCGTTCTCATTTTAAAATTAATTTTGTCCTGGTTTTTATATTTTTGACTTTATTCTGGTTTTCTTCTCCATATTGCTCAGGATTCCTACCTACTGCAATACTTTGGCAACATGAGCAAGTTCTTGAATTCAGGCCCGCCCGTTTACTTTGTTGTTGAAGACGGTCTGGATTACACCACTGTACATGGACAGAACGTGGTCTGTGGGGGTGTTGGCTGTAACCCCGACTCTCTGGTGCAGCAGATTTTCAAGGCTTCCCAGATTTCCAACTCGTGAGTCAGATTTTGAATTTTAAATCTTTCAGATGTGGAAGGTCCAGGCTCCAATGCACCATTGAGGGGCCTGCTTCCTTTCACTGTTTAGATTCCTCTTGGTGCCTGTCCAAATAAAGCCATCATTATGCTATAATTATTCCTCCTTTCCTTTGCATCACATGGCTGCAAATAAAGGTTGGTTAGTATATGCTTTACCAACATTGAAAACGTGACCTGCATTTCGAGAATTTGCCTTTCGCAAAGGCGGAAGAGGCCGAAGGGCTAATGTTCAAAATGCCAGCTTCACCATGTTTGCATTGGTGGTGAGCGTATTGACCTTTTGATAAATTAATCGTTCATCTTGTCTGCCAGTACAGACAGACGAGCCCTCGGAGAGAGGGAGAGAGCAGTGTTCAGTTGTATTGTTACACCACCCTATCAGTCTGAAAACATAACTGCACCTCCTCAACTTCAGCACCAAGATTGGAAGTGTCGCGGCATCCTGGATCGATGACTATTTTGACTGGATTAACCCCCGGTCATCGTGTTGCCGCATCAACAATAATGGTTCCTTCTGTAATGCCAGTGGTATGTCTTTGCACCTGATATACATACATATATATACACACACACACTCACAAACGCCCTCAGTATTGTTGCATCAGAATTGAAATTGACATTTCCTGTGTGTTATCCTCTAGTGATCGACCCAGATTGCTTGCGGTGTCGTCCATTCACTACTGCGGGGGAACACCGCCCAGTAGGTGTCAACTTCACCCACTTCCTGCCCATGTTCTTGGAAGATAATCCCAGTCCTAAATGTGGCAAGGGGTGAGCCTCAAGTTCTTGTACTGGATGCAGACTTTGCCACTGCAGACCAAATGAGTAATTGTTTGATCTTGTGCATTGTGGACAATATCGTGCCCAATATATTCAGCAATCTTGTATTATTATTATTATTTGTCTGGTCTTATCCCCTTTCCTCCTGTGTGCAGTGGCCATGCAGTGTATGCAGATGCTGTGCATATCGGCTTAAATGGGACTAATGTAGGCCCGTCTTATTTCATGAGTTACCACACTGCGCTGAGCTCTCCGGAGGACTTTACAATGGCACTGCGGAGTGCTCGCAACATCGCGAGCAACATCACCCACATGCTTAACATCACGGGCTCCACGTCCAGGGCATTCCCTTACAGGTATGCCTTTGTGGGTAAAAGTACTGTTTGGATTATTTACCAGTTTGATTCGTCTATTGATTTTTTTTTCTGGTTGTTGAGACAAAATGAGGATACTTGTGATTCTGTTGTATCTGCACATTGTTTGGGTGATGTAACTTGGCAAGATACTGAGTGATTGACTTTTATTGTTTAAACGTGGACATGACAGATCCTTGACTGGAGACTGGCCTCAGCTCGAGCCAGGTGTGATCATATCGATTTGTCATTGGTAGACTCAGGAGAGGTCGAGTGTTCTCTGTCCGATTTGGTCTTTGAAATTAGGTGACCAGGTGGGACGTTTCCTGTGTCGTGTCTTCTTCACATACACTGGGTTGATCACCAGAGGACAACACAGGAAATGTTGTGTTATTGCTAGATGAGATCAGAGTTAAATATATATATATATATATATATATATATATATATATATATATATATATATATATATATATATATATATATATATATATATATATATATATATATATATATATATATTGTTGCGGATTCGCGCCCGCCGGCGTGCGAGCGGCCACGTAACTCGAATCGCGGCACGTCGCCCACCGGACGGACAATCCCGTCGTGACCCTCTCGGACGAACGCTGGGAACTAGTCACGGGTGGGCCTTTCGGCCTCACCACGATCGTGCCAATCGCCCCCCCGCGTGGGATAGGGTTGCTCGCCGAATTCGACCTACCTAAGTACCCACACGGAGGGTAGACCGGGCGATCGCACCTCGCCGCAGGTCGACTTCGGACACGGGCCACTTTAAGCGACCCGTTCCGTACTATCGGGATAACCGAGCGGTGTTATCGTCAACCTCGACGGTTCGATTAATTATTGGGCGTATTTAGCCCACGACCAACCCTTTACGTGAAGTAAGATGGAGATTCAATAAAAGACGAAGCGAAACGGGAAAAACAGTTCAACATAAAGCACATTTATTCCGCGGCAAACGGAAAGCACACGTATACAATTATACACCAAAAGCAAATGTAAAAGTGACACGACAATTCTGCACAAAAAGCAAATGTAAAAGAGAAACACAATGCAGATCTACTACCGAGCACACGGCAACACTTATACAGTTTTACTTCACAGACGGCGCCGACAACACGTATACTCAAAGCAAAAGAAAAAGGGACCACCCTCAACTACAAGGGGGCAGACGGGCCTGGGGCCGAGACCGCGTCGAGCCTACCCGTCTGGTGATGAGCCGCAAAATGGCGGTGGCGCCCCGACTCCGCGGGCCTCGCTGGCACTGCCTGGAATGGGGTGGGAACGGGGCCCCCTTCTCACACTATCTCAGCGCGGGGGGAAACAGGAGGGGGTTGTTGATGCTCGGGGGAATGAGGATATCTCGCTGGCTTGGGTCCCGCGACGAGCGACTCCACCGCGACCTCTGTCGCGTTACCGGCCTCCCCTCTCCGCAGCTCCCCGACTGACACGAGCGCCCTCTCGACTGCCTTCGCCGCTGCCACAACTCTCCAACTCTCCCACTCTCCACTCTTCTCAACTCCGTCCAACTGCGATTCAGAAACTCCCTCAACAACTGCCTTTTCGGCGAGCGAACGCGGCCCTTTATAGCCCCCGGGGCTTCACTCCTTCACCTTCGACCCTTCACCTCTGGCTGGCTCCCCATTGGACAGAGGAAAAGTGGGCGTGAATGATTCTTGATCCGATTTCTCGGAAAGGCTGGTGTTTTTGCACCCGCTGCTCGGTGCGCGCCCTGTACGAGTCCAGGATCGGTGCCCACGAGCGGCGCGGGAATGGCGGTGATTGCGAGAGCGAGATGTGACGGCAAGGGTCGTGGCTGTTGTTGTGAAGCGGTGTTGCGGTTGGTGGTTGTTGTGTGATGGCTGTTGAGACGTGGTTGGTGGTGGTAGTAATGGCGGCTGGTCCAAAATAAAGATGGTAAAAGAAAAACTGCTATCAAAAAGGGTCGCAGCCCGAATGAATGACATTTATTCCCTCTAAACAACAGGTTTGGGCCTAACTACACATATACTTGCAGAGATATCTCACCTAAGGGACCTGAATGGTGGTTTGCGAATTTCGTCAACCACAACACTATATATTTTTCTGAAGATGCATGTCAATGTCGAACAAAACGACCTTGGCTGTGGTTGCGTTGATTCACCAAGCTGGTTTGAAGCTGTAGCTGCACAACTGAAGGAGCCCTCAGCCTGACCGAGTGGATCATGCTGTTTGGACGTTGTCGCTTCTTGCGAGAAGTCTCCACGCATCATCAACAGAAGATGTTCACCTGACTCGTCTGCACTCGTTAATGGGTGTAAAAATTCATCATGGTATCTTCAGCCTTTACACTGGTTCATTGGATGAGTAAATCTTACCAAAATCGAAGTATGGTGTGACGTCGGTACAATATAGGTGGAATGAGCCAAACCACTTCTTCCCAGGCATCCACATCCTTTGTTCGTAATGATTCGATGGTGATGGAAGGAAATCTCTTCTTTCTTTGCCATTTTGAAATTTATGAAGTGAAGGACCCTGAACTTTTGTCCTTGCATGGCTTGTGTAGCTCATTATTCAGGCCATTTGTCACTGATCCTTAATGTGTCCATCACAAAGACCAATGTGATGTAATCTCGTTAAGACAGACTCTACTCTTGATTCGCTGGCTTTCAAGTCAAATTGGAAACTGTGTTCTTGCATTTATCACCTTTTAAAAATTTAATTATTTCTATACATTATCGGCTTGTGGAGGAGCCAGAGCACAATGGGCCAGGGTGTAACTGAATAAAAAGAACCACAGAAAATGGGGTTGACACGAGTAAGTGTCGAGAGAGAATGGAGGAGAGTTTGGAGGAATGAGTATCCTGAAACGGCCTATGTGTCCCAATTATTTTAAGAACTAGTGCTCCAGGCAGCTTACTAACACTTGGAGGTTTAAATCACTTTTGCTTTATTTTAAAACACTCCAAGTGCAACGGTAAAAACCGTGCTTTCTCCACATAAAACCACCATTCTGCCAGACAGGGAATATCTGCCCTTGCTCCCTCCCAGCGGAGATGATTCAACACATGGGCGGAGCATGAATATGCATGAGGCAAGATGTGGGTGGAACATAAATATTGTTGAGGATACGGGGGTGGCGGGCTTCAGACGAGTGCGTCAATCACAGTCCGTAACCAGTTTGGGTTTTCGCACTCTACTCTCGACAGCCAAATGTTAGATTCGGCGCCACCCTAACCACCGTCGTCTCCGGGGTTATAACGCCGGCTGGTTCGACACAGGCCTTGGGTCACACGTCTCGAATCGCGATACCAACGTACCCCTGGACCTTACCAGTTGGGGAAATAGACCCCGGTTTCAGACTGGTTTTGTCAGATACCGAGCGAATTCTGCCAGTCTGTAACCATTTTGGTTTTTATATCCAAATCTAGTGGATCGTTCCTCGGCACAGCACAAATTAATTCAAAGCTGCAACTTCATACGAATCAGCCAGATTGATTGGGGACATCGGGGGAATACTACACAAGCAAAGCATTCACGACAATGTTATAATTAATCTATAACCCGTTCTTCACTAGGGAGCTACGGGTTTCGAAGGGGACCCTAATGAGATAAGCCTTAAACAACATGCAGACAAGACAGCACTTGGTGATGTTTCATGGACGAGAGGAAAGTGTCAAAGGCACGAATGTGGCTCGTGATGAGCCGATGTCTACGGATTTGAGCGCCCAAGCTCAAGCACGCCGGGTGGCAAAATGTCGCTCGTCCATGTGTCGCAGCCCTCACGCACGCAGCCTTGGTGCGTTCAGACCCTGCGAGGTCGACTGCACCAGAGTGAAAGATCGATGGTGGGTTTCAGCTGGTTTCTCCCAAGATCCAAGAAACAAGTCCAGGCCTGGACTGTTCACCAGACCAGGCCAAATCGAGGTGTTGGGCTCCGCAGGCTGGGTCCATGGGATTCCAAGACGTCGAGCCGTGAGGAGTTAGGACGGTCAGAGGCTCCGTCACTGGACTCCAGATGAACCTGTCGGTGTCTCCTCACGAAAGCCGATCACGCCCCACCTCGGCGTTCAGTTTCACCACTGCCAATCGCAGACTCTGCGTGCTCAGGTTCAGTTTTTCTCCTGGCAGATTCACCCTGCCTTTCCTTTGCTCGCTCGCCTCGAAACCCACTGCAGTTTTACTTCTTCGGTTTCACTTCTCCTTTTCGGCCCTCGCTCGCCTCAAAGCCGACTGCTGACTTACACACAGCCAGCCCTATTCAGCCGATCGTGCCACACCGGTGCTCAGTTTCACCACTGTCTTCCCGGCGCACGCTCGCCTCAAAAACCCGACTCCCCAACTCGGTGCTCTCAGTTTTTCCACCTTTTCTTTTTGGGGCATGCCCCTTTACGAAGCCGACAAAACTCCTCCCTTCAGTTTCACTTCCTTCTCGAGGCCACTCTCCCCCTCAGCGCACTGGCCGGAGTCTATTGTCCAGAGAGGAAGGAAGAAGAAGAACCTCTCTGTCCACCACCAATGTACCAACGATGAACAGCCTCTTACACCTCCCGACATACATGTAGCATCCATTTACCGAACAACCTGGCTAAACATGCATTTAATGGGGGATCTGGGCTAATCCTATATTTAGTAACACACTAAGGGCCATTTCCGCAACAATATACATTTTACATTCAACTTGGTTACATCACAATGAGGGACGTGGGTAAGAATGACAGCAAGGGGAGGGGACAGGGTGAACGAGATTGATACAGCCACAAATTTGATCACTGAAATGGAAGAAAAAAAAAGTGGTTTATTTATTTTGACAAAAATGAAGAGCAGGAGGAGCCCTTGAAACATGTGGGCCTGGAGATGGTTTCTGTGGGTAGAAAATATAATTGTGCTGAACAGCTGTCCTGAAGCCTTGGAGGTAAAAATGAGAATTGATAGACAAAGCTGGTTCCATAGGTCAGAAAAAGGAGTGAATGAGCAGTGGATCTGGATAATGGATTGTTGGGAGGGGCAGAAAATGCAAGATTAGAAAGGAGGAGGTGGAAGAGACCATCGACCTGTTTGCGACACGAAGGTGATGGGTCCAGAGACTCGGCTTCATCGCAGGAGATTCCAATAATTTCAAAGGCCTTTGCTTCCGTGGGGGGAACAGTACTCCAAGCCTGGATGAAGGCCTTGTCAGGTAGATAAAAGTTCTTGTGTGCCAAGGGAAAACTTTGCATGATTGAGGATGCCCAATTGGTGACTGGCTTTGGAGGGCAATGTTTATCAAGAGAATGTTTGTTTTCCTTTTAGGGGTTAAAAGTGAATTTGAAGGTCCAAATTTGGGCTTTATCCTCCGCCATTCCCAATCCCTGCACAGTGTCTTCTACGTGTTCTATGAGCAGTACCTGACCATCGTGGAGGACACTGTCATGAGCCTGGGTCTCTCTCTGTCAGCCATATTTGTTGTCATGCTGGTCTTGCTGGACCTTTGGTCGGCTCTACTGGCATGCCTCACCATCGCTATGATAATCGTGGACATGTTCGGGGTCATGTGGATGTGGGGAGTTAGTCTGAATGCAGTCTCTCTCGTGAACCTTGTGATGGTGAGCTGTTCATGTTCTTGCTCGCTGTGATCCTCACAATCCACTTTTTTTTCTTCTTCTCCCCACCCCTGTTTCCTCATTGATGGGAATTTGTTTTGTTTTTGTTTTTATATTTGGTTCTTCCATCCCTCTGTGTTCCAGAGCGTGGGTATTTCAGTCGAGTTCTGCAGTCATGTAGTTCGAGCGTTTGTTACGAATGCTCAGGGAAACCGCCTGCAGCGTGCCCATCATGCTGTTGTACACACCGGCAGTTCGGTTGGTTGGGTGTTACGGTTGTTTTGTGGGTAAAATTTGAAGGGAGGGTAGAGGTTAGGAAGGAGATGCTTATTGAGGTGTTTTGATTTGAAAAGTTTGTGGTCACAATGTACAATCTGTTCATTGTGGAATGAGGTCTTTACCTCTGGTCACTGACCATGTTCCCTGCAGGTGTTTAGTGGGATCACACTCACAAAGTTTTCCGGAATCGTGGTGCTTGCATTCTCCAAGTCTCGTATCTTCGAGGTCTTCTACTTCCGCATGTACCTCTCTGTCGTCCTCCTCGGAGCTGCGCACGGGTTAATATTCCTGCCTGTCCTGCTCAGCTACATTGGTACGTCAGGATGTTCTTGTGCTCTTGGCATAACAGAGTTGTGTGATCGATTTCTTTAAAATGCTTGTCTGTCCCCTTTGACATTAATAATAACAATAATTGTTTATGCTTGTTTACTGTTGTATAAATTTTCTTGCTTTCCGTCAATTTATTCACCAATTTATCAAAGGCTGCATGTTTGCTGTTGGTATTTGTAACGTATCTTTGTGCTCGTTTAATTTTTGTCATGCACCTGCTCATGGTGAGCTGGTGTCCCGTTATTGGGCACACTAGCCTTGGGAGCTTCTCCGGGTGTTGGAGGCTCGAATTGATTGTGGCCAATTAACATGTGTCGGCCCTGAGAGATTACTAGTTCATTTGCAGTTCTTGTTGCAACCACCAAGTCAACTGCAGGCAAACCAGGCCAGTCACTTCAACAAAAATATCCTGTTCGGCTGTTCGGGTTTATTTCCATGTTGGCTGCCTTGGTTGTTGGGTGGGGATTGGGGGGAGGAGGGGTGGCTTTGAACTTCTTGTTCCTCAAGCAAATCTTTTGTCCAAACACTTCCCTGTTCTCAGTATTTCCCTAGCACTGTGTAGTCTCACCTTTAACCAAAGATGAGCTTTTATTGATGCTAAGAGCGTGAAATGCTTTTTGTTAACTCTATGGAGGCAAAAAGTTTCCTTTTTTATTTATTTATTTTTCCCTCCCCTCACCACCATCAAGCCAACACTCAGAATGATGCCATTATTTCATGACTCAGGCACAGTGGCAGTCATGTGGCGAAGTGAGTAGGCTGACTGTCTGGAGTAGCTGACACTTTGATGCCCCCCCTCCCCCCAAGATCTAAACTGCTGGGTTTTTTAAAATTTATTTATTTGTATTGTTTTCGGGTTGTCAATCCGTCCGACTGTACCTACGTATGTCCATGCTAATTTCCTGTGCAACCGCTTAGCCGATTGACACTATATTTTCACCATCGGTGCAACTAACCATGGAGAATGTTTTAATGATTATGACATCATCGGTTATGGGGTTTTGGAAATTTCAAAAAAAGGAAAAACTTTGGACCTCTATCTCAAACTGCTCGATGGGGGGAAAAAAAATTTGAAACTTGGCATATGTCAAGTACTCCCCATGGGAAACTATTTTTATTTATTTATTTTGTCATCGGTGGCTTCATTATGATGTCACAATTGCATATGTTGAACGCTTTATCCAATCGGTATGAAAAATCGAGTCAAGGGCGAAATGGGATGGTGGGGAGGAGAAATGATATCAGTCATGTGGCTCAGCAAACTTTTTTTTCTTCTTTTTTTAACATAAAAACCTTCAAAAACCCTCAAATGGCTGAACAGATTGAGGGAAGCTTCACCCCCATGTTCCCCAAACCTTGAGGATACCAGGGTGTTCACAAATGATGTATAGGTCACGTCATGGTCTGGCAGCCATATTGGATTGAATGAAAATCTTATTCTTTCTCTTGAACTGCTTCAATTGAAATGCCACAATTCTGATCTAGTAGTCATTGGGAATATGTTTTAAATTTCAACCTGATCAGACACATGGTCTGGAAGCCAGAGTTATTTTATAATTTGAATCTGGGTTCAGGGATTTAAATCAAACTTGGTACAAGTACTGTCATGGCCAAAAATATTGGCAACCTTGCATATTTTTTTTTTATTTTCCCAAATAATGCACCATTTCTTCCAGCAAATTGTTGAAATTAAAATATTTTGTTATCCACATATGTATTTGTTTGGGTTGCAGTGGAACAAAACAAAAAAGTGAAAAAATTATGAAATCTTAGCTTATTCCACAAATTATAAAATGGCTTGGACAATATTATTGGCACCTTTTAGAAGGTGTGAGACAATTGGATTTCAAGCAGGTGATTCTCCTTTACTTTGTAATTGAACTCACCTATGGTGAGTTGCAGGTGCCTGCAATATAAAAATCACTCATTCAACCAGTTTGAATAGAGAAAAGGAGACATTCTGCTGTTTTGTGTCACTGTGTACCACAATGAACATGGAGAAAAGAAATAAATCCAGAGAATTGTCCGAGGAGGTCAGACACAAGATTGCAGCCAAGTATGGACAACCTCAAGGCTTCAAGTCCATCTCCAGAGACCGTTGATGTTCCTGTGTCCACCGTACGCAATGTTCGCAGGAAGTTTAAAGCCCATGATGCTGTAGTCAACCTCTCTGGACGTGGCTGCAAGAGAAAACTTGATCGAAGATTGCAGTGAAGCATTGTTCGAATGATGGAGAAAGCATCTCCATCAACTGCCAGATTCAAGCTGACCTTCAGCCACAAGGAACGACAGTTTCAACTCACAACATCCATCACCAACTTGATGAAAGGGGGTTCTCTGGTAGGAGAGACAGGAGGATCCCACTGCTGATAGTCAGGTGGTCAAAATACCACCTGACCCACAACAAATTGCAACAAAAGGTTTTTCAGTGGTTTTCATTCCTACTGGATATACTGATCAACAGAAAAAAAGTCTACCAAAATCTGACATCCGGAAATGGGTTAAAAGTCATTTTTAAGATGGCCGCCACCGGGCTTTGGAATAACTAAAACAGCTATAACTTCTTCAATAATTGTTGGTTCTGGTCCATGGTTTTAATGGAACAGCAATCCACTGGTATCAAAATTTAGATCTGACCAGTATTTAACATGAAATCCAAGATGGCGGCAAAATTCAAGAGTGCAAAAATCAATAAATTTTCCATCTGAACCAAAATCACTGAACACCTGGTGCCACTGAAACATTTATTTGTGAGCATTACATAATGGCAGTTTAGGTTACAATTTCAGTCTTCATCACTGTCCTCTAGTTCCTCAGAGGCTTGATTTAGTGGATTGTCACAAAACCTCACTTGGCATGATCCACATGCAGATGTACACGAAGCCCATTCTTTCTGCAGCTGCAACGGGGTGTCACAAGCTGTGGTGCAGTTGCAGTGTATCATCTTCAGAAGAGTGTCTGGTGCAGCATTCATGGCAGTCATGATAGGTACAAATCGATTGTCTTCAAGTCCCCAGCCCCAGTCCAGAGGATCGAGGTCACCCTCCATCCCCATCCAAACCATGACCTGGTAGTACACTTGGAGACAAAACTTGGTGGCAGATTCCGTTGGAAGACGTTCAGGTGTAATGAAAGACTTGGCAGCAGCAACCTTCTTTGTGAATATCTTGTAACTCATGGCTGCCAGAGAACTTGTGCTCTCCCCACCAAATATAACGGCCATTGCTTGGCTGCCAAGTTTCTTTATTTCAGCGTGGCTGATGCCTCTCGAAGTGAATGTATCTGCACACAACTGGAGGCCTTGATCATCTTCCACGAGTTTCTGAAAGACTTCTTTTTTCCCCAATGCCATACACACGAGATGTTGAATCGCATCCTGTGAAGGCGTGCAGGAATAATAGTTGAGTGCACAACTTATTTCCCAAGAAGATGCTTCATCCGACTGATGTCATATACTTTCAGATTGCTTCTTGGCTGGTTGTCTGATCTGAAATATAGTGGTTTTCCATCTGGTATACAGTAATGGAGCAAAAGCATCAACAAATCTGTGTCCTCTCCAATTAGTGTGGGGAATGCAGAATTGTGCTGTTTACAGCTGTCATGGCAATGTCCACATCAGCGTCCCCTTCTGCCTGAATAACTGTGCAGCCCACTTTCTTCAGCTAATTACCTATTAAGGTGATAGGTGATCAGCTGTTGCTTGTTACTGCCAACAGATAGGAATTCATCTCTCTTTCCGTCAAATTCAGTTTCTCGGGTAAAGTTCAGTCGGATAGCTGTTGGCTTGTCCCCGTCTGCTGAGTGTTATCCTTTATCGAAGGGCCTGCACCATAGCCATCAAAGACAACAGTTGCTGTCCTATAGTGTTTTGTTGTGAAGTCTGCATATGCTCTGGCTATTTTGCCATATGTATCTCCCTTCTTCCACTTGAGCTTGTGCAGCAAGGATCCACCATCAAGAACATACCTTTCAGTCTTAAGGTGTGGTGTCAGGTACTCCTTCACATGCCAGTGCCTTGGTACAGTGGTCATTGACTGCTTGAGCGAGTTGAGGTTTGTCGGCCGTCCTCAAAGAGGGATGGAGGGTATGGACTGAGCTCAAAACTCATCACGTCCTCAAGTGACAAATCACCTATCTGGGATGCCACCAGGAATCGCTGGAATAGCACACTGGAGTCGATGGTTCTGTGAGGAGCAACCTGGAGAGCATTAGAATTTCCCAGGGTCTTTGCTTTCTCTGTCCTCTTGATGGAAAAGGAAAACACAGGTTGTCCAATCATTCTCTCGAAGATTTTGTTCCCAACAGCTTCATATTCATGCACGTTGATGTCTTCGCTTGCCACGATACCATTTATGATATTTCTCAATGCAGGATCAGAGGAGAAAGGTGAAAATGCATTCAGCTTTGTGCTTATCTTCGAGAGGTCGAATGCACGTCTCAATTCTGGCACCAGTTGCTTCTTTATGCTGTTCGCTTGTTGCGTATGAGATCATTGAAGTCCTGAATGGCGACGTTGACCTCAGATGTTATGGGGGCTGACATTGTCCACAATGCTTGGTGTTCCTCTGTCATCTTACTGGCATGAGTCAAGCCACCGGTGCTCTTTAGTGATCTCATGAGTGTCTGTTCGATGACTCGATCACAGCTGAGGCCTGCCCAAAACTGGTTTGTTCACCAGATCACATGGAAGCCATTTTGAAACTTCTCATGCACATCTGGGTGTTTGCTCTCCAGTTCACTCATTTCTTGTACGTAGAGATAAGCGGACTTCTGGTAGTTGTAGTGTCCAGCTGCTGCAAATATTGGCAAGGCAACAGCTTGCAAGTGAGCCTTCCAAGACCCAGTGTGATCTGCCTTGATCATTGCCCGAGCAGTTTGGAGCATTTTCTGATAACCCAGCCAAAGCTTACTTGTTTTGGATTGTGCAGCAAGTTCAGATTTCTTTTTTTGTCAAGTTCATCAGTGATCTTCACAATTGCAGCTGATTCTTCAAGACTTTCAAGAGGGATGTCACCAGTTAGCAAGGACGAATACATTTTCTCGATCTCTTCTACTTGGAGCATGAACTCAGGATTTTCCTCCACTACAGATGCCACAATACTTCAATGTGGACACTTGCTCACCAGGAGATGACCTCAGAATGCCCTCTGAACAGATTTTCTGGACATCATATGAACGACAGCATTTTCACCGTACACCAGTTCCAGGATGCTTTTGAGTCCTGTTCCCGCCATCAACGTGCCTATTGATCCAAGCAGATTCATGAACGTGTGAAATGTACCCAGCCTAAGCAGGATCCCCTTCAAATGGCTATTCTCTGGTGCAGCACTGATTATCTTGGCAGCTTTCCAGTACAGCGGTTGATCAAACGTGATCACAGGAGGGACATGGTGTCTGATGGCCATGTTGGACAGGAAGTTCAAAGTGGACAGAATGCAAGCCTTGTCGCCTGGATACATATCAATCATTGGCAAATACAGAATGGAGGATGCGCCAGCATGTCTGTCCTCGGTGAAGGATGTGCATCATCCCCTGCCAGCCTGGTACAGTCTGCTTGAAATGGAAGGATAGCTCCCAGATGATCTCAACTCATGTCACAGACTGAGATCTGGGAGGTCTCGGAACTTGATGTTGCAAAGCCATATTCTTTGATATCAATTTTTGACATCTGTACAATGTTCAATTCTGAAATCTTCTGCCTTGTCACAAGATGACTTTATTTTCTACCAGGAGTCAATGCAGCTATCATGCCCATTCCATGAAGGGTGATTATGTTGTGATCTACATTGTCACCAGCAAACAACACTGATGGATCAAATCGGGTGTGACACAGCTTGCCGCATTCTTTTCAAACCGCAGTACTTCACCATATGACGAGCTGTACCCCATATTACAGTTTCCACAAAGTTTTGACCGATATGTGATGGATCTGGACTGGTGCAATGACAGCCCGAGGTCTCACTGCTTGTCCAATACTAGCCACTTTACGTTGCGTGTTTTGTTTTGTTTTTTTCCAACGAACAGACTATTCAACATATTTCGAAGTGTATCTTCTTTGTGCCCCTTCATCTCCTTCTCGCTGTGCTTCTTTGTAGAATGACCGGAGTGTGTGTGATGTTTTCTCCCTGAATGTAACTGAGAACCCTTTTGTTAAAATTTGATAAATGTTGGGTGATTGCCTAACAGAGGTTTGATTATATAGAGACAATTTATTGATTTTACGCCCTTCATTTTTGCCGCCATCTTGGATTTCAGGTTAAATACTGATCGGATCTAAATTTTGACACTAGTGGATTGCTGATCCATTAAAATCATGGACCAGAACCAACAATTGTGTTTTTATCAATTATTGAAGTTATAGCTGTTTTAGTTATTTCAAAGCCCGGTGGCGGCCATCTTGAAAATGACTGTTTTAACCCATTTCCGAATGTCAGATTTTGGTGGACTTTTTTTTTTTTCTATTGATCAGTATATCCAGTAGGAATGAAAACCACTGAGAAACCTTTTGTTGTGGGTTTGGTTTTGTCATAAATTGACCCGACTGAGAGAGACAGAAGAAAGCCTGACTGGAGTTTGACAAAACACACCTGAACAAGCCAAAATCCTAATGGGAGAATGTCCTGTGAACAGATGAGACCAAATTAGAGCTTTTTGGTGAAGTAAATAATATGTTTCCAGAAAACAAAATGAAGCCTTCAAAGAAAAGAACACCTTCCCTTACAGTCAAACATGGAGGAGATTCAGTGATGTTTTGGAGTTACTGTGCTGCCTCTGGATGCCTTGAATCGTGAAATCAAGAGATTACCAAGGAGTTTTGGAGCGCAATGTTCAACCCAGTGTCGGAAAGATTGGTCTCTGTCGAAGGTCTTGCAGCAGGACAATGACCCCAAACACACTTCAAGAAGCACCTAGGAATGGTTCAAGACTAAATGCTGGACTGTTCTGAAGTGGCCAGCAAATGAGTCAAGATCTAAATCCCATTGAACACCTGTGGGGAGATCTGAAAACAGCAGTTGGGAGAAGGTACCCTTCAAATCTGGGAGAACTGGAGCAGTTTACACATGAAGAGTGGGTCAAACTGCCAGTAGAGAGGTGCAGGAAGCTCATTCATGAATATAGGAAGTGCTTGACTGCAGGTATTTTGTCCAAAGGTTGTGATACCAAATTTTAAGTATTGGGTGTCAATTTTGTCAATGCCATTTCTTTTTAGTCTGATTTAAAAGGATATTTTAAGTTCTGAATAAAAAAACAAAGGTTCTGTAATATGAACAGTGAAAAACAATTGTGGAGATCAAATACTTTTGTCAATTTCAACTACTTTTTTTGAGAAAATTGAGTTATTTGAAAAATGTGCAAGGGTGTCTATTTTTGGCCACGACTATGTATAATGTAACAATGTGGGTGTCGGCATATCTGGTGATGCTGAAGAGTGCCCTTCTTGCTCTTTTTGTGTTGCAACAAACTTTTCTGACTATTTAAAATTTGCATTCATATATTTGTTGTCCGTGATGTTTCTGCCAGGCCCTTCCACACGCAAAGTCACTGTTGTAGTGCACCATTTCTCAAAACTGGGAGAACAAGACACTCGGCTCGACCACAATGAACCTCAGGCCTCTGTTGGTGGCTGGTACTGAGCCTGGCTCCGGTTGTTGCAGCGGTACAAAAGGCATTTGGCGAGTGGTCTTGTCAAACAAACGTGCTGATGTGAAGACTACGTGACATTGGCTGAATGTTTTGGGTCCTGATGAACATTTCTTGCTGCTGCTTTTTCTTCACCATCACTTTTGTACTTGTCGGCTCACGGAACAAGGCAATGTCTGTGGAGGAGTCTTGTGCAGTGACTGAGTGATTGTATCAATACATAATGATTGGCCATAAGGATGCACAACAATGGATTTGCAAGTGCACATTGGACATCAAACAAGCTGAGATTTTCTTCATGTCTCGTTTTGATGTCGTGTCTTCCCGGCATGTACCTTCCCGCCTTAACCCCAAAACATTGTTCCCGGTGCCCCACTCCTTCCCTTTTCTTTCCACAAATGTTGGTCTTTATCGTGTTTTAAAATTAAAATTCTGAAGCAGTTTCTCCCACATCCTGCCCCCCCTCCCCCAAATGTTTTGGAATGATGGCCATTTTGTATGTTGCCTGCGATTTAAATTATTCTCAAACACGGTGCTTTTTGGTTTTGTTCAGTGTTGTCTTAAGGTATTTTGCACACAGTGTTTGTTTTAAAGTTATGCTGAAGCCATTCCACTGGAAGTAAAGATATGTACCCTCTGAGCAATGCAGTTCCTCTGTCGGTTTGACCTCGTCCACGTTTAAACGTCAGTGTGGTTTTACAATGTTGATGTCATCTCTGCATCGTGTGGTTTGAATGACAATGCGGTGCATGGTGTTTGTTCCTGGAGGTTTACCTTTTATTTTATACACCTCTTTAGTCGAGTTGTAATGCTTGAATATTGATTTGGATCGGGATCAAGTGATTTTAATGGTGGAAGGTGTAAATGCTTGCCCACCTGTGATATCGTGATTTTTTTTTTCCCCTTTTCTTTTTCTCTTTTTTGACTTGTGGAAGCTTCTAAAAATTCTTAGATTTGTGAACATTGGTCAGTGACTTTGGTTTCCACTGAAAGTCTTAATGGATGGACCAAGCGCTGTGCTCCTTTGGGATCCTGGGTTAATACCTGCAGTTTTGTCTGGTTTTGGCTCTCGCTTGTTCTTGCAAAATTTGCATTAAAAAAAAGGAAACGTTTAATGTTCCTGTGGGGTAGGGTTTGTATTTGTAAACATTAAAACCAACGAATTTTGGGGGGGCTATTTGCATATTTGCAAGTTGATGGGGGCTGACAAATGTACTAATAAAGTGAGGTGGTTTGTTTTGAATTGTTTTTTTTTTTTTTTTTACTTGAACCTGACTTGTTCAGCCAAGAAGTGGTATATATATGTATATATATATATGTATATATATATATGTATATATATATATATATATATATATATATATATACACACACACACACACACATCTCCCGCAAAGCGGAAATTCCTGTGTGGATGTTCGAGCTCTGAATGGAAATTGCTTCTTTGTTGCTCTAATGCTTTCTCTGCTGTCCTAGTAAGGGCGTCCATCTTTATCTGGAGGATAACGAACTGCCGTCTTTTCTCCATAATTCCAAAGCACATTCGTGCGTGGAACTCGTGGCGTTTCTAAGTAATCTCTGATTCTGAATTAACATCCTCCCCCTCTTGCTTCAAGCTTTATACCGGTTGGGTATTACTTTGGGATTTTTCTTTGCTTCCTTGTCAGACATTTTCGAACCAGCTTGACATTTAGAACAGCACATGGTAGAGCACATACCTCCACGGGGCTGACTGTTTACATTTTGTATCTGACTGATAGGCCAGATCTGCCTACCTGAACCAAAGTCGAATCTGCTTCTTGTTGTCCAGCCAACTTGTTCACCACATTTTGTCAAAATCTATCCACAACTTTGTGAAAAATTTTGGTCCCATCTTTCAATGGTGAAGAATTACTTGAGAAATGTCCCGCTCGCAAATGGACAGGCGTGAAAATGTAACCTCCACCCACCCTCACCTTGTTTCCATTCATTTATCTTTCTTGTAATATATATACACACAGAAGTCAAAGCTCATGGAGCTACATCTCTAACAGCAGAAGATATGGGCGTGGGCAATGACTAACATAACAATTAGACCAGGAGAAGATCCTGGAGGTGTGCATGAATACACTCCAACTTTCATGGTCTCTTCCTTGGTTTTCTTGTGACCCTGATTACCCTTTCACTTACAGAGATCCTCCTGCTGATTTTGCCCAGGTGTTGATACTCTTCCCACCCTCATCCAATCCCTGTATATAAATTGGATAAAGAATTTTTGTTGTATTTTTCTACAATTAGCAACCCAATTGTTTTTTTGTTTTTTTTAATTATTGATTTTTATGCCTCTGCACCAAGGGTGCCGAAGGCATTGTTTCTGGGTTGTCCATCCGTCCGTTCGTCCAGATTTTCGTTTACGCGATAACTCAAGAAGCAAATTGTAGAATTTCATTAAACTTGGTAAAAAGGTAAAGTAAGACAGGGCAATTAACTGATTAGATTTTGGGCCAGATATGATAAAGGTCAAGGGTCAAATATGTCAATACTCAAGTGTTTGCGGGAGAGCGAAGGCATACCCGTCGACTGCGAGCAGTCGAATTGCTCTCGTTTTTAAATAAACCTTGACTTTGACGTCATGACTTATATGTACTTTAACTTTTTATTTTATTTTTCTACCATAACTCTGCAACTTTGGCTGTTCGTAACACTTGCCCAAAAGATAAACCTTGAGCAAGTTGCATTTTTAAGTTTGACATCATCCCCCTCTGGCTCAAAGGTCAAGAACTTACCAGTACTAAACCACCATTTAGGGTTTTTCTCCCAATTTCTGAGCTGGGACTTTGGGAATGAAATTTTGCATCAATGGGAATAAAAAGTAGGTGGGGCTGACTTTTTTGACTTTGACCTAATTTTAAGGTCATGACCTAATTAGACTTTTTGTCAGAACGAAATTGCCCTTTTCTCGATGGCCTGCATTGATGCTTGATTAACATGATACCTGTCAAGGTAAAATGGTGCTCAACTTTTTTTTTTTCATTTTCCCCACCCACCCAGTCTGTCTCCTTACACTTTTTTGGGGGGTGTGGGGGATTGCGACGACTTGCAATGAACACTTTTTCATCATTTTTTTTTCCTCCCATTTATTTATTTATTTATTTATTTATTTATTTAATTTTATGAATGGGAACATTTTTCATCCTCCATTTTTAAATTTTCAAGGTCATGTGGTCCAAAAATAGTTGGGGGTTATCGTCCACACTAAGTTTGTTGTGGGGGGGAGGTTTACCTTGGGCGATGCCTTTGTAAATCTCATATCTCGTTTCCTTTTGTTATTTCAGGATCTTGGAGTCTTTGACACAATGAAAACTTTATTTACAATATCTGAATGGGGAATAATTAGAATCACGCGAGGAAGCGGTGGTGCAACACTTCACTGTTCATCTCTCTTATTGTGGTTTATTCCAGTAACTCGATCCGAGTCGTGAGGATTGTTTTTGAAGGGGACGCACGAACGGTAATCCCGTTAATCGGAGTGTTATCGCGATAACTTGCGCACGGAATAACTGCCGTTTCCACCGACTATCCTCGCCCTCTTTTCATCTTCACTGACATCCTGCTACCTCATTGGGAACGACCGATGAATGATTTAGGGTGACGGACTTTCGTTGTTCGTTCGCTGCTCGTGCTCCACCGGCGATCCGTGTCAGCACCTCGGACGGCGCCCTCACCACGTGTTTGTGTACGAGACGTGGATTCCTCTCTTCACCCCCGTCCCCCTAGCCCCCCACTTCACCCCCAAACTCACCATTCTTTTTTATTTTTATTTTTTCCTTTTCTCAAAATGAAAATCCCTTCAGTTGAACACCCGAGCTTTGGGCGGTGTATTTTTGTGATAGTACGCTCGATGCTTATCATGAATATACATATAAAATGAAACTTCAATAAGGAATCTCTAAATAAATGTGAAGAGTTATTAAACTTTCACCGTCGGGGAAGCTGAAGAAGCATCGAACGGGATAATAAAATACGCCAAACATTTACCTCAGAAAACCAACCAACTCCACCTCTCCCTGACTTTCAGCTTCTTCTTCACTTTATAATCATCATCCTCCTTTTCTTTTTCCCCCTCTTTCTCCCCGCGTTCCTTCCCACGCCATATCGACGCCTCGTTAGCGGCTCTCATCGGGGGGTTCGGACTCGGGCGGCACGGCGCGGGTAAGAGGGCGAGAGCAGAGGATGTTCTGAAAGATTGGATGGAGAGAGTGGGGTGGGGTGAGGAAGTGTGGGGGGAGAGTGAGGGGAGAGAGAGTACAGAGGGGGGGGTGGGGTCTCACTGCGTGATGCGAGCCCCCATGGCCCCCATTGTAATACCGCTGGCGGCTCCACGGACTGGACTGCACGTGGAGCTCGAGCTGACCACGCGCTCACCCTGTGAAGTGCACTCGATGCTCGTGCCTCGTGCCTCGATGTGCTGTGCTCGCGTCCTGACCGCCTGCCCTCCCCCTCCCCCTCCCCCACGCTCCCCGATCCCCCCCCGCCACGATCCCCGATCCCCTCCCCCACGCTCCCCGACCCCACCCCCACGCTCCCCGACCCCACCCCCACGCTCCCCGACCCCACCCCCACGCTCCCCGACCCCTTCCCCACGCTCCCCGCCCCCGACCCCTCCCCCCGGAATCGCTGCAGATCCCCAGCAATGCTAAACGGATCATTTCGATGAATGACGTCCGGGGCGTGGATGGTGGTGGATGGTAGGGGAGGGGGAGGTAGAGGACGGGGAGGTAAAGGAGGGTTGCTCGCGCTGGAGGATGATGCGCTCGCGAAGGGAGTAGCTTCGGATGGGTTCGTTGCACGTCCGACATGTTCCATCACCGGAGAGATCGAGTGCTCACGTCACAGGGTCGTGCTGCGCGTGTGATCCGCAGATCCCGGTGATTCGAGAGCAGCACGAGTGTCCAGGGTTCGTGCCCCGTCGCCGGACACCTGATGTAAGCACGTGGCAAGCCGCCGGGTCCTCTTTCATGGTAATAAGGTATTGTGCAGAGCCGAGCCGAGCCCTCACCGTGCCCGAGCCGAGCCGAGCCCTCACCGTGCCCGAGCCGAGCCATCATCGCGCCAAGTCAAAGGCAGCTGGCGCTTCTTCTTCTTCTTCTTTTTATTCCGTGCATGATGAACCCCCCGCGGGTGCAGCAGCTGTGTATCGTTTGCTCTTGAAAGGAGAACTTCATGAGATGTTGTGCCAATAGACGTTTCGCTATAACAGCAAAACAAACGACTACTTGTATTATTTATGCAACCCCGGTAGGTTGTGTAATTGTAAGAGTTACGTCATAACAGCATGATGTAACCAAGGAGATTTGACATCTTTGACCTCCCCCCCCCCCCAATGTCAGCTGCATACCTGGCAGGTGTATCTTCTTGAACCTTGAGTGTTGTCATATTTATTTTATTTCTTGGCAGAACACCCAAGGTTTTATTTTTTTATGTGCCTTGTAGAGTGATCCGACCACGGCGTTCTCGAGGGTTTGATAGCGGAGAGCAAGTGCGTACAAATCCTGCTCATCTGGTCAGTGTCTGCCTTTCCAGATGCCGTGACGTCCGACTACGCAAGGTCGCACCAACTACTGCACAGACAAGCCCAGGGAGATCAACGCCGGACCTTGATCGCAATCGGATCGTCTCGTCCCGAGGATGAATGTCTACGAGTGGAGCAGCGGTTGCATTACCTTGCATTGCAGGATGATGGTTTGTGAAGGTCTTCGTTGTACGGCATGATGTGCATCTCGTTTGTAAGAGTTGTGCAAAGGAGAGACCCGTGAGCTGCGCAGCCCTTGGGGGTGGGCTTCGTGCAGTGAAGCAATGCAATTTCTGCTCCGCTCGTACACGTTCACGTTCATCCTGAGGATGACATGATCTAATGGCGTTCAAGGTGCAGCGTTGACCTCGCTCGGTTTGTCCGTGCGGTGGTCGTGACGTTAGCACGGCTTGTGGTCTTGGTGCAGAGCATTCGATGAATGTTGAGCGGCGTCGCATTTCGCGTGCCGTTTAGATCCGGCCCACGGGTCTTGCTAGCTGGGTCCGCTGTGCCGTGCACGGTTTCGAGTATTGCTTTTGTTCATCTTGCCGTGCGGCTTAATATCGACCCATCATGCCAATCGCGTTCATTCCCCCTTCACAAGCATCCCCTCCCTCCACCATTCCCCCTTTTTTAATCTTAAAAGGCAGCAAAATGTCACGGCAGTGCATGAGGCGGTTTATTTTGCATTTATGAATGGCCCGTAGGTATCGCATTGCTGGCAATTCAGCGGTTGCCCTGGAAACGGGTACTGAAGGGAATCGGTGCAGAATAAAGGGTGCACATTCTTCCTGCTTTCGCCCCTTCCACAACTCATCTTCCTCATTTAAATCCCTCCGAGCTTCTGCCTGAGCGATTCGGGTGTGTCGTTATGCAGAAGGTACCATCAGGTGGCATCAAAGGTCAATGCCACGTAGGTCATGGATTGCAGTGTTAACCCGATTGGGTTCCCTCTCGGATACCCTCGATGTAACGTTCAGCTCTACTGTCCCAGTAGGATGTACTTTATTGACTTGGGCCAGTGTTTTTGCCAAGCAACCTAACCCCATCATAAACACCTTGTGGGCTGCCTGAGAGAGCCGCCCAAACACAAGGTGTCAGAGTTGCAGTTGCGTGATTTTGAATCTGACGATATTGGTCCCATCATTCATCCCTGATGCTCCTGTGGGTGCAGCTGCAGGCATGGATCTGGGCGGGGCTCCGAATAGTGCTCCTTGTGCTCTTGGTGGATGACATGACGTGATGTGCTCCAGGTGGACGACGTGGCGTGAAGTACGCCAGGACGACGAAGTGACGTGACGTGCTTCAGGATAACGAAGTGATGTGACATGCTCCAGGACGACGACGTGACGTTACTTACTGTAGGCGCACGACATGACGTGACCTGCTCCAGGTGAATGACTTGATGTGACGTGCCGTGCCGTAAATGGACGAGGTTACATGCTCAAGGTGGACAAGGTGACGTGACTTGCTCTCAGTGAACGACATGGCATGATGTGCTCGAGGCGATGACGTCGCGTGACGTGCTTTGCTCAAGGCGGACGACATGACGTGACTTGAGGTGTTCTCGGTGGACGACGTGATGTGACATGACTTGCACTAGGTTGAACACTTGACGTGATTTGGTGCACAATTGCAGATCCTCATGTTTGCTTGTTGTCCCCTATTTTGGAGAATTTGAATGCAAGTTTATCATAAATTATCCCCCCCCCCCAATTCGGGGTGGGGCGATGGAGTTGGGTGTTCTTCATTTTTCTGTTTTGTTGTGATATCGACTCTGTCTTCATTTGAATTTCTGACACGAGGTATGGCTAGGTACAACTATGGTGGGATGAACCAATTTGTCCACCCCTCACCTTCCTGTCCCTGACCCCTCGACGCACACACCACTCACCCATTCATGCCTCCAAACGCCTCACCAACCGTAAGTCTACCCACCACCCAGACATGGGCTATCACTCTAGTCATCCAATATTGTCCATTTCCGCCTTCCCAGCAACTGGCTGCCTCATCCTGACTCATCATTGAATGGGGACAATTGTACCGAAGTTGCGAACACGAACCAGACGCATCACGTGCCATTCGGCCCTGTTCTGCCATAAACGGTGAAAATCTTTTCTTTTCTTTTTATTACAAGATGACTGAGGCTCAAGGAAGAGTTGTTCGTATGTTGATTTGTAGTGCAATGTTGGACACAGGATTCAAACCTGTGCCTTGTGTGTGTGTGCAAGCTGAACTTCCATGTCGTGGTATCAAATGTATCCAATTGCATGTGTTTAATTAATTCCCAGTTTTTTTATATATATTTCGAAAATGTATCTGTGACTCATGGAGGTGCTTTATACATAACATGCATTACAGACAGGACAAATACACGAGCAGAGATTGTTGTACCTTCACGTGACTTGCAAGGACATTAGTGCACATTGCATCAACATGTTTGTGGCATTTGAACCTCTGTTCCCCTACATCACAAACCAAGGGTTCACATGGCAACACTGCTGCTTTCAGGAATATTCTGGGGTTTCAGTTTGGTAGGAAAAGCACAACAGAATGACAAACCCGATCACATGGCGTGAACAGCAATACCACTTGCCCCCTTTGAAGAGCAGCCATATTACAATTGCCTCACAAGTATATTTGTTCACGTGTGCAGTGCATCGTCGTGGTTAAACATGGTCACAAATTTAACCACTAGAACAAAACCGCCCACAATCATCTCACTGGAACAACCATTGGTTATAGGCGATGGATTTATTGCACGATCATGCGCCAATCCGGTGCTAATACAAATGTGTAACATGGATGTTGGGATTGAATCATTGATCGGAAGATGTTTTGTACATTTTCATATTGATTCGAGTTTTGCTCACAGACTCGTTCGAGTTTTGCTCACCGGCTCGTTCGAGGTTGCTCACCGACTCGTTCGAGTTTGCTTCTCTGAATTCAATCAATTCGCCCAACATTAAATCCCCTTCTGTGTTTGAATAATTTCCCATCTCTCCACTGGTGCTCACGTGACCTTGTGAAAATCCCCTCGACTGGCGCTCATCTACCCTTTTGCATGGTGGTCCATGGTCATGCTCTGGAGATCTTTTGTTCATCCTCTTGTGTAAAAGTGGGGTTAAACAGTGTATGTAGGGCTTATGAAATGTTGTGACAAAGCCTATTCTTGCTGTGTTTAATTATTAGGGTACCAAGCCTTTCAGGCTGGTTATAAGCCCGCGTTCACCAAGTGAAAAGCTGGTTAAGCTATCGGTCCCGTACACGTGTGTACGTACGTGTCTGCATTTTGTTATTCCCTTTTCTCTGGAACTGTTTGTCGAATTGACATTTTCACCATAAGTGTGACTCGTCATGCAGAATGTATTAATGATAATTATGATGTCATAGGTTACGTGATGCGGTAGCCATGTTGGAAAGAAGGAGAAACGTTGGACATCTGGATCTCCAAAACCGCTCCATGGAAAAAAAAATTGAAATTTGGCACACGTCATGTACTCCTCATGGGGAATGTGTGAATTTTTTTTTTTTAAGGATATCAGAGGTGCCTTCGTGATGACGTCATAATTGCATACATAGAATGCTATATATAATCAGTATGAAAATTTTTGATGGTCATCTCGGGATAAATTGGTCAACAGAAAAAAAAATATTATGTTGTCGTCGGTCAAGGGGTTTGGCAGCCATATTTTAAAAAAACATATAAAAATCCTTCAAAAATCTTCTCTGAAATTGCTGAACAGATCGAGGTTAAACTTCACAGGTGTGATCGCCAATCCATGAGAAACAGAAAGTTCCTCACCAATAACATCATACGAGGTGTGTTCAAAAAGTATCCAACCTTAATTTTTGGTGCGTAAACAAATGAAGCGAGGGAGGCGTGGTTTGGTGCACGTATGTAGGCGATCCTAATCCGTATGCATGAATATTTTCCCACCTGCAGAAGTTGTCAGTCACCGACAGACCGCCGATGAGTGAGGAAGTGTAAGTGAGCGCCGTCGGATTTCCGTTTTTGACAAAATGACGGAAAAACTTGAACAACGCTACTGCATCAAATTTTGTGTAAAGCTTGGCGATTCCCAAGTGGAAATGATCCGCAAGATTCAACAGGCCTTCGGGAACGAAGCAATGGGCACCACACACATAAAAGAGTGGTACAACCGCTTCAAAGATGGTCGCACATCAGTGAAAAGTGAAGCACGTTCTGGTAGGCCCTCAACATCCAAAAATGAGATCGTCATTGACCAAGTGAGGACCCTGCTGATGCAGGATCGTCGAATCACGATCAGAGAACTTGCAGACGAGGCGGGCGTCAGCATTGGATCCGTTCATTCCATTGTGACTGAGGATTTGGGCTTAAGGAGAATCTCAGCGAAGTTCGTGCCAAAGCTGCTAACGATCGAGCAGAAGCAACTCCGTTTGGAGATCGCACAGGACATGCTGGAGACTGTGAACAGCGATCCCAACTTCTTCAACACAGTGATCACTGGCGATGAGACCACAGTGATCCGTCATTTTGTCAAAAACAAAAATCCGACGACGCTCACTTACACTTCCTCACTCATCGGCGGTCTGTCGGCGACTGACAACTTCTGCAGGCAGGAAAATATTCACGCATACGGATTAGGATCGCCTACATACGTGCACCAAACCACGCCTCCCTCGCTTCATTTGTTTACGCACCAAAAATTTAGGTTGGATACTTTTTGAACACACCTCGTATGTCACATTGTTTGGCAGCCATATTGGATTTACCCTAAAACCTACAATCATCTTCTCCAGAAGGGCTGGACAGGCCGAGGGGAAGCTTCACACATATGTTCCCCAAGCCTTGGGGATACCAGGGTGTTCATGAATAGTTGATCGGTCACATGCATGATTTGGCAGCCATATTGGATTGAAGGAAAAATATTGAAATTCTCTCTCCTGAACCGTTGCCTCGATCGTTGTGAAAAATTATGATCCAGTAGTGATGGGGAATATGTTTTAAATTTCAACCTGATTGGAGCATGGTCTGATCTGACACCCAGAATTATTTAAATTTTGAATCTTTGTTCTTTTTTTATTTATTTATTTATTTGTTAATAAGGCTCACTTGGCAGCGTCTGGATGGGTTTAAGGGTGGAGGAGTAACAGTTGAAACCCAAGTCCTATCCAGGTTCCTCTTCATTACTTCATCTTTGCTTTCTTTTTTTTTTCTTGTTTGGGTTCCTTCTAATGACGACACCATTGTAGCACCTATTTTATTTGGTCTTCTGTTTGATTTAAAAAAAAATATTTTAATGACAAATTTGCCACCAGAGGAATTGGCTCGCACCAAGTCCTTCTCATGACTGTGTGTGGTACGTATTCTACAAATACCATCTGGTTATTATTATCATTATTATTATTATTTATTATTTATTATTACTTCACCATATTTTGAGCCGTTTTTCTCAGAGACCACTACTCCAATAGACTTAGAACTTCACAGGGTTGTTATCTCGTGCACATCTTTCAATGAACATTGGTTTCAAAGACGTGGCAACCATTTTGAATTTTATGAACGATTGTCAAATAAATTTCGAAGATCTCCATAACCGCTGACCCGATCGATTTGAAACTTCACATTTGTCATTGATAGAGCATGTCACTTCAGGTTTGCAAAAAGGGAAGAAAACAAAATGGCCGACATGGGCCAATCAAAATTGGGAAGATGCTGGATTTGGATCGACAAAACCAGTAGACTATATACTCTATGGGTTATAGGATATAACAATTATGATTTGAATACTTGTGACCATATCCTGTTAACGACTCCTTTACAACCAATAGGCCTACGGTGTCCATAGGATAGGAACGTAGACTCTATTGTTCGATACAAAAATACAGGTTATCGGTTTGGTATTTTGCCACTTTCAGAAACCTTTCAACTCCAGGTGTCACACCTTGGAAACCTTGATAGTTATTAGCATCTCTAATAAAGCTTATCCTTGTCTTGATGATGATAGCATTAAGTAGAGCAGAACCTCGTCCAAGATGGAAGATGCACAATTACGTATTGAGCACTACCCCTGAGGGGTTAATTATTTGGTGAAATATCTTCCTTTCGACGGCAGGTTTTCTTCTTTTGTGAAGACCTTTTGTTGTGAAGGTTTGCTGCGAAGAGAATTTATTACTGGGGGTGCGGAGTATAATCTCAAGGCATGTTTAATTCCCAATGAAATACGAGCAGGAACTAGAATCCTTTATTTCTAACTGGAACAAAAAGATTTTGCGAATCTTCAAGCCACATAGAGTGAGCAAGACTGAGATAGAAAGAATGACTGGAAAGAGTAGCAAAATGGATGAAATTAAAATGAGGATGTGCAGATGCATTGGGCATGTACGGTGTATGAAAAACACTAAAAGGGCGATACTCCAGAAGCTTGGAGATCAAAGGAAGATTGGATGACCAAGAGAGACCTGGTGAGTTACGGTGGAAAAGGATCTGAGGAAGCAAGAATCTCCCTGAGCAGTGTTCAGTCAGCGTGCCGAGGATAGGTGAAAGTGGTGGGAGTTCCTCAAGAGGCTCCATATGTTGTCAGACATGGTAGGATCGTTAGTAAGTTTTGATATAACAAAGGATTTGTATATAGAGAGAGATCGAAGATCATGAAATAGTTGAATGACGGGGGTGAGTTGATGCAGCCATGGAGTGGATGTAGTTGGCATGCAAAGGAGGACAGAAAAATGAGCAAGGAACAAACACACAGGTAGCATAAGTAACTATGTGCGGATAAGATGAGGGAAGTGGGCATTGTGCTTGAGTAGATAAGGAATATGTAAGCAGTCAAGCTGCCAAACAGTCAATGTGGACAAAGAAGAGTCTATCAGAATAGGGGATAACTTGGGATGCCATTTTGAAGGAGTGGAGATAAAAACATGACTGGACAGACTCGGGGAAGCAATTCCAGAGTTGAGTCGAGTGTGGAGTGTTGTGAGTAGTTAACCTTGACTTGGTTTGGGTAACGAGGCTTGGATTGCCAGCATAAAAAAGATACATTCAAGACTGATGTGTATTCTTTTGGAGGAATGCATAAAGATGTCAATCAGGATCAAGGGATGGCATAATTTTTCACATGTATATTTACCTCCACCGCTGAAGGTGGATGGAGGTTGTTTTCACGTCTGTCTGTCTGTCTGTCTGTCTGTCTGTGAGCAGGATGTCTCCAAAAGTTGCGGACGGAATTTGGTGGACATGTTGGGTGTGTGACAAGGACGAATTGATTAGATTTTGGTGAAGATCCATGTCCGGATACTAGACTTTTTAAAGTGATTCTTCACCATTGAGAGATCGGGCCAAACCGATATATAGCACGATGTCTCAAAAAGTTGTGGACGGATTCGGATTAAACTTGGTGGATGAGTTGGATAGGTGACCAGAATTTTGATAAAGCTGATTAGATTTTGAAAAAGATCCACATGCAAATCAGGCCTATCAGTGGGATATATAATGTAAACTGTTCCACCTGGTGGAAGTGTGTGTTCTCATCATGGATGAAATGGGAGGAAGACATATGGGCTATAATCAACAGCTGGCTCTCCATGGGTGGCTGGTAAAGTTGTCAATGTAGAGGAAGTGATTTTGATTGGTTTTAAGGTGGTAAACCTGAAAATGTTTGTGTGAGTGGAGGGAGGGGGTTAAGGGTAGCAAAAAAATATATAAATATATACACCACCAAGTTTAACTTCATTAATAGTGAAGGTGGTTGACTCGTTAAGGTGAACAGAAAAGTTTATCTTTGTTAATCTAGTAATGATGGGGTTTTTTGTATACAAAGTCAAGGCTCATGGAAGAGCGAGAACACAGAACAGATCAGGATGCAACAGAACAAAAGGAATAGTAGAAAGAGTGGGGGAAACACCAACAGCAAGGTTGAAGGACAAAATAGAGTAAGATGGACAACAAGACGTAGACGTACAGATGAGGAGTAGGGGAGAATGCAGGGGATGGACAAGATGGATACTGAAGCAAAACTTTTGGAGGGAGGGGGTATTACAGGTGTATATTTTGGATGGGGGGGGGGGCTAATCTGAGATGGTGCTGAATAGCTGTCTTGAAGAACTGGAGGGAAGAATGACATTGAAGAGAATGTGGAAATTGATTCCACACACAGGAAAGAAAAAAAAAAGAGGAATGAATAAGTGAAGGTGGGCAGTGATCCTGGATTGTTGGGAGTTTCACCAGAAGGGTATTGATGGTTGACCACGTGAGCCCTGCAGAAGCCTGGGGTGGGCGAGAGGGGACCACGGTAAAAACAGAGGGTGAAAGACCAGAAAGGAGGCAGGATCATGGGATATTCCTCAAATTTTGAAGACCTTGGTTTCCACGTCATCAAGCTGAGCAATGTGTGAGGCAGGGGCACAAACCCAGAGGCGAGAGCAGTACTCCATCAAGCTGCGGATGAAGGCCTTTTCGGTGGATTGGAGTTCTGTTGTGCCAAGGAAGAACTTTGTACAATGGAGAATGCCCAGTTGGCGACTAGCTTTGGAGGCCAACTTTGAAATATGGTTTGCCCAAGAAACATCATGAAATTGAACTTCTTCGAGAGGGCTGTTAAGAAAATAGATTGTGGGGGGGGGGGGGTGGAGGTGGCATAAAAGAGAGAGTGGGAGTTTTTTCAGGATGAAAATACCTATTCCAAGTGATTTCCCCCCCCCCCCCCCAAGGTCTGAAGAGAGAAAAGTGGCTGAAGCCAACCGATCTGAAGGATGGAGGATGTCATGGCAGAGGGTGAAATCATCAGCAAAGAGATAAAGAGGATTTTTCAGAGAGTCAGAGAGATCATTTATGAGGATCAGGAATAGGACTGGGAACACTGCCTTGGGCAGCCTTTACAGCGAGAGGAGATTAAAGGATTCCGTCGAGTGC
Source organism: Eptatretus burgeri (assembly GCF_056783735.1). Classification (NCBI taxonomy): domain Eukaryota; kingdom Metazoa; phylum Chordata; class Myxini; order Myxiniformes; family Myxinidae; genus Eptatretus; species Eptatretus burgeri. The sequence goes on along the minus strand of NC_140971.1, from coordinate 9,911,984 downwards.
CACTCATTGACTACGAGAATACAAGTTAGTCTGTAAGCCATTTGTGGAGTTGGCCTTGGCTGCAATAGGCAGAGTTTGGAGAGTAAGGCAGGATGCCAGACTAAATTGAAAGCTCAAGATATGTCTCGAGAGATGGCCCTCATCTTATGTCTGATATTGAGGACCATCGTTGCGAGAGTAGAAGCAGCTTGTTCAAGGTAATGACCTGGTCTGAATCCAAATTGGCGAACTGAGATGAGTTTGTTGGAGAAAAGCAAGGATTTTATCAACTGTGATGGTGGATTCCACGACCTCGCTGATGATTGGAAGTAAGCTGATATGTCTGTAGTTGAGGAGATCGGTTTTTGCACTTTTTCTGTCATGCAGTGATGCTGGCTCACTTTCAAGCAGATGGACGATGACCTCGGGCAAATTATTGGTAGAAAAGGTCAGAGAGAGGAAATACAAGTGCAAGAGTAGCAGAGCAGGTTTATAGAATTCGCGAGTTGATGCCGTCAAGTCAATTTGCAGAAGCGGAGCTGATTGGTGCCAGAAACCCCTTTACCTTCTCAGTTGCAAGATATGCAGAAGCCAGAAGCAGTTGGGTACGATAGGAGAGGGTGGATATAGAGAGTGGTGGGTTGGAGACAAAATTTGGAAGCAAACACATATTTGAGGCATTTGGCCTCACAAGTGGAGTCTCCTGTGGTGCCATTTGAAGTGAGGGAAGGGATGGAAGGGGAGCATACTCGAGAGTCAGATTTAACAAGGCCCAGGTTTTAGAGGAGGGAGATAAGTTTGAAAATTCATTCTAGTGGTTGGACAGATGTTTCTTTTTTATAGCTCTCCTGAGAGTGGACAAACTTGTTTCGGGCTTTTTGGAACGATCTGAGATTGCCTTCTGTTGAGTTAGCTTTCCCAGAAGAGAAGGCAAGTTGTTTCAAGAGCAACTGCCTCACCCCATGATTCTGTGTACGATGAGTAGGAATAAGGTTTGGATAACTGAAGACAAGATAGGATGAATATGTGGACAAAGGAGAGCAGGTTTCTGTGGAAGAATTCCCAGGTTGAGTTGATATCAGGGGCAGAAGATATGAAAGACCAGTCCTGAAGAGAGATGGCTGCTTGCAGTCCCTGCACCAATTTGCCTGAGTGGACTGGGGGCTGTTGAGGTGCTGATTGAGGAGTCAGAGCCACTGGGATTACAGGTTTCCTGGGTCAAAACGAAGATCCAAGCTTTCAGTGAAATCTTGGATGCTGCAATCTTTTTGTATTCGTTTGTGGTGAGGATGTTGAAGTCACGGAGAGATTCACTTTCATTGGCAGTGATATTCATGTGTCCGCTGGCTGTGAGCCAGAGGTCAATAGAAGTCTCGGTCGGGCCTGGGGAGTCATGGATTCGCTGGATCGTGGGCTGTGTTGTCGGTACTTGTGCGGGAGGATGAAAGTCCGAGACTTCAGGTCCTTGGTGCTTCCAATCTTGCCTTATGGATGTGAGACTTGGACTCTGACCAGGGATCTGAGACGGAGAATTGATTCCTTTGGTACCAGGTCTCTTTGGAGAATCCTTGGCTATCGCTGCTCGGATTTTGTGTCCAAGGAGTGGTTGCTGAGAGAGACTCAAATGAGATTTCTAACTTGCAAAGTCCGTGAGTGTCAGTTGCGGCTGCATAGACAATGGGCTAGTTTTCCTGAAGCTGATCCTGCTCACCAGATTCTCTTGGTGAGGGAGCTTCGTGAGTGGAGTAGGCCAATGGGCCGAGCACGTGCCTCATGGTTACAGCAGGTTCATCGGCATCTCAAGGAGATTGGGATGGGCCAGGCATCTGCCTGGGGTGGGAGGCGGGTTTGGCCAGACGGAGGACCCTGGAGTACTGGTGGAAAGTGGACACCGATTTTCTGCTCTGGCGCATGCTCCCATACCTGACCTGACCTGAACTGGCAGGCTAGCTGGCATCGAGTTTATTCTCTGAGAATTGCGAGAGAGATGTTGACTCTCACAGGCATATGATGTTGACTCTCGCCATGTGGCAGGCCCCCACATGCACCTGGAAGCATCCGAACAAGCGGATGTGAGAATAGAGCGCCTACTGCTGAGGGAGTAGTTGCAGGAGCAACAGCAATAAGAACTGAAAGAAGTTTCAGAGGAAGTCTGAGACACACGGACCATTCTACAACAAGCGGGGCAGGTGGTTGAGCAGGCCCAACAATGTGTGTATAGCTCTTGCCACATTTGTGGCATAGCTTCTCACAATGACCTTAGCTGCTTTTACTGCTGCAACCCAAGCTGTTCCACTGGCCACTGTGACTGCAATAAAGGAGCAACCTATACTGCCATATGTTGCGAGCAGATGGAGGCTCTGGAACAGGAGTCGACAGCAGAGGGAACGCCAGGCGGCCGAACAGTGGGAGTGGAAGTAGAGCCTCGATCCCCACTACTATACGTGGCAAAATTGCAACGTTGTTGCTTGTTGCCGCTGTGGTTCCCACAGCGGGGATGATCGCGGTTCCCATGGTTGGAGCAACACTTATGTTGCTTGGTGGGACGACGGGTATACGTACTGTGTTCCAAGTGTTGTTGGCAAGCTTAGTGTTGGCTTCGTGTTTATGGTGGCTGGCTTGGGATCTTAGGGTCCTGAGTTTGAGCCCTGTTGGCCGCTGAATTAACACCAGATGGGGTTGACTCAGCCCATCATCCTTCCAAGGTTGGTGAAATGAGTATCAGTGCACTGGTATAGGGGCACAGCATCAGCAGAGTTGCATCCCAACAAAATGATAGCTAACCGGCAGCCAACCTGCCAAACGCAAGAAGAAGAAGAAGAAGCAGAAGAAGAAGAAGAAGAAGTATTGTTGGCTGGCCACCCACCCCACTCTTATCTCATTTGTGGACTTGCAACATCAAAAGCCTAGGACACGAAGGATAGTGTCCTCTGTGAAGATAGATATTTTTGCCATGGTCGTATGATCGAATGCATCGACCAATCGAGCCATAGCCTTGCCAGCTTTCTCTTAATATGCTTTCTTTGCAACAAGCAGTTGTTCTATCCTTGCCAGCTCTTCCTCTCTCTTTGCCCGAAGCACATCTTGTTCTTCTGAAACTTTACACCACCACTCCTCAGTCAGTTTTGCATCTGCAATTGGCAACAGATGGGGTTGACTGCCTGTCATCCTTCCGAGGTCGGCAAAATGAGTGCCAGCTTGCTGGTATCCTATGTTGGAGTGGTGATCCATCCAGGATTGTGTCCAATAGCCAAAGAGACTGCTTAGACAGCACCAACGCTCTGTACATAGTCCCAGTGGATGGATGGATGGAATAGCCAACAGGCGTGTGTCTCTTTTTGCCGTTGATGAGGTCGAGATTTGCCAATCTGTTTGTATTTCGTCCACTCTCCAATTAAATGTTCCATTTCCCTATGGCGTTGTTCCTGTCTTGTTCGTGCCATATCCAAGCAACTTTGAGTGTCAGGGAGGAGCCCGGTTGGTCGCTTGCATTCTGCGAGTCGACCTGTGGCCCTTGCATGTGCTGCCGGAACAGCTGCGCATGCGTACCCTTCGCTTTTTGTTCAGCCTGTGTGGTCGCAGTGAAGCTACAAGCTTCGGAGTGCCCTTTGGAGGATCCTTCAGAGCTTTGGGGTTGCTTGCAACATTGTTGCAGCTGCAGCCAAGGCTCGTGTTGCTCCATCTTAAGATTCGGCACAGTGCAATGCTGTTGCTGCAATATTGTTGCTACTATCTGCAAGTGGTATGTTGCTGCTGTTCCCACCATTGCAGTTTCTGCTCGAGTTGGAATCTTTTTGCTCTTTCCTTCCTGAGGTCGCCTTCCAGCTCTACTTCTCTGGCCCACTTTTTTGGCATGGTCTGTGCCAGACCGATTCAGGTTGCATCGAGTTCTGCTTGGAGCATTTTGGAATCTGAGTAGATTCTGCGTATGCCGAGCCACCTGCACATACCAAAGTCGTCGAACTCTGAATCGGATTCCTCCTCATCTTGTCCCTTGTATGTGGCGCATGTGTTGTCATTCCCTGTAGCTATTTGCCAAGTGTACCCATCGTAGATACTTCCGAGCATTTGCATGTGTAGTTGGTCTAGCTGCTTTTGTAGGTTGGCAATCTCCTTGTGAAAGCTGTCGCCTTCTGCTTCCTTGTTGCGGCCCTCCTCGCGAAGCTTCCCCCCCCCACCCCCAAGATCCACAAGCTATCTGTCGCTCTTTTTCAAGTTGCTCTGTCTGTTGTTCCAACAGCACTTGTGTTGTTTGCAACTTTTTCTCTATCATGATGGGGTCCATTGGCACGACCTGTTCCAATGCAGAAATTTGCCTGTCTTTGTTTGCCAGTTCTTCCTGGGTAGCAGCAAGCTGGCTCTGGATCATTTCCATAGGGGTGGGTGTCTTGTATTTGGTTGGTTGTGGGAACAAGGAGACCATGTGGTCTTTGCGGTTGTGTGGTGTAGTCTGTGTCTCTCCCAACATAATCCGCAGTGGATGTCGTATTCTCCTGATGCTTTCAACAGCTCGCTCAAGGAAGAATCCATGTGCCAATATGTATAGTATTGGCTCTTCCGTTTGCACACATTGTGGTTGTAGGAACAGTATTGTCCACTTTTTTTTCCATAGAAATAGGTCTCTGCATAGCTGCTACATTCATAGTTCCCAGCATGCAAGACCAAGACCTTTCGTTGTTCCCGAGTTGGGTGCGGCCGTACATCCAACCTCCCATGATAGAGGAAGGGGTTTACAACGTCTTGTTTGTCCTGTTGTCCTCCAGAAAGTTCTTCAATGCGATGGTAGTCCTTTTCAAACTTTCTGGCCAGGTATTTGCTATCCCCTGGCATTCCAGCGTCGTTCCACCAATACCAGCCATCGTTCCAGTGCTTGTAAGGACAGTTCCGGTTGTGGCTGTTGTTCCACCTCTGAATTCGGAGCATGTGGGCTCAGCTGCCTCGATGACACGACACATGTTCCTTTGTTGATGGTTTCAAAGTCTCTTCCTGCTTGCGTACCCCACCCCACACACTAAGCATCAGACCTCGCAGGGCTTGCGTGGGATCTTCCTTGCCTACACCAGACTGATATGGGTTGCATCAAGCATTTCAAGGACTTGGAGCATTTCGGGATCTGAGAAGAGATTGCGTATATCCGACTCGGGTTCAGTCATCCTCCTTCCCCATTTCCTGACATGTTTGTTTGTGCCGCCAAAGGCTTTGTTGCCTTGCCAGCCCTTTCCCTCGACCAGAGCATTCGAATGTGGGGTGTCGACATTGTGTTTTTTGGTCGGCGTGGCATCATAACTCGGCATCTCTCGTAAATGTTCTTCCACACATTTTGCATGTATGGCCCATGTCGTTCTGACATGTATGTCTGTGCTTCTATCTCTGTGCTGGTACCTCTTATTTTTTTTCTTTTAAAAAAAAATATATATATATATATATATATATATATATATATATATATATATATATATATATATATATATATATATATATATATATATATATATATATATATATATACACAATATCAACACTCGTGTAAGAGCTGACCCAGAACAAAAACAAGGGGGCAGGAGACATGGACGGTAGAAGGAAGCACAAAACAGTGGGGAACAGACACATGAGGAGATCTGTGGAAGGGAGAGGGTTGGGTTGGTGTACACAGGGTAAACAAGATGGACACAACAGGGACTTTCAGGAAGGAAAGCAAGGAATTTGAAGGAGGGTATGGGGTCGATTAACGGGGGTAGAAAAGATCATGGTTTTGGATGATGAAAATTTTCAAAAAATAGCTTTTTTGTGGGGGGGTGGATTTTGTTTTGTTTTTTAACCGCTCTTTCGTGCCTCCGCCTTTGTAGCTATGTGCAAGGTAATATTAAATGATTCCTGACCCCATTCCTTAGTGGGTTTCGGGAAGTGTTTCGGGCACCCACAAAAAAATTATAAAAAATAACAAATTATGATTTTTTTTTTTTTTTCAAAATGCCAACAGGGATATAACAGCACTGGACAACTTCAGGTACCCCACCCCCTCTCTAATCCATAATAAATTCAAACCTCAACATTAACCTGCAACAGAAAAACAGATAGTACATTACCTTCAGCACAATTTACAATGCAAATACAGTCATGACTTTTGGTCGACCCTGTACAATACAATACAATACAATACAGTAAATAAATACATAAATTATGTTATTTATTTTGTACTGAGCTTCTTGGTGCCTTGATGTATACACATACCTATACCAGGGATGAGATGGAGATGTTTAGCCTCTCGTGCAACGGGTTGCAAGCACATGATGCTTTTCCAATGCCATAAGGGCCTAATGTCCATTCCACCCGTGTTCTTTTAGAATAACAAACTTTTTATGCTATTTTAACTTTGAGTTTATTTATGTTGCTTTTTTGCCATCAATTTACATTTGATTTAGAAATTCCAACTGGAAATATTTTATTTACTGTTTGATTTCACCAGGAGAAGCTTGATTATCCCACTTTGGGCTGCGTCAAAATAAAAAAACCGACGACATTGCTCTGCATCCAATGATCATGTATTAGCTTTATACTGTACTCAGGTCTCCAAGACAAACAAAAATAACCAATCCTGTGTAGTTTATTGTAGTTTATTGTAATAAATTTATATTTCCCACGTAGTTTATTGTCACCACTTTATTCTGCAACCACGAAGTGCTGCTACTCAGGCTGGGTCAGGTTGTAGCCTTTTTGTTTTTTTATTTTTCTATTTAGTCCAAGGCTCATGGAGGAACTGCATCACAAATATCAGTGGGATTAGCAACTTGACAGGATGGCCTCAACGTAGGCACACTCACCTCGAAGCTGTCGAGCCTGGGTTTGAATCCTGACCCAGCTATAAATTGTTATCCCCGTGTTTCACAGGCAGGGTGATTCATCAGTTTGTGTGCCGTCCTTCAGATGAATGCTAAACGGGCGTCCCATCTGTCAGCATTCGTTGGTGGATGGTAAAGATCCCACGGTGTTCTTCGTGAAGAGTGGATAAAGTATGGCCGACACCGTCGCCAAATTACAAATTCCTGCTCCAAACTACAGGGGGCACTGAATCATTGACACCACCGTGCCCTGTCCCCTCGCAATTATACAAAGCAGCAGTCATGTACTGCTCACAAAATGAAATGACCACAAATCACTCCGCACAAATGTAGACAAACACATGCGACAACACCTGACTTGATTGCAGACAAACACACCTGTTGAGCATGGGTGAAGTGATGCAACTTCCTCGGGCACTCTTGATACCGACGACGCCATATTTGTTACGTCGCTTTTTTTTTGTCCACACTCAGTGGGGCAATTAACGAGGAATTTCCTCCTCCCCATGGACACCAACCCACATGCTTTGTCTCTGCTTATATTTTAAATTCTGAGTGCCAAGCAAGGAAGCAGCATGTATCCTTTTTTTTAGTGTTTGGTAAGGCTCGGCCATGATCTGAATCGAACTGCCGACCTCACAGCCTTCGAGAGAAAGGACCCTCTTACAATGATATTTTCCGAGTCTGGTTGGCGTATGTCCCTGTTCTTCATGTGATATTGTGTACAAGCTCTTTTGCGAGCCTCAAAATTATTGTTTGTTGTTTTTAAACATCTTATCGACCTTGCTTTGATGAGAGCAGTATTCAAAAGTGCCTTTTCTCACCTTTTCAAGAATTTCTCTTATTGAGAGTCCATTGTACCTGCTCTCTTGTGATTTTTTACACATTCAGCACAGGTCTATGCAGATAATTCATGTTTAACAAACTTGGGATTATTTTCAAAGAATAAGTATGGTAGTTAACCAGTGGTGCGGATAATGCTAGTACAGTATATTTCATAGACAGATGTACCATCCTCTCTACAGGGCGTTGGTGCTACCAAAGCAGTTTCTTGGCAAGGGTTACACTGGATGGTTTGCCATTGCCTTCCCAGTATTGTTTCTAAATTTTTAATTTCTGAACGTCAAGCAAGGAAGCAGCACGTACCATTTTTTTTTCAACCATGTCAATTGTCAACCCTGCGTACTTTGTATTCACATTGTTGATGTAAAATTTAATTCCGAAAGTTCCAGCCGACTCCGAGATACAGTTTGGAAATTGTGTTGAGAGTGCAAAAAAAAAAAAAACTCGAAGGCCACTCGTTGCCAGATAGGCCTCCACCCACATTATTACATCATTATACACACTTGTACCAAGTTTGATTTAAATCCCTGAACGCAGATTAAAAATATTAAATAATTGTGGTTGCCAGATCATGCGTCCGATCAGGTTGAAATTTAAAATATTTATTCCCCATGACTACTCAATCATAATTTTGAAGATTCACGTTGATTGATGCAGCAGTTCAAGAGATAGAAAAAATTTTTAAAATATTTTTCGTTCAAGGCTGCCAGACCATGTGACCTATTAATTACTTGTGAACACCCTGGTATTCCAAACACTTGGGGACACGTGGGTGAAGTTTCCCCTCGATCTGTCAAGCCGTTCTGAAGAAGATTTTAAAGTATTTATTCTTCCAAATATCATAGCTGCCAAATCATGTGACCTATGACATGATAGGTGGAGAACTTTTTATTCCTCATGGGTAGGCGATCATACCTGTAAAGTTTTACCCCTTCATCTGTTCAGCTGTGACAGAGAAGAAGATTTTTTTAAAGGTTTTATGTTAAAAACAATATGGTTATATGGTTGCCGAACCACCTGACCGATGATGTCATCAATTTTTTTGCCAATTACAATTTAACCCTAGATGACCCTCAAAACTTTTCATACTGATCGGATAAAGCATTTGACATGCGCAATTATGACATAATGAAACCATATATGACATCATCAAAAAAATTACACTTGTTTCCCATGGGGAGTCCTTAAAAAAAAAAATTCCCATGGAGCGGTTTCGGAGATAGAGGTCCAAAGTCTTTCCCCCCCCCCCTTTTCCTTATTTCCAACATGGCTGCCACACCATGTGACCTATGACATCATAATTATTAAAACATTCGACATGAGTAGTCGCACCTATGTTGAAAATTTTATGTGAATTGGATAAGCGGTTGTCGAGAAAAAAAAGAGAAAACTTGCATGGACGTACAGATGGACGGAAAACCCGAAAACATCATGCCACCGGCAACTTCGTCAGCGGAGGCATAAAAATATGTTCTAAATGGTGGCTTAGTACTCTTGGTTGTCCAAGAAATTTTGTGGTTCCATTAAAAATTGGGGCCGCTAATTCTAGAAACAAACCCAACAACAGGTAGAAACAAGAAGGGCACTCTGTAGAGCGCATACCGATACCTCCACCAGGTAATACCTGATCCACGAGAACATATCAGGCCCAATACATTTTTGAGATATCATGCGATACAGTACCATATCCTTTTTGGCCCCGTCTCTCAACGGTGAAGAATCACTTTAAAAATTAAATAATTCTTGTATCCAGATCTGGATTTGGATCTTCACCAAAATCGAATCAATTCGTCCTTGCCACACACCCAACCTGTCCACCGAGTTTCGTCCGAATCCCTCCACAACCTTTTCGAGATATCGTGCTATGTATTAGTTTTGAGCCCTATCTCTCAATGGTGACGAATTACTGAAAAATTCTGGTAGTCGGATCCGGATCTGGATCTTCACCTAAATCTCATCACTTCGTCCTTGTCACACACTCAACCTGTCCACAAAATTTCATCCGGATCCATCTCCAACTTTTTGAGATATCCTGCACACAAACAGACAGAGAGGGGTGAAAATCGATGGCGTAGGTGTAACAAGCCTTCCCCTGTGGTCAAGGGGGAGGATTAAGTGGAATGCTCATCGTTTACTGGAGACCCTCATGTCATAATCGATGCAAGAGTCCGTTTTTGTTCCTTTATTTGCTGTTCCTGATCAGAATACCCGCCCTCCGGGCGATCTCGTTCAAAGCATACAACGCGTTCTTTCTGACGCATACCTTTATTTGGGCGGCGTATTGGCAATTGACAACTCTATTGGCAAAAAAAATAACACCAGGTTACCTTCTGCTTATAATTCAAAACACCTCACTGTACTGGAAAATCGTGGGGACAGGAATACTGTACTGTAAATGGTGGAGACTTGTAATAACATCCTCCACCTGGAGGTGGCGTGACATGATGCACATTAACATAGAGAATTTGTGTCATGCCCCCTCCCCCCGCCCCCCCCCCCAACCAGAACCACGGGCAAAGATAAAAACACCCTTGTACATTAATTGGGGTCATGCTGATCTGATGTAACAAGTCTGGATGTAACCAACCCACAACTGTAGGAGGAGTCGCGCGACAAACACACACACACACACACACACACACACACACACACACACACACACACACACACACACACACACACACACACACACACACACACACACACACAAACACCGATCCATGATTAATAGCAAAGATGATCGAGATTCTAGATGAATGAATATCAGTTTGTTTGATTGTCGAGATATGTAGCTCGTGAGGAGGGGAAATATGTTGGAATAAGAGAAACCGGTGCAGGATCTGTTCGGCTTCTTGGTTTGGCTTCTCAAGCATCAGTGGCCACCATCACTGGAGGGTCTGGCATTAATTTGTATGGAGTTTCAGTTTTGTGTCCAAAATGATCATGACATCGTTCTGAGTTTGCCTCGTCTCATGTGAGCAGCCCATTTGGTAGGATTGGGATTTTTAGGTGTTTCAAGTGAAGGGTGACATTTGAGCTGTGTCGATCAAGTCTTATCGGTACACACGAGTGTTCATTTGACCTTCCATGTGTGGATCATTGATTGGCGTCGAGTAACCCTGAGAGATTCTGGAAGCTTGTGGGGGCATTGCAGGTTCTGTGAGGCCTCTGGGGATAGTGACTTGATCATTAAATCCCCCTTTTGGTTACTTCTCATAGTTTCCTGTATGTTGAGGGTGGAAACAATGAAAGAAAGGAAAACCTTATCATGATTTTGATTTGTTACCAAGAGGTCCACATTCTCTTTGGTCCTTTGGTTAGATGTTCATTCTCCTGATTTTTGTAAACACCTAAAAAGTACATTTGTGTCTAAAACATCAAATAGATACAAGTTTCAGGTGTTGATGATCAAATCTGGGGGCTCACAAAGCGAAAGTGTATGTCGGTCGCTGATATAAGGCGATTTGAGGAGCATCAGGCCTGAGACCCGATGAGCTCGATGCCCCGTGCACAACCTCGTGTGACTGTGAAATGTTGATAAAATTATCATCGCCATTCTATTTGTGTTGTTCCCTCCTGAGGCCTGCACAGAGCACCTCGTGCCACGTTCGCGGCGCCCTGAGCTGTTGCGTTTGAATAATTGCTGTGACAGAAACCTCTATCCATGGCTTTAACCCCCAGCTCTACATCCACGATTTAAGCCCCGGCCCTACACCCCATCCCTACATCCAGGATTAGAGCGTCACATCAGAACTGAGATTGGAGAAGAGGATATCTCGAGCTATGGTTGATATGACATAACAATGCCGTAAGCTTTGTAGCCATTTAGAGCCATCATACTCCAACATTTTTCAGTGTGTCTTGGGGTCGGTGTAGTTTTAGAGGTTAAAACCCGATATTATAAGAGTACAATGTCTGATATTTGTTGTGATCCCAATTCGTACCTGGAATACCCCAATCTTGGCTGAAATACCCTCGCTCCCAATCCGACAATCGCCAGGTTGATGTGGTGACATGCCAGGAAGTGTCCAACCTCGTTAAAAAGAAAAAACAAATGCAGAGAATAGTTTGTTAACTTGAGACATTAATTTGAGGTGCAATGTTACGATCATCATCATAATTTGATGTGCAGTCTGTGGCTTCTGGTTTGCATAATTATTGTCATGAGTGTGGCTGTGTCGCCGATGCAGCACCCCCTGCTGGTTAGGGCAGGAATTTGTAAAAAAAAAAATTCATGGAGCCGGTGCGAGCTTACCTCCTCTTCACGGAGGACACCGTGGGATCTGTACTATCCACCGACTAATGGCAGCAGATGGGACGCCCGCTTAACGTCCATGCGAGGGACATCGATGAATCGCCTGCTTGTGAAACATCGGGGTGACAGTTTATAGCTTGGACGAGATTCCAACCCAGGCTAGACAGCTTAGAGGCTGGTATGCGTACCTCCAGGCCATCCTGCCAGTCCAAATGTTGTGATGTTTATGTTTTGAACAGGTTTTCATAAATGGCTGTTGTTTGGAGTGTACGATTTTGGGAAATGCCAATGTCGTTTTTGGTTTAATTGGACAATCTTGCTAGTTGGAAGTTTGGGCCTGGCAGGGCAGGCTTCTGGCCTGTCAGGCGAGAACCTGAGCTCAGCAGCCGAGATTTGGGCCTGATGGGCGACGATTCAAGTCCACTGGATTGCAGTTCAGGCCTGATGGGCTGCCCTTGACATTTTGACGGCAATCGAGCAACCCTGGGCCTATTAGAGTTTCCAGTCTGTGTTTGTTTGTTCTCTTTTGTCTCTCAGAACGTCGTTTCTTCTGGCCAAATTTTTTTTTTTAGGCCGAGCTGGTAAAAGCATGTGGTTATAGGTCAATGACGTAGTTACGAATGCAAAGTCAACCATCTCCCACAGTGAAGTATGCAGTGGAAAATGGTAATCGTGTGAAAACCAATTAGCATCTCAGGACAGAGAATAAAGCGAGGGGAAAGATGGTGAAAAAGACCTATTTTCCAGGCTTCTGCCATCAGCGAGTGTGTGAGGCTAATTAAGTGGTGAGCCACAATCACCTGTAATTAAATATCAGATCCGTCTTTGACGTGAAACTGTCCGAGCATGTGTCCTTCCAGATGGCCACGGATCAGCCTTGTATCATGAATGCTGTCATTTATTTGGTTCATCCTTTGCATTCTGTTGCGAGATATTAAATGTCATCGGGAAGAGGAAGCGGTTTTAATATTCAAAGCAGAAACGTTTGCACAAACGAAATGGTGATAGCAGACGCCGGCACCCTGACAGAGTGCCGGAAAGGTGGGTGGGAAGGGAAGAGCGCCGATGCTGAAACGCCAGTAAAAGGTTTGAGAAAAAGCACTTTGGATATCATTATGGAGAGAGAACCATTCCCAGGTGCATGTATGCGACAGGTTTTGAATGATTCTGAGTTGCTCGGGTTTCCCATTCCATTTTAATGCCGAGCAGGTTCTGTCGCCATTCACAACTAACGCCCTCCACGTGTGGCCTTCAGGTACTTGAGCTGCGGGAACCTTGTACCGCGCCATGCTGCTGTTTCAAGCCGGCAGTAGCCGAGAAACTTGGCCCGGTCGGGCCTGTGCTATTTACCCCGACAATAATCGTAGAAAGCTTTTTAAACCATTGCTTCGAAAGTGTCAAAAATGTCCCTTGGCCACGGAGGGACCGGAGCTTGTTCTTGCTCCTGATCGCACTACCTGGTGTGTTTCACACGTTCACCTGAATGCCAAATACCCTACGGTGATGGTTGCCCACTTGATGGTCTTTCGTTTAAACGAGTGCTTCAGTGAGATGTTCATTACCATGTTGGAGCCTAACAACATTGGTGGTGATGATGATGATGATGATGATGATGATGATGATGATAATGCAGGACCCATTATTGGTGAAATGTAGTCCTTTTGTGGTCTTTACAATGCTATGGTGAACCATGAAAATGGCAAACCAAGCTGCCACTGCCGTATATCGTGGATAAGAGTGGTCTCGATGTCCAATTTGGTGATTGTTCTTTTTCTTTCTTCTAATGCTGGCTCTTTCTTCTGCTGTTGAGTGGTTGCAAATTGCAGTAGCTGCAGAGATCTGTAAGATGGTGATATTTGGCACTCCCCCCTTCTTCGCTGAGATGTTCACGAAATCTATGAGGATATCCACCCATCGCTGGAGCATAACATGAACTTTACATTTGTTCCACAAATGAAGAACGAGTCTTGCTGATGAAGACCGACGTCGACCGGGGTCAGGTAGAACAACGGATGAAATTTACAGGACGTTGATCGAGGTATGCTAACCGTTGTGGTAAGAAAGGAGAAGCTGATGTTTTGGGCGTGTACCTTTCGTTAGATTTTAAAAATAAAAATAAAACTCAGATCCTTGGTTGGTGGCCTTGTGGAGAACTTGTTTGTTCTGCATCTCAAACAGCCAGTACCAGAGCTTCCTCAGGCTAACGAGGATTTGCCTGCTTGTTGAATATTCTCCCATTGGCGCTGCTGTGAAACACACCATTGCTGCTCCAACAAGAGGAGAAAGGGAGGGATGTGAGCCATTGCCTTTCTCCATGTAAAATGGCGTTGTCCTCGGATGTATTATAAAAGCTTAAATTAATATCGAGAATGAACTTCGATTAACATCGCCGATCCTTGACTGTGGAATTGTGTTTCTTTAATACAGCCAGCTTGTTGTCTGTGCTTTTATATCCCACTTGGAAACCTGACCATGACTGAAAAGGAGATCTGAAGAATCTGCCTGATTCTGTGGCCACCCAGATCATCGGTTCGGAAACGTCCATTATTGAGGATCCGATCCTATGAACAGCTGGTCCATCTATATATAATGGAGCAAGTGCATGTGCAACCATTAACAAATGCAGTGTAGTGGCCGAGACCGAGAAAAATGAGTCGACCCCTACCGGAGGTATAACAAGCTGAAACCGGTCTCATTTGAACTGTATCGATGCCTAGTTTTCGAAAAGTGAGGTTGTAGTTGTTGAAATTCTGCACAACATGGTGAATTAACCCCTTGAGTGCGGGAATAAAAGAAAAAATGGCCATTTTCAATAATTCATTATTTACTTCAATAAGCATAAAATACATGTAGAATGGTTGATTATTTCAGGGTATTTCTATGTATTGGATATGTTTTAAGATATTTCAGGGGGTTTTATGCTCCTATGGTGGTTAAGGACCCACAAAATACCCCCAATTTTGGCAGTTTTTGCGCAATTTTAGCAAAAACTTGTACGTTTTCTCTTATTAAATGCCCAATATATGTTTTAAAAGTGCTAAATTTGATTATTTTCATCAGGAAGGGTGTTTCATTAAATAATGTGTCAGTTAAACTATGAGAGAATGTTCACAACCAGGTAAATGAACCCTTTCTCTGACATGTGCGCAGTTCGAATGAAAATTCTCATTTTTCTAAAATCGGCATCTTTTATGCAAAAATGAACTGTCATCATGGAAAACTATGGAAAATATAAGGCTTGCTATTGGAAATTGATACTATGCAAGGTATTTCATGGACTTTTATGCTGCCAAGGGGTAAAAGACCCTCTGGAATACCACTAATTTGGCTTTTTTTTTTAACGATTTCGGGCCAAACTCATTACATTGTAATTTTCGATGGTATTTCATATGTTTTGAGATATTCTGTGCAGTTTGTCATGAGCAGGGGATTAAAAGGAACCCAAAATACCCCCACATGTAGCATGTGTACTGCAAATAAATACAATTAATAATGATAATAACAGTTGGAATTTTCTCCCATGATGATATTATTAGTTAAACCAAGACACCATAGGTGGCATTGCCGCTGCTGATCTTTTGTTTTTGGCATCATGACACCTGTGCTTCTGTCATGCATGGCTCAAACATGTCAAATCTTCTTATCAACTTAAAGACACTGACCTCAAGAAGAGGATCATCACTCATTGTATTGGTCAAATTAGGCCTATTGAACAGGTAGGATCTTAAAAGAAAACCAAAGATGTTCTCATAGTACAAGATCAGAGGATTAATGAAACTATGTGCTGCAGGACGCATCAACTATGCTCGCTACACTCCAGCGTATATTGCAGAGATGAAGCAGTTGGAACAAACTCAGCCAAGAATGTATGAACACATGATGCAAGGTGGATTTGTTGTGCGAAGATCCCCACATAGAACATTTAATTGTGTGCCAACTGACCACGCCCTGGAACAAACTATAAATCAAGAAGAGTTTAGGAGGCATCATCGGCTTCACCCTTTGTAAAGAGGAACTTCTGCGCTGGCTGTTGACACGACAGAGCCTTTCAAAGACCTTTGCCAATCTGGTTCAAAAGCAAACCTTCATGAGGAGCTTGGAAATGCATGAATGAACAAGGACAAAAACGATCTGAAGACCATGAAAGAATACATTGTCAGCCAGTGTCAAAATCCATTTAATCTAGATGAGGTACCAGAATCGCTTCTAAACATCACCACCGGTCAAATGGCATCTCAAGAAGTTGAGAATTCTCTGAAGTGTATTCCAGAAAAAGGAAAAGCAGCCTCTGAGGACTTCGTCAAATAAAAAATTGAGACCGAACATTCTAAGAGTTTCTGGGACCCCTTGAAGAAAGAAACTGTGTTGACATTTTCAGACATGAAGAAGGCACTCACCAATGACAAGGACTGGAAGCTGATCATCAATACTGAGGTGTTGTTCAGGCGTCTATTGGCTGTCTCACAGAGTCGTAATGTCGATTTGAGGAAGGTACTTTGTTTTGAACTGGCCGCCATGCCACCAGCTCTCTTCCATGAAGATGGGTCGATGAGGAAAACTGCAAAAGCTGACCTTACCTAGAAGCTTGAGGCAAATTGTGCGGACGTTCTAGCAGAGCTGCCACAAATCTCGGCAATACCTGAACCCACATCATCCGCATACATAATTGATGGGATGGCTATGATTCAGAGTTTGGATGAAAATCACTTCACAACATTGCAAGATTTAGCTACAATAGTTCAGAAATGACTATTACGACTTTTCAGGAATCCTTCATTGGATATCAGTCGCATTACAGTAATTTTTGATCGCTATGACGTCGAGACATCAATCAAATCATCCGAAAGGCAGCGAAGGGGTTCCAACAACATGGTACTAACATACCAGATTCAAGGAGGCAGACAGGTTCCAAACTACCACCAGTTTCTGAAAAGTGGAGGCAACAAGTCCAGCCTCTCAACATATATTGGACAATTACGAACAATTACCAAATGAGAAATAAATTATTCTGGCTGGTGGTTTCGGTGATGGCAAGCTGGTGAAAGAAGTACAACCACTCAGAGTCTCATCCATTGACTCTCTTCAGAGTACACAGGAGGAAGCAGATACTAGGATAATCCTCCATGCCATCAGTCTCTCACGTGACCATTCAAGGGTCATTGTTCGCTGTGATGACACGGATGTCCTGGTACTGTTGATCTACTATTCTAGTAGAAAACAGCTGACTGACAAGGTATACATGTACGCTGGGCATTCTGGAAAGGAGAGATACATTTCAGTCCATGAGATAGTTACTCAGTTAGGACCAACTGTTTGTGAGTGTCTCCCTGCCATACACGCTATCACTGGGTGTGACACCACATGTTCTTTCAACAGAATTGGGAAGCGAACAGCTTATTCTACACTGATCAAGAATGCACAAGCATTGTCAGATATGAAAGGATTTCATGAGGCTGATATAGACACTTGTGTTTCATTGTCATGGAAATTTGTGCTTCTGATGTATGGCAAAAAAGGCAAAGACTTGGATTCATTGAATGATCTACGTTTCCATTTGGCCACGACCACAGACAAGCCAGCATCTATGCTTCCCCCAACCGAGGATGCATTCAAGCAGCACATCCTACGGGCCAAGTATCAAACCAAGATTTGGTGCGACAGCCATGTTGCTAACCCACTGTTGATATCACCAGTTGGTCATGGCTGGTCCGCTTGTGAAGGTGGTGGAATTACCCAGACTATGTATACTCAAGATTCTGCTCCAGCTGAGGTTCGAGACTTAACACACCTCTACTGCACTGACAAAAACTGTGAAAACGGGAGGATGTGCCCTTGTGTCCTTGCAGGACTAGAGTGTATTGACCTATGTAGCTGCACTGACTGCAACAATCACAGCAATGTCGTACAACAGGAAAATGAAAATGCAACAGAGATAGACACTGTTTTCGATATTTAGATGCGTGGCTAACTGATTTCAGATGTGATCAGTATTGAAAGATTCATGAGTGGGTTTCACTGTGCAACAATATAAACATATTGAATAGATTTTCTCAAAGGTGTGAATCTTTTTATCAGGGTTCAACTGCAATTTCATTCATGAGACAATCTGACTGGTTCATTAAATCAGACTTGGGACTGTTATAACATGTAATGACAATATCATGCGAAAAAAGAGGCAATTGTGGCATAAAATTGGTAAAAGAATGCCGATTTGGAGGTATTCTGGGGGTCTTTTACCCCTTGGCAGCATAAAAGTCCATGAAATACCTTGCATAATATCAATTTCTAATAGTAACCCTGATATTTTCCATAGTTTTCCATGATAACAGTTCATTTTTGCATAAAAGATGCCGATTTTAGGAAAATGAGAATTTTCACTCGAACCACGCACATGTCAGAGAAAGGGTTAATTTACCTGGTTGTGAACATTCTATCATAGTTTAACTGACATATTCTTTAATGAGACACCCTACCTGATGAAAAGAATCAAATTTGGCACTTTTAAAACATATATTGGGCATTCAATATGAGAAAACGTACAAGTTTTTGCTAAAATTGCACAAAAACTGCCAAAATTGGGGGTATTTTGTGGGTCCTTAACCCCCTCAGGAGCCTAAAATCCCCTGAAATATCTTAAAACGTGTCCAATTCATAGAAATACCCTGTAATATTCAACCATTCTACATGTATTTTATGCTTATTGAAGTAAATAATGAATTATTGAAAATGGCCATTTTCTCTTGTGTTCCCGCACTCAAGGGGTTAATTCACCATGTTGTGCAGAATTTCAACAACTGCAACCTCAGTTTTCAAAAACTAGACATCCATACAGTTCAAACGAGACCGGTTTCAGCTCGTTATACCTCCGGTAGGGGTATCTCTGAAATTAGAGCCCTTTTTCATCCCCGGCCACTACACTAATGTAACTATATGTCTCTTATGTACTGTTTCAACATTAGTTGCACCATGATTACAGTACGTCTATTAAGTACGTACTATTGAAACATACAAGTAGTGGACAACAAAAAGGAAACGCCAATGTAAAGTCACTGAACCGGGCATTGGGCCACCACGTGCGGCTAGTACTGCCGGTATGTGCCTTGGCATAGAGTCCACGCGCGTCTGGACTTCTGCAAGAGAGATGCGGCGCCATTCTTCCACAAGAAAGTCAATCAACTCACACTTGTTTGATGGAGGGAGAAAACGCCGTCAGGCGTCGTTCCAGAATATCCCATAAATGCTCGATTGGGATCAGATCTAGTGACTGTGAGAAGGCCATGACTTATGGATAACATCAGTGTCATGGTCATCAAACTATTGGGTGACCACACGTGCTCTGTGTATCATCCAGGATATCATCTGTGTATCATCCACACCACACATTGTCATCCAGGAAGACACCTTGCCTGGTAGGAAAGAAATACTGCAACATAGGGTGAAGATGATCACTTGGTACCATTAAGCAATGATTGGCATTGACCTTGCCTTCAAAGGGAATGACTGCACCCCAATCAGGCCAGAAAATGCACCCCACAACATTACAGAAGCACCAGAACCCTTCACTGTTGGAACCAAGCACTCGGGGTTGTGGAGTTCTTTGGGTTGGCGCCGCACGTGCACTCGTCCTTTTGTCGAGAGCATGGTGAAGGATGATTCATCTGACCATATCACATTTCGACACTGCTATGTAATCCATTGCCTGTGCTCGTTGCACGACTGGACTCACAAACATGCATTGCCAGGTGTGATGAGCAGTTTGTGCACTGCAACCCGACGATGGTATCCCGCTCTGTGGAGTTGTTGGTGGACCGTTTTTTATGAAACTGGCTGCTCGTGCCCCAGGTTGAAATTTACAGTTTATTTGCAGTTGCTCCTTTGCTTTGCCTTACACTTCAAATTAAAGCATGGATATCACTATCCTAGAGTATGCGCTTCCACCCATTGTTGCCCTTTGCTGATGAGGTCTTTCCCTCGGAGTTCCATGCCAACATCACTTTGGACACCGTTGCTCATGAAACATCAGCAAGTTGAGCTGTCTTTGTCACTGAAACTCCTGCTAAACATGCCCCAACAATCACCCATCTTTCAAAGTCATCTGAGGACTCCTCTTGCTGCCTGCTAGCCATAATTATAGGCAATTAGGCCTGTGCAGCCTTTTTATACGTGACCCTGCATATGCTGAGATGTTATGTGCATAATTACAACAAGGGCCACACCTGTGTGTAAGCCGTTGCTTTCAATGTACTTGGTGTCCCTCATTTACCCAGGTGTTTCAATCTTTTTTTTTTGTCCATGACCTCTGGCTTTTAAACCTTGAGACCTTTGAAGATCCTTTACGACCCTTTCAACATTTTGACCCTTTAGATGCCATTAAACATTTTCATCCTTTACACACCTTAGACCCCTATATACCGTTGGACCCTATAAACCCCACGAGAACCATGAGACCCCAATAGACACTTTAGACCCCCAAGATCATTTAGATCCCTTTAGACACGTTTGACCCCGAAGATCCTTTAGATCACTTTTACCTTTAAGACACTTTGGACACCTTTAGACCCCTTCACCTTTTAGACATTTTATACCCTTTAGTCCTTTAACTCAAGTCCCTTGACTCCCTTTGGACCCCTTTGACCTTAGCACCCTTTAGACATGTCTATACTCCTTTAGACTGCTTGGACCCATGACCATTTCAACATTAACCCTTTTGACCCTCATTACTGTTTGAACGTACCCTGTAAACCCTTAAGATCATCTCGAACCTTACAGATGCACACCGCACGAACATTTATCGTCTCCTTGCAAGACCCATACTATACTTTTTACAGCAAGTAATGTACAAACTCGACCAACCCAGAGAGTGGTTACTCTGCTAGTAACCTTCATTGTTTCTGAAGGCCATCAAACCACGTCGGTGCCAGCACAGGGTCCTTGGAATACGCTGGATCGAGTACATTGTGAACAACACAGTGCCTGTCCAGACCGGCCCGAGTTCATGTCCTCAGTGATGTGTGAAGACGTCATCTTTTCCTCGTCTGGTACATTTGCCGGATCGATGAATGGTCCCCAGATCACTGCGCTCTCAACGTGGCAGTGCTGGCCTACTGTGGCCCAAGACCTGATCGCTCGAGGAGGCTGCCTTGTGAGCGCTTGAGACACACCTGCGTGCATCAACTCGGAAATGTCTTGAAGTTTTCATTCCAAACCACCTGGGATGCTTCATGAAACCGGTCGTTATGGATATTGCGACGACCTAATTGTGGCCATGCATCACAACCACAGTTGCAGTAATAATGTCATACGAGACTTGGCAATGGCACAATAACTGGTTTACAAAAAAAAAATCCCCGCCTGCAGCACAACCCCAAAGAGCTATTTTATTCCTTCGTTGCTTCGTCAGCCTGATCTCGGACAAAAATAACTCGCAGCAAGGTTGCAGCTTTATGAGCAGTGCAATCCATTCAACAACATGGAGCATTTAACAATGCAGAGCTTCACCAGGGTATATAGATTGCAATAGATCTGAGAACCGGTGCAGACTCATTCATTCACTCTTTAAATGCATCATGTCACAGCAAGGGTAGGCTATATAGATTCCATTAATCTCAGACTGGACAATCTATAATTAAAGTATATCTCTGTGCGGACGCACACACACACACACACACACACACACACACACACACACACACACACACACACACACACACACACACACACACACACGTACAGGATTACAATAGCCCCTCCTGTCCCTCAACAAATTGCAAATCATCTGAGCCTTCCGTCAGTCAAATTTGGGCCAAAACCCTTCCATGGACGACCCTTTAAGGTGGTGGGGATAATTGTGACGGTGGTTGTTGGTGGTAGTACTCGTAGTAGTAGTCAGGTTTTTGCCACTGTTGCATGTCATTGTTTTTTTGGGAGGGTTTTTTTTTGTCCCATTGTCGACAATCAATGTTCAGATGATTCATATCGGCCAAACAAGAACGATAACATTGCAGCACAAGGACTGAAACTAGGATTGGCTAATGCTTCCATTATTGGCTGGAGTAGGGGATGGTATCCCAAGATTGCACAACACTCAATGCAGAACACTGATCTTTCTTGAAGAATTAGAAGGGCACTCGGTAGAGCACACACCTCCTCCAGGCTGATAGGTTTACGTTTTGTTTCCCACTGATAGGCTGGATCTGGATCTGGACCTGACCTAAAATTTAATTTGCTTGTTCTTGTCACTGAACCAACTCATCCACAAAGTTTCATCCAAATCCATCTGCAACTTTTTGAGATGTCCTGCTAGATGTTTTTAGCCCACATCTCTCAATGGTGAAGAATCACTTTAAAAAAATTATCGGATCTGGATCTTCACCAAAATCGAATCAATGCTTCCTTGTTGCACAACCAACCTGCCCACCAAGTTTCATCCAAATCCATCTGCAACTTTTTTGAGATGTCTTGCTGGATGTCGGTTTTAGCCCACATCTCTCAATGGTGAAGAATCACTGAAAAAAAATTCTCGGATCTTCACCAAAATCTAATCGTTTCAGTGGTGTCACATACACAAGCTCTGCATCAAATTTTATTCGAATCCATCAACGTTTTGAGCTCTCAAACAGACAGCGGTTAATACATAACCTCCATCCACCTTCAGTGGCAGAGGTAATAACTGTAATTTGAAGAGATTATAAAGTATTAAATTGAAGAAGCTCCTATCTTAGTATGTTCAATTTTTTTTTAATTTTATTCCTTGCAATCACAGCCATTGTTAAAAACAAATCATTACAATGTACCATCTCGGGTCCAGTGCCAAACTGAACAACCCGAAGCGGTTTGATGATGTCCTCATCCGATTCACGCTTGCTATGAAGAGTAATCAACTAGTAGAGTCGGCAGGATGGCCTCGAGGTATGCAAACTCGCCTAAAAGCCATCTACCCTGGGTTTGAATCCCGACCAAGCTATACTCTGTCATCCCAGTGTTTCGCAGGCAGGGTGATTCATCAATGTGTGTTCCGTCCTCCCGATGGACGTTAAACTGGTTGTCCTATCTGCCAGCATTAGTCGGTAGGCGTTAACGATCTCACAACATCCTTCGTGAAGAGTAGGCAAGTTATCGCCATCACCATGAACAAATTACAGCTTCCTGCCCTCACACCTACATCGGAGGCACAGCTGCGTTCACAGCAATGATGCATCCCCCCCGCCCCCCACCAGCCAAGAGTCCCGTACAAATGGATGGTTCAAGATAGACATCCTTAACCAAGTTACAACGATGCCGTGTCATTAAGTAATTTCCCTTGAAGTATGAATCCTGTATTCCGTGTATTAATCTTTCCTTTGCTCATCATTCCGTCCCATCCGTGCGCACCTTTGGAGACGAAGCAACATTGCAGCTCCCTCACCCGATGTCCCCCCTGGGCTTCACCGGTAAAGCTCTGATGATGTTCATCAATGAGATTTTATTTCAGGCGAGGTTTGCTCAGAACTTCTTTTTTTTAAACCAAAATTGTTTTTTTCTTGACCACTAACGAAGTACATTTCAGACTAACCAAATTTTGTAAATAGTTAATCCAATTGTCGATGTCATTGATGATCAGTGTCCAGCATGTCCTTCGTGATGTCCGTTCGATTCGTCCAACCCGTTTGATGATCACCTCCTCGTTTTGATCATATTGATGTTGTCATGTGATGGAGTTTTGTTTGTGCTTTGACAATATTAGACTACTGTGATGCTCGGTTCAGTTGGACCATCATTAGAGAGACGTGTCATTGATTCCATCTGTGCAGCTTCACAGATTGTGGTTTTTATTTTTATTTTTTAATCCCGTTGTCGTTTTTGATCATTTTTGTCGCCCTCTACTGGGTTCACTGATTAATTATTTGTGTTTTTATGTTTCTAAGTCTAAACGATTTTTGAATCCCAAACCCCAACCCCTCTCCATGCCCTGCCTTTACGACCCCACCACCAATTCCCTTTCTACTTTTTCTTTGGTCGAGCTTCCGACTTACTGTTTTTATTTTAAATTTTTTTCATCCTGTTTTTACTTCCCAAGATTATTTTTACATCCCAATAAAATTCCTCAATTTTCATTTGTCTCTTTTTCATTCTCTGTGCCTCTTCTTTTTCAGGTTCCAGTGGTTGCCAGCATGGGCGTGCTTGCCACTATTATGGCGACAACGTATGACGCAGGGTGCTAGAGACTTCAGTCGAAGTGGGTTCGGGAAGGCCCACGGTTGCCGAGTGCAACATGAAGAGCCTCGCAGGAGGCCGGGGACCACCACTACTAGTTCTCCATGGAGACCACGGGCACGCCCCGGGCATTCACTGCTGTAACGAGGCCCTGCATTCACCGTGCCTCATCAGTCCGACGGAAGCCTGCCCTGGCGAGCCGGGTCTACCACCACACCATCACCATCACCATCACCACCATCACATGCCCAGTGGGTTCACTCCCCGTAGCTCAATCCACTCAGAGTGCCCACTTGCGCCACCACTCGAACCGGCCCTCAGCAGTACGTTCCCGCGTGTGCATTGTGCGCCAGCTTACTATGAAGGGCCGGACGATTGCTCGTCTGCTTTGTGCCCAGTTCCACCTCCTTCGGCCCCGCCCGTGATTTCCACAGGTTCTGGATCCGGCGGTCGGGCAGGTCAGCAGTACCCACCTGTTCTGCTGGACCATTTTGATCGGCAGCTTCCACCCCTCCACCGTGATGGGTTTCTGACATTGCAGTATCAACGGACCACCACAACCACCACTACCACAGATAACCGCAGTGACAGCCCTGGCAAGATTCGGCATTTAGTCCATTCTGTGCAAAAGCTTTTTACAAAGTCCCATTCACTTGAAGGATCAGCAGCCAAAGGAAAGGCTGCTGGCCCATTGGCCATCACAAGTGGTGGGGTTGGCAATAGTAGTGGAGGTGGTAATAGTGGTGGTGGAGGAAGTGTCGGTGTAGCTGGTGGTTTCGGAGGAATGGGACTTATGGGAGCAGGTCCTGGAATGGGTCGCCCTCCACTGCCACCACCTTACGAAGACCTGCATTATGGGCGTGCTCCACGCCGGAGCAAGAGCCGCGAAAGAAGACCACGGGCCCCAGGCCCCGGTTGGTGGAGCTCTGACGATAATCTTGACAGTGAGAGTATTTGCCATGGTCCAGTACCACCCCCACCACCTCCACCCATAGTTGCGCTACCAGCAGGGCCTCATTACCCTGAGCTACCACCGGTACCCCCAGGGCTGCGCTACCACCTGGAGACATCGCACTCATTGCCAGAACAACCACTGAAGGTGAAGCAAAGGGAAGATGAATAGAATTAGGTGTGTAGTTTGATGAACGGATGGAGTAAAGGTTTAAATGGCCTTCCAATTCTGGGTGCAGAATTCTATTTTGAGGAAGAATTTTTTATCGCAGTCACCCCCCTCTGGTATAATATTCTCCACTTTTCCAGGTGTAGGCTTTGGTGTTAAAAAAAAATCTCTAATTTGTTTCTGATATCCTTACAAACCTATTTTTGGATTTTTGGTTTTTCTTTTCTTATTTCTACACACTTCTTATCTCGACCACTCTTCATTACCACATCCTCATACTTCATATAATGCACGTTCTTAAATATCCAACGACCATTCCTCATTGAGAGAGAGCCTCTTTTGGGGGAGGGGGCGGGTGGCAGAGGAGCCTTTTTGGCCAATGCCTTTTATCCATCATGTTTGGACATACAATTTGCTTAAGGGAGGCTGTAATGGAATCATGACCTTTGCTCTAATGGACAAGCTGTGCAAAGTGATTTCACTACACATGGCAAAATGATGGATTGGTGTGTGTGTGTGTGTGTGTGTGTGTGTGTCCTGTGTACTGTGTAACACACACACACTCACATTTACAATATGCTGATGATAGCCAATGAGCTAGAAATGCATCCATGAATTGATTCCATTCTGAAGGGGTGTTTGGGGTTGGGGGGAGGGGGGAGGCATGGTGGTGTCAGATGGATCTGGAATTACCCCAAAAAAGTGCTTTTAAAAAGCCTGTGTAGTCAACTGATATTGCATTTAGCGATGAGCGGTGCTGTGGCTTTCACACAGACTGCAACTTGGCCAGAAGTTTCACTGTGTATATATATATATATATATATATATATATATATATATATATATATATTCAAATATCCCACAAATAACTTTTCATTGATCACTCGTGGAAGATTGATGACAAAGTGTTGATTGACCACATCAACAACGCAGTAGAGTGTAACTGGCAGACAGAGGGGAGAGTTAGATATTACCGCGCTCTTTGGAAGTTCGCTCAGACGTGCAGGTTTTCAAGAGTGCATTGATGGGAGAAGGCTAGATAAAAGCACAGGAAAGAGCATGGCAGATCTTTCGTCCAAGGATCTCCAAAGACCGTCCCCTTTGCCAGAGGTTGAAATGCAGAAATATATTATACTGCAAGATGTGTGAGACTTGGAGGTATTGAAAGGCTTCCCGGGTTATTGAGCGGATTCTTATTTTCTCCAGATCGACTGATGAGGACGCGCTTCAGACTGTCTGTAATTGGTGTGAGAAACTTTACAGCTATGTCCGCCTATCCATGAGGAACGAAACGTTCACACTTGTGACGTCATAGGTCTCATGGTTTGGCAGCCATGTTGGATTTTCCTGCAAACCCATAAAAAATCTTTCTTCTTGAGAACGGCCTTGACATATCAAGGGGAAACTTCACACAAATGTTCCCCAAGCCTTGGGGATACCAGGGTATTCACCAGCCATATTGGATTGAGCGTAAATCTTTTTTTTTTAATCTTTCTCTTGAACCGCTTCATCGATCGCTGTGAAACTTCACAATTATGATGTCATAGTGGTGGGGGATATAGATTTTCAATTTTAACCCGATCGGCCACATGGTCTGGCAATCAGAATTATTTGTTATTCCTCCGGTACCCTTGGTGCGGAGGCATTATGTTCCAGGTTGTCTGTCCGTCCGTCCGGATTTTCGTTTACGCGATAACTCAAGAAGCAAATTGTAGAATTTCATCAAACTTGGTAAAAAGGTAAAGTAAGACAGGGCAATTAAGTGATTAGATTTTGGGCCAGATGTAATAAAGGTTAAAGGTCAAAGGTCAAGGTCAAACTCTGAAATTTTACTGTTTACGCCCTAACTCAAGAAATATTGGACAGAATTTCATCAAACTTGGTACAAAGGTGAGGTTAGACAGGGCAATTAACTGATTAGATTTTGGGCCAGATATGATAAAGGTCAAGGGTCAAATATGTCAACACTCAAGTGTTTGTGCGGGAGAGCAGAGGCATACCCGTCGACTGCGCGCAGTCGAATTACTCTCGTTTGATCTGGGTTCTTTTTGTTGTTTTTAAAAATCAGGTTCACTTGGCTGTGCCTGGATAGGTTTGAAGGTAGAGGAATCGCAGCTGGAATGTGAATCCTATCCAGGTTCCTCCTGATGATTTCATCTTTGCTCATTGCTTGTTCGGGTTCCTTCTGATGACTCCAATGCAAGACTGTTCCTATTTGGTCTTCCATTTTGTTTGAATTGAATTTATTTTAATCCCATTCTAAATTCAATTGAATAATGAATAATAATACTAATAATATAAAACGTCATGGGTCAGGGTCAGGTATCCGATCAAAACGAGACGTCTTGGTACCCAGTCATCACTGGCAGCAGTCATAAAGTGGCAGTTCTAATTATGTCTCATTAATTACGTAACTCACCAGTACACAAAATACACCACACAAAACAAGTCCTGGCGAAGGTCTACAATCTCTGATTGCTCTGTTACTTGTTTTATTGATTTTTGTTTCCAGATATATGGATTTGTGGAGGAGCTCATCAAGAATGGGCATCAAGTTTACAGACTGACAGAAAATTAATTGAGAAAAGGGAGAGGAAGACATTGCACAGAAGCGTCAGAAAGAAAGTGGATGAGCAGTTAGGGAAGAGGACGATGGTGGGATGCAGGGGTGAGAGTAAGGGGAGGCAATGGGGGGGGGGTATTGTAGGGGAGAGGCATTCTTTCTCCACACAGCTCGACATGAGGTAAGGTTTTTTTTCCATGCTTGCAAGAATACAATGGCTAGAGCAACACAAGATATCAGCTGAGAGAGGGCTGATAAGGTGAAAGCATTAAGTGGTGGAAAGTAGCAGCAGGATAAAACACCATAGTGGGGAAAGTGGGTGGAAACATGACATGGGGGTGAGCGGAGGGAGAGGCATGAGCAAGCCGGGATAAATGGAAGTTTTGTGGGGGATAGGTGGAAGCATGGAGGGGTGTGTGGGGCATGTGGAAATATGAAGGGGAGGGTGTGGCATGTGGAAGCATGGAGGGGAGGGTGTGGCATGTGGAAGCATGGAGGGGTGGGTGTGGCATGTGGAAGCATGGAGGGGTGGATGTGGCATGTGGAAGCATGGAGGGGTGGGTGTGGCATGTGGAAGCATGGAGGGGTGGGTGTGGCATGTGGAAGCATGGAGGGGTGGATGTGGCATGTGGAAGCATGGAGGGGTGGGTGTGGCATGTGGAAGCATGGAGGGGTGGATGTGGCATGTGGAAGCATGAAGGGGTGGCTGTGGCATGTGGAAGCATGGAGGGGTGGATGTGGCATGTGGAAGCATGGAGGGGTGGGTGTGGCATGTGGAAGCATGGAGGGGTGGGTGTGGCATGTGGAAGCATGGAGGGGTGGGTGTGGCATGTGGAAGCATGGTGGGGAGGGTGTGGCATGTGGAAGCATGGTGGGGAGGGTGTGGCATGTGGAAGCATGGAGGGGTGGAGAGGGGGTTTGATGTTGAAACTTGAAGGGGTGGAAGTGGGCTTGGGAAGCTGGCAGGGCAGCATGACCAGGAAGGTTGAAGTCTGAAAAGAAGAGGTAAGAGGTGGATCATGAAGGGGAGAATACATAGGGGAGATAACTTGTGTATAATGGAGGCAGAACACATCCTTGCAATGGCGTCACCACAAACACCAATGTAAGAACCCTGTGGGAGGGGCACATGTGGCTAACCAGTCACACATATCTGGAGAGGAAGTAAGAGGAGTTAGACTGCCTACCTAATAAAGCCAAGGCAAGTGGGACAGAACAAAGATGCAGCACAGACAAAAGTGGCAAAACTGGGTTGGAGCACACTTGGGTGACCAACAGTATGTTGCATTAATGGACCATTTATTTATTAAATGACTCTTATAAATTGGAAGCATTTCAATGAATATCGGCATGGAAGAAGAACAAATCCAGACATCATTGCTGCTGACAAACTGGACATCATCTGTTTAACAGAATCCTTCCTCCCACAGGAAGTCCCTGACTCCTCAGTGTCTCTCCCTGGCTAAGGTCTCCTCAATTTAATAGTCTTGAACCCTGCCCTGGTAGGGGAGTTGCACTTTGCATCAATAACTCAATTTCTCACTGCCCTTGTACTGATCTTATACTGCCCAACCCACAGTAGTACCTTTGGCTGCGACTTCCCCGCCACACCCACCTCTTGTTCATCTGTGTGATGTACCATCCTCCAAACAGTGACGACTCCATCTATCTATATCTCTCTCTCTCTCTCTGATAAGATGGACAACCTTTTAAACACTCATCCAAACTCTCTCTTCCTCATGTGTGGTGAATTCACCATGCAAATTAGCTGGGTGTTGGTACCTCGATCCTGCAAAGGACTTCTATGACTTCATGGGAGTGACTCAATCTATGAACAAACCAACCCGGATTTCTCCCAATGCCAAATTTTCCCTTCTGGACTTGGTGATGACAAACTTTACTGCAAATGTGTCCTGCTCTTCCTATGCTCCATTTGTTTCATCTGATCATGTTCTTGTGAAAGTCAGCATTCTGTGGCTATTCTCAGAGAGCGGCCTCAATGCTGGCAAGTTTGGCAGGTCACTCAAGCAGATTGACAGGGACTGCAAGCAGTCATTTCTCTTTCGGACTGGTCTCCCATATTTACTGCCCCTGATGTTCACTCAACCTGGGAATTCCTTCACAGAAACCTGCTCTCTCTCTCTCATGCACAGAAGAATCATCCCATCTCATCTTCAATTATCCTACCCCTCTTTCCACCCATGACACGCTGAATCATGTGATGAGGCAGTTGCTCTGAAACAGCTTGCCTTCTCTTCCTGGAAAACAAACAAAGAAGACAATCTTCGCTCATTCCACAAAGCCCGTTACAAGTGTGTCCACTCTCGGGAGAGCCAGAAAACATCTGTCCAACCTCAAGAATGAATGTGCGAACTTGTCTACTTCCTCTAAAACCTCATGGCACCTTGACAAGTCTGTCTCTGATGTATGCTCCCCTTCCAACCCTTCCCACTCTTCAAATGGCACCACACTGATCCACACTGAGGTGGTTCTCTGATAATAGCCAGAGAGATGTCCACAGCCGACTCTGGTCGTGAAAAGGCTGAATGCTTCAATTCAGTGTTTGTTTGCAAATCTTGCGTCCCTGACCATCACTCTCATGACCAATCCATCCCTGTTGTTCCCAATTGCTCCTGGACTCTGTCTTTTGCACCTGAGAAGGTGGAGAAGGTTCTTTCAACCCTGATTCTGACTCTGCTGCTGGACATCTTATGTGTCCTTAAAAACCTGCTCTGCTAATCTTGCAGATCTCTGCCCTTTTTCACCCTATCATTTGGCCTCGGTCATCTTTCTTCTGCTTAGAAATCAGCAATATTCACTGAATTACATAAAATGATGCAACAACTGATCCCTGCAACAACACACCGTGGTATCAGCTCACTTCCAATTATCAGCAAGGCCCCCGCCCTCCCCCCACCCCCCCCTTAGGTTTCTGCAGGGTGCACGCAGTCGACCATCAACCCCTTTCTGGTGAAACACCCCAAAATCCAGTTGCTGCTCACCTCCACTCATTCAATGTTCTTCTTTCCCACCTGTGGAATCAACTTCCACATTTTCTTCAATCTCATTTTTCCCTCCAGGTCTTCAAGAGGGCTGTTCATCACAATCTCAGATCATTGCCCAACCAAAGCCATAATCTTTTCTACCATCGTTAATCCTCCCACCCCCACTACAAGCCGACATCCTTCCAAATTTGCAGTTTTTCCTTCCTGAGCATTTCCTTCTGTCTCCAGCTTGTCCATCCACATGCATCCTTTCCTGTCCCCCATTCCTCTCCACACACATTATTTGTCCAAGTCTCCTGCTATTTTGTCCTTCAACCATTGATTTCATTCCTCTCTCTCTCTCTCTCTCTCTCTCTCTCTCTCTCTCTCTCTCTCTCTCTCTCTCTCTCTCTCTCTCGCTCTCTCTCGCTCTCGCTCTCGCTCTCGCTCTCTCTCTCTACTGTTTCTCCTTTTGTTCTGCTGCATCCTGATCTGTTCATTGTTCTCGCTCTTCCACAAACCTCGGCTCTATATACAAACTAGAAGGGCACTCGGCAGAGCACATACCTCCGCCCTGTAATGCCTGATCCATTAAGAACATATCTGGCCCAATACATTTTTGAGATATCGTGCTATATTTATCATTTTTGGTCCTGTCTCTCAATGGTGAAGAATCACTTTTAAAATTCTAGTCGTCGAATCCGGATTTTTATCTTCACCAAAATCATTGAGTTCGTCCTTGTCACACACTGAACCTGTCCACAAAATTTCATCCGGATCCGTCCACAACTTTTGAGATCCTGTACACAGACAAACAGACAGACAGACAGAAAGGAGTGAAAACATAACCTCCTTCACATTCGGTGGCGGAGGTATAAAGTTAGGTTTAGTATTTTAATGTAAGAAAGTGATTTGAAAATGTGTAAGGTCATTCAATGTGTCAATTGTATAACTCTTGCCTTGTATAACTCAATGTTATATAACTTGTATAACTCAATAACCTTGTATAACTCAATGTGTCAATTGTATAACTCTTGTCATGCATCATAGAAAGTCTGTGTTTTGTCTCATTTCCTCAGAAATGGACTGAACTTTTCAATATCGCACTCCTTAAGATATTCACTTGTGTAAGGTCTTGGTCGAGTTCCATAAACCAGTTCTTCCAGGTGTCAGAGCAAGTGATCAAGACTTATCACAAGCTGCCCATTTAATTGGTCCATCATGACCGAGCCAGTGTTTCTCCAACTTGTCGTGCAGTCACGTGCACACAGCTAGACCCCTCTAGTGTGGTAGTGGTGCTCATCTTGTTGGAGGTAAAGCATTCTCTTATTGATTGCTGCAGTTTGTTTCAGCTGGAAGAAAAGCCATTTCTCCAGAATCTTCAAAGAGCTGGTGGCTGTGACATTATCCCAGAAGAGAAATGGCCTGATAATGCTACCAGACCAGACCACCGACGCCAACCTTGGGTGAGTGAATTGGTGTTTGTGCCACATGATGAGAGTTCTCTTCGACCCCATAAAAAAAACAATTATATGCTTGTTTGTGCCGCCGTCGAATGGAAATTTGCCACACATCACCAAACGAGACATGATCGAGGACCGTGTCATCTGTTCCATTTATGTCCCAACATGTCTTGAACGAATGCCATGTGAGCAGCTTGATCCGCCTCAGTAATCTCGCAGAGAAGGAGCATTCAATTTTCTTTGGAGGTTCCAAAGACCCCAAGGACCTAGGCAACTGCCTCCTCATCGTGTGCTCATTTTGACCAAGGTTAGTGCGGTGTAGTCGGTGCTGACTCGTTTCTGCCTGAACCGGTGATGAACTACTACTACTGAGTGGGTCTCAACATTGCAATTATAAAATCGCTGATTTGGATTGCAGGTCGCCATGATTTCCTTGTCTCCTGTTGAAAGGGAAACACCAGCACGAATGGGAAACCCATATCAAATCAAATTCCAAGTTCTATGGTTTAAGTCGATCGTTTTATTGATCAGGTACCCTGTATAATCAAATAGAAACTCTAGGCTCAATGACACATGGTGGAATCGTTACGTAGGAACAGTGGAGTGGTGAGGAAACAACAAGACTGTAAACAAGCAGGTTGGTGAATGAGAGAGCAGAATGAGGAAGGAAATAAATAAATAAGCTTCTCCTTCGTGGGAGTTGCCAATGATATTGAGAGCTCTGTAACCCACAGCATCGAGGACTTAGAGGTTGTGAAGTGTGGACACCTATTGAGCAATAGACAAGGGCCTTGTGGTCTGTGAGATGTCCAAATGTACCAAGGAAGGACAACAATTGATACACAGTTTGAAGCTGGCATTGGGAACCAGCTTTGATTATGTTGTCCACTTTTTGAGAGGTTATGGCTGATGGTGAAGCCTTGAAATCCCCCCACTCCCAGGCCATAGTTTTTCAGCATTATAAAATATATTTCGACATTAATTTCCTCATGTTATTGTGCATACATGCAATGCAACAAAGGTTATTCTAACGCTTGTATTCCATGCAGAAGATGCTACGTATGTGAGATGCAACTGTCACACTCCATGTTGAGACTGTTCGATTGGTCTGCGAATGGATGTCATCAAAGAAAGGACCGATGAAATGCAGGAATACGAATGTGGTGAAATTGATGTCGTTCTTTAACTATCGCCACGCCACAAAAATACTCACAATCGAGGGTAGTGGTTCAACTAACACCACCACACCCACACTCACAATTGAGGTCGGGGTGCACAAATGCTCAACCACAACACGCTCAGTCGACCTGTGAAGGGTACATGCCAAGATTCGTGACACAAATACCTCTAATAGTTTGTAAAAAATAGAATTCTAGTTATTTGGCAGCCACAAGGTTGTGGCAACGTTCGATTATTAAAGTCAGCAGCAGAGCAGTGCAAGCATTTGTCCAAGAAGCGGAAAAAGATGATAACATAGAATAAAGATTTGATCCAGAATGCTATCTCGTGTATGCCAGCTGCACGGAAATGCCAGAAGAAAGAGATTACGTCATCAAAAGCAACACGCTTCTGTCAAGAAACACGTCGACCCGGAGCAGATGAAAGATGAAGAAGCCTGGCGAGCTGCATGGGAGACGTACGAAACATTTTAAAGCTCAGCGTGTGTGTTCAGTCCGGTATTAACAACAGCAGTAAATCCAGTGTGGGGTGTTTGAGGAGGAAGTTCGACTGATGGGAAGTAATTAGGCAGTTTGAGAACAGGGACAGCTTTAGATCTGCTCCATTACCAATGCCATCATCTTGATGAGGGTACGGAGGCTGGAAAGTCTGCACCTGAGGAAATTGACCATTTCACTCTCGTGCATACAATTATCTTTGTCAAATAACAGCGAGAGTCCATTAAATATACCCAGGTTGTTTGAGGACACATGTAGGTTGAGAGCATTTCCGTTTTGACAACACAAGCTCGCTTTTGCACTGAGTGAACAACTCGTCATCTTTTTTCTGATAGGTTTTTTTCTTCTTCCAAGATTGTGTAAATTTGCGTAACATTACAGGCTCGATTAGATACAGGGTCACAGACTATCAAATCGATTTTGTCCTCGCAGCAGATGACTATGAAGATAGATACTTGGAAATTATGATTCAAAATTCTATCCTTCAATGGTAGAATGCTGATTATGGAAGATGGTTTCCACACGAAGCCCTGGGTTTCCTTCTTGGCACAACATGAATGTTCACGGTGAATTGTACCGCAGGGTGGACCACAGACTCGGACACACAAAGGAAGAGAGGTCACTGGCATCCGATGCTCGTACACAGCAAATTGTTGTCGTGTTTGTGATTCAGGATTAGAACACGAGAGATAGGATAGAAACAGGTGCCATGATGAAATATCCAGTGTCCACCTCACGCCGTGATATGGTTTATGAATTATAACTTTGGAAAAAGGATAAAACACTTCCCTGTGACTGTGCATCTCACCCTTGGCCAACGGGTGCCTACCACTTCTCTCATCAAGTTGCCACATCTGTTAAACGCTGGCAAGTTGGTTGATGTGAAATTGTTTAATCGCGATTCTAAAAGCAGTGACACACTTGACATCCATGACCAATTCGTACATCCGGGACGTGTCTCCGATGCCTATTGGTACTGTGCCAGAAGAGACCATGAAAACACCTTTGGCATTCAGACCAGACCTGGTCACCAAGAAATAATAATACACTGAAAATGCATCACCCAAAGTGGCACTTTTTTGCTTTTAATTTTTACTTGTGACATCACTCACTACTTCACTGACTCTGTAAAGACTTAGCCAACCAGAGTGAAGCCAATAGCTGCACTTGCATGGTTTTCCAACACCGAGCCAAACTCTTTTTGCCTTCACAGAGTTAGGTCTGTCCATACCTCCTCAGTCAGAACCCCAATGACAAAATGATGATGACATTGAATGGCCGCTTCTACGCACTCCAAATTGGCGACCCTGGTATTCGAGTGGGTGACTTTCGCCACGTGACGACCCACCCATGACCGATCGGATTGGTGGTGAACACAACTTCACGTGGCCTGATCCATTCCCAAGTGGCCTTCAAGACATGATGTGAACAAGCTTATTGTTGAAGAGCACTTGGTCCTACAATGGTGGTTGCACATGGTTTGTTTGATGATGACTAGTTTGTCCAAAATACCAGACAGACTATATCGAGCTCACTGTGAGAAAGTGAGAAGCTCTCAATCTGAGATTGGTGCATTACCATCATGGAGGTCACAACTGATGATGCAGGGTGACAAAGGACACAAATATTCCACTCACGTGCTCAAATACAGACTCTTAGTCCCTATGGATTTGGTGAAACTCCTCTCCATGTTAAGGCTGGAGTGCCCCATGGCAGTGTTCTCGGCCCAGGCCTATTCCTGATCTTCATAAATGATCTCTCTGACTGGAAAATCCTCTTTATCTGTTTGTTGATGACTCCACCCTCTGCCATGACATGCCTCATCCTTCAGACAGGCAAGCTGCAGCCTCTCCCCTCTCTTCGGACCTTGAGAAAATTACAAGATAGTCAAACACTAGGGATTTGTCTTTCAATTCTGACAAATCTCACACTCACTATCTCTCGATGAAAGGACTGTCTGGCAAACCCCCCTCACCCCCATCTACTTTCCTCTTGAGGAGATTCAGTCGTTCAAACTCCTGTTTCTCACTATCAGCCATAATCTTTCTTTGGGAAAACCACATTTCAAAGTTGTCCTCCAAAGCCAGCCACTGACTGAGCATCCTCCGTCATCCCAAGTCCTTCCTTGGCACACCTGAACTCCTATCCACCAAAAAGGCCTTCATCCACAGCTTGATGGAATACTGCTCTCCCCTCTGGGCTGGCTCCCCTGCCACACATCTTGCTCCCCTGCCTCACACCTTGCTCAGCTTGAGACCATGGAAACCAAGGCCTTCAAGATTATTAGCATCTCCCATGATGAAGCTGATTCTATGGGTCTATCATGACGCCATCACAGAAAGGTTGGTGGTCTCTCTGTCTTCTTCATCCTCCTTTCTGGTCTTCCACCCTCTGCTCTTCCCATGCTTTGTAACCCCCAGGTTTCTGCAGGGTACACACGGTCCACCATTAATCCCGTCCTGGTTAAACTACCTAAATCCAGGATCACTGCTCGCTTCCACTCATTCGTACCTCTTTTCTCCCACCTGTGAAACCAACGTCCACATTCTCTTCAATCTCATTCTTCCTTCCAGGGCTTCAAGACAGCTGATCACCACCATCTCAGATTGTCCCCCCCCAAATCCAAAACCATGATCTTTTCTACCCTCATTAATGCCCCTCTCCACCCCCACCCTAATCCCTCCTTCTAAATTTACAGTTTTCCCTCCTGAGGGTTTCCTTCTGTATCCATCTTGTCCACCCCATCCATCCTCTCCTGCCCCTCATTCCTCCCCACACCCATTGTTTGGCCAAGTCTGCCTCTAACTTGGCCTTCAACTCTGCTGTTGGTGTCCCCCCTCTCTCTCAACTGTTACTTTTGTCCTATTGTGTCCTGATCTTTTTACTGAACTAATTCTAGCTCTCCAATGAGCCTCGACTATTGTTTACAAAACAAAAAAAAATACCTCTTTCATTTTTTCTGTTTGTTTATCACCAACACCCACATACAGGAAGAAATAACCTTGTGCATGTATTTGATAATTTCGCAGATTGTCTGATCAATGAATAAAGTGCTCGTGAGACAACTTATTTGAATTTCTTCCTAAAATAGTAGGGGCTTCTTGATGATTTACCCTCCCCTCTACCCAAGTTGTGTAATCTGAGCCAAAATCGATGTGCTATCCAGAAAAGAGCCGCTTGTTGTGTAAATTAAAGTTTGTACCTTCTGCTCATATGGGGCATAACCTCTCGCAGTGTTGCCTCCAAAGGTTACGTTAAAGCATCTGTTTTGATGCTTGCATTGGCTTTTAAATTTCATACATTCCCATGATTCCACAAATGTACAGATGTGAGGAACATCTTCTGAAATCACTCAAACGAGCTGTTGGTAATAGATTGACCACATTACATCATTAGGACCTTTCTCGGTCTGCAGTAATCTTGAACCAGAAACACGGGCGACTCCTAAGGTGAACCATATGTTGTAATAAACAAATAAAAATGTTATACTATAAAAAAAATATATGTTAAATATCCAAAAACTGCAATAACTTTCAAATACTGAATTAGTTTGGTGGCCTCATGACATTGTCTCCTGGTGCTAATATAATGCTTGATTCTTCTCCCTTCGTGTACCCACTTCAAGGTCTCAAAGAGCAATGAGGATGTCAAGTGCCCAACGTGCATGGGCCTCCACGCTGGCTCCTTCCTCAAACACAGCTCGTGGTCTTCTCTTATGGTCAGCCAGGGCCGCGACACTTCCGCTCGCCAGCCAACTTCGTTCCGGGGTCCTCCCGACCGCCCGAGGGACAGGGGAGGTTCTATAATGCGGAGACCCTCTCCCATCGCCGAACTTGGCTGGAAACCTGGACCTCGAGCGCCGCCGGAGCTGCCCTGGAATGTGCCCGAGTTAACAAGAAAAATGTCTGAAAAAACACATTTTCTGCAGGTGAGCCTCTGTCAACACCAACCAGTCTACCTGTCTCCGAAGATGTGCTGAGAAGGCGTACCTAGGTGTTTGTTGCATTGGTTTGTGCATCACTTCCTCTTTATTATGCAGTCTGTTTGTCATTTGTTCAATTGCTTTCATAACTCACATTGTACAATATGAGAAATAATTATGAGACTTAATTTGGGGTTAAATGTTTAAATGCACTTGTGGAGATCATGCCCACTTCATCCCCCCCCCCTCCATTCTCACCACCCCTTATCACAATCACACTCCCATTGGCAATGATGGCCGGTGTGGTGCAACACATTCAACCATTAACCAAGAGTATGACACATCATGGTATTTCCTGACATGCAGCAAGTCAGACTCTCACGAAGGATTATCCACTTCGGTCTAGGAAGTATTTTTGGAAGCCGAGGAAGTTTGCTTCATGCAGACATTTTCTTATAAACACACTATTCACAATATCAGCTCAGCACGTAACACAAGGAAATTCAAGGAACGTTAATACAGCAGGAAGACATCTAATCCATCATGCTTATGCTGTATCAAGGAGTGGTGGCGAGAGGAATAGTAGGGCAGGTACAGGGACATCAACAGGAACATCCATACATACTGTCCGTATAAAATAGTACCTTTTCACTGGGATGATCATTGTGAAGCCTTGTACCACACAAGCACTTGCTGCAAGGGTTCTGACTCGTAGGGTGCACCTGCCGCACATACACCCTATTTAAGCATCCATTGCACGGTTTACGAGGACTTTGAATTGCAGCCAGGATGTAATGTGTGGGCCGTCCCGAGGATGGACGTTAAACTGGGTGTCCCGTCTGCCAGCATTAGTTGGTGGAGGTTAAAGATTCGCCAGTGTCCATCACGAAAAGTAGCGAGTTATCACTCTCACCCTAAACAAATTCTGCACCCTCAGTCGAGTATCCTGTGTAAGAGTGGCGATCCATTCAGGATTGTAACCGCGGCCAAGATACTGCTCCAGCACAGCTGACGCTCTGCACTTGATGATGATTATTATATTTACAATGAAAATGTTGCTTTTGTTGCCTTTTAATGTTTGGTATTTATGCTTGTTTGCTTTCTTCCGTTGGTTGTAATCTCCTTGAGCAGGTTTCACATTATGGAACCGAGACCTCCCATGTCGCAAAAGTCTCCCCACGTTGTTAGTTGAGGAGCAAGTTGCGATGTTTTGAAGTTTTCAGTTCGGAACTCGTTCTTTTCTCTTCTCATATCATTGTTCGGCGAAGTTTGTTAAAGATCATAAGCTGAACCTGCACACCCTCCCATCGTAGTTTGTTTTTTGTAATATTTTCTGGTGTAGTTTACAAAATCCCACCGATTGTTCTGCTTTCCTAATCCAGTTTCTCCTACGATCACCGGGACATCGTAAACAATCCTCACCCTCCATGTGCCCTTCACTTCGTTATTCAGGTTCTGGTTCTTCATCATCTTTATATTCTTCCTGGGATTTGGGTAAACGCCATGTCTTGTTTTCAATGTCCAGGCTTGATGGGATGGTCCGGTCGTACATGAGCATTACATCCTCGTTTTCATCCATAAACCTGGGTTTGTACTTCCGTGACTCTGGTGGAGTGAGGGGTGGAGTGACAGGGAGGGGGATTGAAAAAAATTCAGACACGCTGATGAATTACCCTCCATTTTGCAGGTGCCCCATGGTATACCTTCGTGCACGTAGTTGTTCTGATGAGGTTTTGCTTCCCGAGAATAGGTGATTCTCCTTTCTGTTTGACCTTGCACTTAATCCCGTCGACTCAATCCTGCCATTTTCTTCGAGCCCTCGTTGAAGTGTCCTTGATCTTGGGCGTTTATTATAACTCACTCTTCATCTTCGTTAAGCTGCTGCTTCTTAGCCGTTCCAACGAGCTTTTCCGGTCTATTCTCAATCGGTCCAGCTCTTAAATTCAACATCCCTGCTCTTCTGTCGATCTCCCACTTGTTGATTTACTGCATATAAAGTTGTTGATGTTCCTTTTTATAATCTACCTTTTGCCTTCTTTGCAATCTTCTGGCCTGTATTCGCTGCTGTTTCGATTTCCGGTGCATAGCGTTTTCCATTTACACCCGTTCCTGAAAATTATCTGCAACGGGAGTTCGGGACATCTTTTTCTGCCTCGTTTTCTTCGTGCTGGCAGGTGTGCTCGTGGGGATGCAATGGTTGTTGTTGACCATTTTGTGGACAGTGAGCGGCTTCCTTGTTTTTGGTGTCCAGCTTGTTGATCTCTGATTGTGATTGGTTCTCTTCCGTTGTTGCTTTTGTTTCCACAAACACTTAACTTGCATTAACCGTGGTTTTTTTTTTGTTTTTATCCCCCGCCGTGTGGCAGAAGGGGGATATTGTTGTCACCCGGGTTGTCCGGCTGTCCGTCCGTCCGTCCGTCCGGGCGTCAACATTTATAGCTGTGAGTGCAATAACTCATAAACTGTTCGCCATATCGATTTGAAATTTGGGTCACACATGTACCACCTGAAAAGGAAGAACCCTATTGATTTTGGGCGTGGCCGGATCCAAGATGGCCGACTGGGGTGGCCATCTTGAAAAAAATGTTTTTTGTAATAAATGGAAAACCGCTTATCTGATTTCAATTATTTTTGGTTGCAACGTTCCTCACCACTGGGGAACTTTTTTGAGATGATGACCAAATGGTGTCTTGTTTCCAATTCACTTCCCTCATTATCTGGAATATGTATGACCTTTTTCATTCAATGGCGGGGGATTCCCCATCTCTGATTGTATATTTGTTGTTGTTGCAATACACTTTCTTTCTCATTTCGCACCTTCTACTTATTATATATTCGTGGTGGAAGGGCATAGAGATAGTTTGAGTCAACTACATTTTGGAAAAGAAAGAAGAGAAGGAAAAGAGTAGCAAAGGCCATAAAAGGGAGGGTGAAGGATGTAGAAATGGGAGGGTGAAGGATGCAGAGATGCAGAGGGTGGTGAAAATGGAATGAATCGGAGTAAGGGGAATGGAGGAGGTTAACTATTCTGCCGTTTTTGCATATATTTAGCCTGGGTTCGAATCCCGACCCAGCTATAAACTGGTGATACCCCTAAACTCCAGGATCACTGCTCAACTCCACTCATTCGTTCCTCTCTTCTTCAACCCCCCCACCCCTGCCTGGAGAACAAACTTCCACATCCTCTTCAATCTCATTCATCCCTCCAGGTCTTCAAGTCCACTGTTCCCCATCATCTCAAATGTTCCCCATGCAAAACCATGATCTTTTTTTACTCACGTTAATTCCATGCCACCCCAAGCCCTCGTCCTTCCAAATTTTCATATATTCTTTCCTGAGAGTTTTGTGTTGTATCCATCTTGTCTACCCAATGTGTCTTACCCCACCCGTCATTCCTCCCCATCCACCTTG
This sequence comes from Eptatretus burgeri, assembly GCF_056783735.1. Taxonomy (NCBI): domain Eukaryota; kingdom Metazoa; phylum Chordata; class Myxini; order Myxiniformes; family Myxinidae; genus Eptatretus; species Eptatretus burgeri. The sequence continues at coordinate 9,870,737 of NC_140971.1, read as the reverse complement.
CATCCACCTTGCATCCACCTTGCATCCACCTTGCGTCCACCTTGTGTCCACCTTGTTGTCCACCTTGTGTCCACCTTGCGTCCACTTTGTATCCACATTGCGTCCACCTTGCGTCCACCTTGCGTCCACCTTGCATCCACCTTCTATCCACCTTCTATCCACCTTGCGTCCACCTTGTGTCCACCTTGTGTCCACCTTGTGTCCACCTTGTGTCCACCTTGTATCCACCTTGCATCCACCTTGCATCCACCTTGCGTTCACCTTGCGTCCACCTTGCATCCACATTGTATCTACCTTGCGTCCACCTTGCGTCCACCTTGTGTCCACCTTGTATCCACCTTGCATCCACCTTGCGTCCACCTTCTATCCACCTTGCATCCACCTTGCGTCCACTTTGTATCCACCTTGCATCCACCTTGTATCTACCTTGCGCCACATTGTATCCACCTTGCATCCACCTTGCATCCACCTTGCGTCCACCTTGCGTCCACCTTGCGTCCACCTTGCGTCCACCTTCTATCCACCTTGCATCCATCGTGCGTCCACCTTGCGTCCACCTTGTATCCATCTTGCATCCACCTTGTATCTACATTGTATCCACCTTGTGTCCACCTTGCATCCACCTTGCGTCCACCTTGCGTCCACCTTGTATACACCTTGCGTCCACCTTGCGTCCACCTTGCGTCCACCTTGCCTCCACCTTGTATCCTCCTTGTATCCTCCTTGCATCCACCTTGCGTCCACCTTGTGTCCACCTTGTATCCACCTTGCAAGCTTGTAAAGCAGAGCAGGGTACCAGACTGTCACATATCTGAGAGATGTCCAGAGACTGCCCTGACATCTTGTTGTAGATTCATGCCCTCCATACATCAGAGAGAGAGAGAGAGAGAAAGAGAGAAAGAGAGAAAGAGAGAAAGAGAGAAAGAGAGAAAGAGAGAAAGAGAGAAAGAGAGATGAAGATGAAGATGTCATACTGTATAAGAAAAGTTTTGTGACAATGCAAATTGATGATTAGAAATGACATAATTTGGGAATAGGAAGGACCTGGTACTCACGTGCGATGTTATAGAATTTAGCAACGTGTCGGAAAGCCTGAAGCAGCAACGGACAGAGGCTCCCATGTTAAAATCACCAAAACCATCGCCATCATCGATATCGGCACACTCACACATTGCTCTGACAATAATAATAATAATCAGGTAATAGGCATACACTACCATCCTCGACCATGTCGTGGAACGTCGGCCGATGTCCTTGCGTGAATGAGATGAAAAAGCACTCCACTGAAAGTTCTGGTAAACAAAGTTCAGGATAATATTGTCATGCTCATTACCTTCTATGTTGTCTATTGTGCGACACCGTTGAGGCACCACGTATGATAGAGATTAGAGACATTGCAAGCCTAATTTTCTTGAGCTTGAGCTGAAAAAGCTTTCAAACAAACAGAGTCCTAGGTCGTGTTTCTTCCCGGAAAATCGTTTCCCAGGAATTCTCAGAAAATTGCTGGAAATCGATTTGGGATTCCTGCCTTTTCCTGTTTTTTCTGTTTTTCTCAGTTCGGGCTTGGAAAAATTGGGCTCCGACCAACTCGAATGGCAAGTGTAGATGTGCCTGCGCTTGTGTGCTCTGTGCACCTTCCTTCCTCAACACAAAGGAGAGATTAATCAACATGTGTTTCACGGCCTTCAAAGCGATTCCACAACCAACTTGAGAAAACAAGAAATGTGTGTTATGGTAAAAGCTAGCTTCATACAAAATTACATGATGATTGGATGGAAAATGTAACTGGTCCACCAAAACCAATCCGTTACTGCAGGCATGGGTTGCGTGGTTTCACGTAGCAGGAAAAGATGACCTCGACCTTGCTTCGCTCGACCTCGGCCGAATCAATAACACTTGTTATCGTTACGCAATGTTAACCGTATGCTGGAGCCATTTCAAGCTCAAGGTTTCTGGAAATATTTCACCCGAAATGATATCTCACAAAACCCTGTTGGGAATGCAGAGGAATATGGACACAATAATATAGGTACCCATGAGACCAATCACACCCACTTTACTGACAGTAATCCACGCACAATCATCACGTCTTACCAAACTATGAACGTAAACCTTTGTTTATGGAGCCAGCTTGTTAGCCACTTGCCGGATCGCCTTGAAGCTTGTGACGTCTGCATGACAGGCACGTTGGAATTACGTTGCAAACAAGATGAAGGCAAGAAGTGAAATGATGTGCTTTGTGTCCCACTTTGTACAATCGAGATTTGAGAACCGTGTGTTTGACTTAGCACCTGCTTGCAGTCTGGAGGGAGTTTGAGAGATGGAGAAGGGTGGGTGGGGACGGGTTGAAATTGGTTGGAGTCGGAGGTTAAAAGTTTTGATAATCCAGTATTTGTAATATGTGGATGGTGCCAGCAACTTCATTTTTACTACACTGTTGGCTGGGAATATTTTCTATTTCCTCTTGTAATGCAGTTTTAGGACCCACACATCCCAACCTTGAAGCCATCGACTTGTACTCAGGTGTTGCTCTTCCTGTCCTCTCACCTCTCTGCCCAGCCCCTACTATTCTCGGTCACACATTTGACTTGAAACACTACCTTGTTACCCACCCCAAGTATAAACTCAACAATCATCTCCATTCATTCAAGCCCTGCCTGGTGTTGGCTTAATGGTTAGGGTGGTGGGCTTGGGATCCTATGGTCCTGAGTTCAAATCCTGCTCTGCTGTTGAATTAATACCAGGTGGGGTTGACTCAGCCTGTCATCCTGAGGTCGGCTAAATGAGTACCAGCTTGCTGGGATGATCGAGCCATTTGAGTATCCTGTGTTGGAGTGGTGACCCGTCCAGGGTTGTGCCCAATAGCCCAGGATACTGCTTCAGCAGCACCAATGCTCTGTACAGAGTATGGTCCCAATGGATGGATGGATTCAAGTCTTCTCTCACCTCTGTACTTCTCTTCCCGAGTCTGGTGTCTCGTGTTCTTCTCTTCAGGATTTCAATTCTTCTTCTCACCACCACGTCATGGTCTCTCTCTTCTCTACTTTAGATCTTCACTACACCTGTTAAGACTCAGCCTCCCCCTCTCCCCCATGGGTCCCTCACTCCCTCCCTGACATCCTTGTATTCTTGTGCTGCTCCCCCATCACTTCTCCACCACAACCCCCACAATTTGTTGGTTCTCCTCCTCCCCCCCCCCTTTCCATAAGCTTCAACACCTGTATTTAAGAACTATCTCCTTGACTTCCAGTTCTGGGTTTGGAGCATTGGCAGGTCTCCTTGGGGGCTCCCTGCTGACGATCTCAAAGTTACGTTTCCGGTCGTTATCTGTCCCGTTTTAACTGTTTATTTTCTCACCTACATGTTACTGTGTGTTCCTAGTTCGGTTTTGTTTCAAAAATCGTGCTATTTTGTGAGATTTCGTCGAACTTGTCTGACTGGGTGCTTGAGGTTTGAGGCCTACCCTTTCTTCCCCTCGGTGTACGATCGTGTTTATTTGTTTTTTCTCCCCATTATCTTCAATTCCTATCTTTCCCACTTTCTTAACGTCCCCCATCCCAACTAATCACTCTATTTCTTTTCTTAAAATAAAATGAAATAAAAACCGCTACTTTTCTCCGATTCTTCTTCTTCTTCTTCTTCTTCTTCTTCTTCTTCTTCTTCTTCTTCTTCTTCTTCTTCTTCTTCTTCTTCTTCTTCTTCTTCTTCTTCTTCTTCTTCTTCTTCTTCTTCTTCTTCTTCTTCTTCTTCTTCTTTTTCTTCTTCTTCTTCTTCTTCTTTTTCTTCTTCTTCTTCATCTCCTCTTCTTCTTCCTCGATTTTTTCTACAACACTTCCATGACCAAATCTGTTGAAAACTCTCAAACAATAATAATAACAAAAACTATCTCTTATCATGCTTCATCTTCCTCTTTCACACGTGTGGTATTCTTTACTGTTTCATAATGCACTACTCTTCTGCTATTTTAACAGACTGCTCTCAATTCGACCTTTCCTTCATTCCTTGCCTAAAAAATCCAACTGTTACAGCATTTATTCTCTCCATTCTCTGAATTAGCCTTTATTGCATCCCTCAAGAAATGTGTTTAATCGCATAACTGACCTAAAACTTTTAAAAACCCCAGTTTGTTATGAATGTTCGCTTTCCATCAACCATTCTTTTTTTCCAACTTCAGTGCCAACTCACCCCCCTCACCCCTCCCTCTCAAAGCAACCATCCCACTCTTCTCCCTCCAAGCCTCCCTCTCACCTCTCTCAAAAACTCCCCCCTCACCTTTCTCCCACCATTCATCCCCTCACTCATCCTTCCCAAAGTTGCCCCCCTCCCTCCCATCCACAAAGCTGCCTCCTTCCACTGCCCTCTCACCTCCATCTCTTCACTCCACCTCCTCAAATCCTCAACTGCCTTCTTCCCCTCTCTTGTCCCCCTCTCCCCCAGCACCACAGAGCCTTTTCTCCTCATTCGGCCCCCTCCCCTAGCTATTCTGCAATCCCCCACACTCTTTCAACAACACTCCTTACCTCCCCCTCGTCCCTTGTCCTACCCTCCCCCTCCCCCACCCCCTGGATCCAAAGCCTCCTCCCCTACCTCTGCATTAAAAGTATAGACCTCAAATATCCGGGCCTTCGCACAAACCTTTCAGATATTTCCATACAGGTTGCCACTGACAAACCAGACATAATCTGCCTAATAGAAACTTTCCTCCCCCAAGACGTGTCTGACTTCAGTTCGGGCTTGGAAAAATTGGACTCCGACCAACTCGAATGGCAAGTGTAGATGTGCCTGCGCTTGTGTGCTCTGTGCACCTTCCTTCCTCAACACGAAGGAGAGATTAATCAACATGTGTTTCACGGCACCTTCCTTCCCTCCGATTTGGTTACCTTCTCTGCGATCTCTCCCTGGTTACTCCTCCGATTTGACAGACCTGAGCCTCGCCCTGGTGGAGGAGTTGCTCTCTTCATCAAAGACTCTATTCCTCACTCTCCATGAACTGCCCTCACTCCCCCACACCTCCAGGAATACCTCTGGCTATGGTTTCCCCTCAACTCCCACCTCATGTTTATATGTTTACTGTACCGTCCACCTAACAGTGATGACTCCATCTACACCTCACTGTCTGAAAACATGGACCAACTTCTATCTTCTCATCCAAACTCTCTCTTCATCATATGTGGCGACTTCAATTGTCATCATGCCAGTTGGCTCGGTGTGGGTACCTCTCTCACCTGTCATGGCACCTCAGCAAAAGCTTTCTGCGACTCATTGGGACTGACTCAATCGGTCAACTTCCCTACCCGGATCTCAACCAATGGTACTCCATCTCTTCTGGATCTGATTTTGACAAATTTCCCTGACAATATCTGCTGCTCTTCTCCCGCTCCAATCGGTTCTTCTGACCACATCCTTGTCAAAGTGGACATCTCTCTGGTGATTATCAGAGAACCACCTTACCGCCGTCGAGTCTGCCGACTGGCAGGGTCCTCCCTGTCCAGCCGACTGGCAGGGTCTCGAAGCAGTCCTCCAACTTATAGACTGGTCTCCTATCTCTACTTTCTCCAACATCAACTCATCCTGGGAATTCTTTAAAAGAAACTTGCTCTCCCTCATGCACAGATTTATCCCCTCTCGTCTTCAGTTGTCCTTCCCTTCCTCCCGCCCTTGGTTCACTGAAGCTTGTGGTGAGACAGTTGTCCTGAAACAACTTGCCTTTGCCTCATGGAAAGCAAACCTAACGAAGGGCAATCTCAGTTCCTTCCACAAAGCTCGGAACAAGTGTGTATCTACCCTCAGGAGAGCCAGGAAACAACATCTTTCTCATCTCAAGTCTGAACTCTCAAACCTCTCTCCCTCCTCAAAATCCTGCTGGCGTTTAATCAAATCTGTTTCTGGTGTATGTTCCCCCTCCATCCCCTCCCTTACCTCAAATGGCAGCACTGCTGATACCGCACGTGAAAAAGCTGAATGTCTAAACTCGGTGTTTGCAGCTAAATCTTGTGTCCAAAACCCATCACTTTCTCTACCCACCGTACCCAGTCGCACCCAACTGTCCCTGGACTCTGTGTCCTTTTCTCCTGACAAGGTGGAGAGCTTGCTGTGAAACCTCGACTCAGATTCTGCAACCGGTCCAGACGGCATCAGCCCACATGTCCTCAAAGCCTGCTCTTCTGCTCTTGCTCACCCTCAATCTGTTGTATTCTCCCTCTGATTTGCTCAAGGCCATCTGCATTCTGCTAATCAGCAAACATCACTGCCCTACACAAAAAAGGTGCAAAAACAGATCCCTGCAACGACAGACCAATCAGCCTTCTCCCAATCATCAGCAAGGTTATGGAATCCATCATCGCTTCACACATCAAATCCTTCCTCTTCTCCAATGGCTTGATTTCTGATCATCAATTTGGTTTCAGACCAGGTCACTCTACCTGGATATGCTGCTTCTGCTCTCCCAACAATGGATGGAAGTCCTCACTGCCAGACAGGAAATCCGAGCCGTATCCCTGGATATATCACGTGCTTTTGACACGGACTGGCACCCTGCCCTGCTCACCAAACTCTCTTCCTATGGTATCCAAGGCCATCTCCACTCATGGCTCACAGACTTCCTCTCCTGTCGCAGTCAACGTGTGGCCCTAAATGGTGTTCTTTCATCCCCCCTTCCTGTCCAGGCTGGAGTTCCTCAAGGTAGCGTTCTGGGCCCTGTTCTTTTTCTGGTTTTCATGAATGATCTCTCCGACTCTCTGGGGAATCCTCTATATCTCTTTGCTGATGACTCCACCCTCTGCCATACCATCGGTCATCCGTCAAACCGGCAAGCAGCAGCTTCTTCGCTCACTGCTGATCTGGATAAAATCACAAACTGGTCCAACACGTGGAACATGTCTTTCAATCCGGACAAATCTCACACTCTCACTATGTCTCTTTGAAAGGACCGTTTAGAAAATCCCCCATCCACTTTCTCAACAATCCTCTGGAAGAAGTCTTTTCTTTCAAGCTTCTGGGTCTCACTATATGCCATGACCTTTCCCGGGGAAAGACATATTTCAAACTTCGCCTCCAAAGCCAGTCGCCGACTGGGAATCCTCCATCGTGCAAGGTCCTTCCTCGGCCCACCTGAGCTCCTGACCACTTACAAAGCTTTTGTCCGCAGCCTGATGGAGTACTGCTCTCCCGTCTGGGCTGGTGCTCCCGCCTCCCACCTTTCTCGGCTTCACGCTGTAGAAATCAAGGCATTTCGGATCATTGGCATCTCCCGCAATGAGGCTGAGTCTTTGGGCCTCTCACTCAATCACCGCAGGTTGGTTGGTGGTCTTTCTGTCTTCTACCGTCTCCTCTGCAGCCTTGCCCCCCCTGCTTTCTCTGCGATTTGTCCCCACCACATTTCCGCAGGGCGCTCAAGGTCGGCCAACAACCCCCTTCTGGTAAAACTACCAAAATCACTGCTCACCTTCTCTCTTTCATTCCTCTTTTTCCCCGCCTTTGGAATAAACTCCCTCACTCTTCATTCCCATTCTTCCCTCCAGGCCTTCAAAACAGCTGTTCACCACCACCTCTTATCATCCCCCATCCAAATCCTCGATCTTTTCTACCCCTGATAATCCACCCAAGCCCACCTCCTTCAAATTCCCTGCTTTCCTTCCTGAAAGTCCCTATAATGTCCATCTTCTATTCCCCATGTTCCCCGTCCCATCCCTCTCCCTTCCACAGATCTCTAAATGTCTCTGTTCCCCACTATTTTGTCCTTCCCACTCCCTCCCCTCCTGTCTCATGCCCCCCTTGATGTGCATTGTGTGTGAGCTCTCATACGAGCCTCGACAAGTATACAAAAAAAAAAACTACTGTAGGTAAGCAAGTAGGTTGGGTCCACAAAACCAAGCTTGCCTCATGGAAACTACCCAAGTGCTCACCAACCTCTGGTGATTCTTGGTCGCTCTAGTTTGATTTGTGATGAATGACGAATTAAGAGAATTTGTCGTAGGTCCTTGATCTTGATGTACCCAGGAGCTTACACCTTCACCCTCCCCCCCCCCCCCCTTGGACTGGATCTTCAATGAAGCTGCTTATTCATGGCTCTTTTGAAAGTTCTTCAAACGATAAATTTTAAATTCAAAACAACCTGTATAAATAACTGGACACGTGAACACTGCTGGTAAGATGTCTGGTAATTTTGATGTCTCCACTGATGAAGTCGTGGAGGCGTTATGTCTTCGGGTTGTCCATCCATTTGTCCATGCGTCCGTGATGGGTTTTCATTCCTGTGATAAGCCTGGTGTTGGCTTGGTGGTTCAGGTGGCTGGTTTGGGATCTTCGGGTCCTGAGTTTGAGTCCCGTTGGCCGCTGACTTAACACCAGGTGGGGCTGACTTCACCCGTCATCCTTCTGAGGTCGGTGAAATGAGTGCCAGTGTACTGTTATAGTCGCACAGCATCAGCAAGGAGAAGATTCTGGCAATAACCGAAGAACAGCTGAAGGGATCCAAGTCAAATTTGGAACAAGTATGTATTATGATCTAAAGATAAACTGATTAGACTATGGGGTCAAGAGGTTAAAGGTCAGAGGTCCCGTTAGGTTAAAAAAAAAATCCTGTTACCGTGCTAACTTGTGAACCAGTGATGGGATTTTGATCAAACTTGACATGAGTGTGTATTATGAAGCAAAGATGAACTGATTAGATTTCCACATCGAGAGGTCGAAGGTCATGTGAGGTAAAAATGTGATACTTGAGAACAGCTGAAGGGATTTAACTCAAACTTGGTACAAGTACGTATCATGACGTAGTGATGTGGGTGGAAGTATTTCGGTCGACGACTCGACATCGAATAGTGTAGTTTTAACAATTTTTTTTTTATCAACTATATTACATACAAAAATGTTATTATCTGTAAGAGATGCTTAAGATGCGCGTTCAGAATGATCTTGGGACAACAGATTCACAATCGAATGAAACGCCATTTAATTATATACTAGCGGGATATGCCAACATATTGTTACGGCTGTGGAAATTGGCAAACCACCATGAAGGGCCCGTAGGTGAGATAACTCTAAGTACATGTGTAGTTAGCCCCAAACCCGTTGTTTAGAGGGAATTTATGTGATTCATTCGGGCTGCGACGCTTTGAGATAGCCGTTTTTCTGTTCTATCTTTATTTTGAACCAACCACGTCTCAACCGCCATAACCATCAAACCACCACCGATAAAGCCTCCACCACCCTCACCTCTCTCCTTCTATGGCCATTCCCGCACCACCTGTGAACACTGAACGTCGGGCTATCTTGGGCTCGTTCAAGATACGCACCGAGCCGCGAGTGCAAATAGCGGCCTTTCCGAGGGAGAATTCGGATCAAGAATGCTACACGCCCACTTCTGATCCGTCCAATTATCAAGCGCAGAGCGGCTTGGCCCCACCTCCAGGCGCGTCCGTGTGAAATCGAAATATGCAAATTCTAGGATCAGGGGAGGTTCACGCCCACTTTTCCTCCATCCAATTGGCGAGCGTGGCTCTGCCCCCGAGGTCATTCTGATCCAGAAATTTGCATATTGTTTCTCCTGCCGGCCTATAAAATGGCGAGCACCAGGCGAATCGTGGCAGAGTCAGTTTTGGTGGCAGAGTCAGTTTTTGGTTGGAGAGCAGAGTGTGGCAGCAGCAGAGTGTGGCAGCAGCAGAGTGTGGCAGCGGCAGAGTGTGGAGTCGGGTGGCGAAGGCATCGAGTTGGATTCTGCAGTCGGCTGAGGAGAGTTGTGGGAAGAGGCCAAAGAGCTCGGGTCCGAGGCGAGAAGGACGGCGGTCGGTGACGAGGTCGCGGTGGGAGATTGCTCGTCGCGGGACCCAAGCCAGCCAGCCATTCTCCCTCCCCCAGGGCATCAACAATTCCCCCCTTTTCCCCCGCGCTGAGATAGTGCAACAAAGGGGGCGCCGTTCCCACCCCACTCCAAACGTCATGCCAACGAAACCCGCGAAGGAGCACGGAGTCGGGGCACAGCCACGCGGCCACATCTGCGGCTCGTCCGCCAACGCATCACGAGGACGCGGGTAGGACCCACCCGCTCTCACGGACCTGGCCGCTCCTTCAGGTCCCGTGCACATATTGGCCGACAGGCCCGTCTGCCCCCTTGTCTATGAGGGTGGCTTCTTTCCTTTGCTTTTGAGTAAATGTGTGTTGGCGCCGTCTGTAAAGTAGAACTGTATAAGTGTTGCCGTGTGTGTGCGTAGTCGGTAGTAACTCTGCGTCGTTGTTTCTTTTGTTGTAACTGCTACAAGTGCATTTTGACTGTTTGGCTGTATATGTGTGCTTTCCGTGTGTCGCGTAATAAATGGGCATTGTGTGAACTGTTTTCCCGTTTCGCTTCGTCTTTTCTTTATTGACCCTCCATCCTGCTTCACGTAAAGGGTTCGTAGTGGGCTTAATACGCCCGATAATTAATCGGAACCGTCGAGGCTGACGATAACACCGCTCGGTTATCCCGATAGCACGGAACGGACTGCTTAAGCGGTTTGTGTCCGGAGTCGGCCTGCGGTGAGGTACGATCGCCCGGTCGACCATCCGCGCAGGTACTTAGGTAGATCGAATTTGGCGAGCAACCCTATCCTGCGTGGGTGGGCAATTGGCACGGTCATGGTGGGGTTAAACCCCCACCCGTGACTAGCTCCTGGCGTTGTTCCGAGAGGGTCACGACAGAATTTTCCGTTCCGGTGGGCGAGGCGGCCGCCATTCGAGTCGAGCGGCCGTCCGCACGCCGGCGGGCGCGAATTCGCAACAATATTGTTAAGTTAGCAAGAACGAACTGTGCTTCCCCATTGTCTCGGGTTGCTCACCTGCATTTGTTATTTTTTTATTATTTATTTATTTTCCTTCACTGTATACCGGGAGATGCATTCCACATCCAGGAGATGCATGACGTCAACACCAGGCACCGAAGGAAGGGATCAGGCCCCTTTTGAGCATGGAAGCTGATATTTGGACATGACAGTGACCAAGTGATTTGGCTATAAAGGTTATTTTTCATTCATTGATTTACCAATTAATCGATGAATTATTTTCTTTCTTGTTTGTCCAGGCAATATCTGAGTCATCCTTTGACCTGGGAAGCTGAAATTTGGGGAGTCAGGTGCAACTGATGTATAAACAATGAATGTGGTCATCATTGGTTAGATGTTGACCATCTAATCTCTGGGTTGGAGGTTACCCTATGGTGTAGAACTATGTCCAATGGAGATCACACTCCACATGCTTTGATATATATATATATATATATATATATATATATATATATATATATATATATATATATATATATATATATATATATATATATATATCTGATTGGGGCGGTTGGGATTACACATTTGTAAAGAAGAAGAAGAAGAAGAAGAAGAAGAAGAAGGCGCTTCCAACCAAAAGTAAAAACTCGATCGACTTCGCTAATTTGAGCAAAAAGACGAGAGCAGATCCGGTCTCAGGACAACGTTTCACCAACTTCACAGCCGGCTTCATCAGGCACATTAGGCCCTGAGCCTCGGCACGTGTCTGGTTTAATATGACCACTCATTTCCGGTCACGTGCTGGTGCTCGAGGTCAGATGGAGGAGTGCTTTTTTTTCTTTTCTTTTGCAAAAACAAATGTCATATCACATCAATGAAGGGGTGCTCTGCTATTTTTTTGTTTCTTTTTACACGTGATCTGGTGTTGCATGTGTGTGGGTGAGCACGTGTGTGCGCTTGTTGTTTTTGTGTTTGTGTTTCCGGGGCACCAACACGGCTGTTTTTGTGTCTGTGTTGGGCATGATGAGGTGCTGGTTGTGTGAGTGTTGGGGTTATCGTTGGGTGTTGTGCACATGTGGATGTGATGTTTGGGATTGGGTGTTTGTTGCTCACCTTATCCAGCCGTTTGCACCATCCAGTTTTTGCCATTTGCATCAGAGGGGTGTATTGTGTGGGTATGTCCACCGTCTCCCCAGTTAGACCACCCTCTTGGCTCTTCACGTGACATGCTTCCAAAATAAACCTGTGTCGTTTGTTCGATGTAGTGTCGAGGCCACGGGTCCCATCAATGTCAAATTTATAGCCAGATTGCAGGCAATGATGTGCTATGGCTGACTGGGTCACATTTCCAATTCTTATTGCTCTATCATGTTCATCTAGTCATTGTTTTAAATTTCTTCCAGTTTCTCAACTGTAGAATTGGTCACATCCTTTGCATGATGAATGATAATCTACTCCAGATTTATCACCAGTATATTTATTTATTGGGTCCTTTAGTTTTGAAATGACATTATGGATGGTACACAGAGGCTTGTAGGCTACGCCAATCCATGCGGCACTTACTGTCCTGCCAGTCCTTTCTGAAAGGCCCATGTAGTACGGCAGTATACGGTGCACAAGTGTGTCTGTCTCCTTCCGTTCTGTCCATTTTGGTTCTTTCAAGGTAGGGAGTATCCCCTTGTTGTACCCATTTTTGAGCAGGACTCCCCTGACCAATCTGATTTATTTAATTGCCTCGGCTTTGGAAGATGACACCATCCATGCTCAAGCTGCTAAGTTCCGTGCTACACTGCGTTTATGGGAGATTGGGTTGCGGGAGTTAAAATCCAGTAATCTGCTGGTGTGGTTTGAGTGTGTGTGTGTGTGTGTGTGTGTGTGTGTGTGTGTGTGTGTGTGTGTGTGTGTGTGTGTGTGTGTGTGTGTGTGTGTGTGTGTGTGTGTGTGTGTGTGTGTGTGTGTGTGTGTGTTCGTTTTTCGCGCTACTCCTTCAGTTATGGGTCGATTACATCCAAACTTGCTAAATAGGATCAACATGACCCTCATTAGTGTATAGGGGTGTTTTATCTTTGCCGGTGGTCTTTGGGGTGGGGAGAGGAGGAAGGAGGGACCCAAATTCTCCATGTAAGTGTGCATTGTGTAGCGTCAATAGGGGTTTTCAAGTCCCTACCATTTACAGGACAGTGTTCCTGTCCCCATGTTTTTCAGTGCAGTGAGGTGTTTTGAATTACATACAGTAGCTATGTTTTTGCTTCATGCATGTAATCTGGGTTTTTGTCTCTTTTTCAGGAGTGATTGAAGGAGCTGTCAGTTGCCTATATGTTCATTCTTTTCCTCTTCCCTTTATAATGGGTGAGGTCCGATGGCACCAAGCTTCTGCCCTGCCTTGACCACGATACTCCTCCACCTCCCTCTGTCCTCAGCCAAGTCTCTACACTCTCCAACCACCCATACCTTACCGATATCACTCCTCACACAATCCTCCCATCTGAACCATGGTCTACCTCTTTTCCTCCTCCCTTGCTCCCTCAACCTATCTGCTCTCATTTCTATTCTCTCTTACCTAATCCGCACCAAGTGTCCAGCCTCTCTCAGTCGGCATTTCACCAATCTCCCAGTCAAGCTCATCTGCACACCAATGTCCTTCAGTTCATCCTTCCTCCTTCTATCCACCCTCTTCACTCCCGCAATCCTGACCCAGTTGTTCTCGCAAACCTGCAACCTGTTGTTGTCTCTGTCAGTGCCACTGTCTCCAGGCTGTAAATGTAGGCTGGCATTACACATGACAACAGAACCTTCCCTTTCAATTTTCTTGATATTTTTCTGTCTGCTGTTACTCCCTCCACCCTACTCCATGTATCTGCACCGAGCTAAATCCTCCTCCGCACCTCTGCCTCGGACTTACCATCCCTGGTCACTGTTCCTCCCAAATACTCAAACCTATTTCCCTTCCTGATCTCCTTCCCCTTTAAACTGATATTCATTTATTTTCTCTGCTGTCTGACCAATTCATCCATACTCTTCTTCAGCCCAAGCTTCCCACATATCTCCTGCCAATTCTCCAACACAACAGCCAGATCATCTGCATACAACATCCTCCCTATATTACCCATCAAGCTCACCTTCCTGATTACCAAAATATCTGCTGTTCTCCCTCCACTCCAATCACTTCTTCTGACCACGTCCTTGTCAAAGTGGACATCTCTTTGGCTGTTATCAGAGAACCACCTCAGCACTGTCGAGTCTGGCATTTCACTCAAGCCGACTGGCAGGGTCTTCAAGCAGCCATTAAACTTCTAGACTGGTCTCCCATCACTATTTTCTCCAACATCAACTCATCCTGGGAATTCTTTCAAAGAAACTTGCTCTCCCTCATGCACAGATTTATCCCCTCTCGTCTTCAGTTGTCCTCCCCTTCCTCCTGCCCTTGGTTCACTGAAGCTTGTGGCGAGGCAGTTGTCCTGAAACAACTTGCCTTTGCCTCATGGAAAGCAAACCCAACTGATGGCAATCTCAGTTCTTCCATAAAGCTCGGAACTAGTGTGTATCTACCCTCAGGAGAGCCAGAAAACAACATCTTTCTAAGCTCAAGTCTGAACTCTCAAACCTCTCTCCCTCCTCAAAATTCTGGTGGCGTCTAATCAAATCTGTTTCTGGTGTATGTTCCCCCTCCATCCCCTCCCTTACCTCAAATGGCCACACTGCTGATACCACACGTGAAAAGGCTGAATGCCTAAACTCGGTGTTTGCATCAAAATCTTGTGCCCGAAACCCATTGCTTTCTGTACACACCTTACCCAGTTGCACCCAATTGTCCCTGGACTCTGTGTCCTTTTCTCCTGACAAGGTGGAGAGCTTGCTGTCAAACTTCAACTGATTCTGCAACCGGTCCAGACAGCATCAGCCCACGTGTCCTAAAAACCAGCTCCTCCGCTCTTGCTCACCCTCTCTCTGTTCTATTCTCCCTCTCATTTGATCAAGGTCATCTGCCACCTGCTTGGAAATCAGCAAACATCCCTGCCCTGCATAAAAAGGTGCAAAAACAGATCCCTGCAACTACAGACCAATCAGCCTTCTCCCAATCATCAGCAAGGTTATGGAATCCAACATCGCTTCAGACATGAAATCCTTCCTCTTCTCCAATTGCTTGATTTCCGATCATCAACTTGGTTTGAGACCAGGTCACTTCACCCTGGATATGCTGCTTCTGCTCTCCCAACAATGGATGGAGGCCTTCAATGCCGGACATGAAATCAGAGACATATCACGTGCTTTTGACATGGTCTGGCACCCTGCCCGACTCACCAAACTCTCTTCCTATGGTAACCAAGGTCATCTCCACTCATGGCTCACAGACTTCCTCTCTTGTCACAGTCAACGTGTGGCCCTAAATGGAGTTCTTTCATCCCCCCCTTCCTGTCCAGGCTGGAGTTCCTCAAGGTAGCGTTCTGGGCCCTGTTCTTTTTCTGGTTTTCATCAATGATCTCTCCGACTCTCTGGAAAATCCTCTTTATCTCTTTGCTGATGACTCCACCCTCTGCCGTACCATCGGTCATCCCTCAGACTGGCAAGCAGCAGCTTCTTCGCTCACTGCAGATCTGTGTAAAATCACAAACTGGTCCAACACGTGCAACATGTCTTTCAATCCGGACAAATCTCACACTCACTTTGTCTCTCAGAAAGGACCGTTTGAAACCCCACCCCCTATCTACTTTCTCAACAATCCTCTGGAAGAACTCCTCTCTTTCAAGCTTCTGGGTCTCACTATCTGCCAAAATCTTTCCTGGGAAAGCCACATTTCCAACCTGGCCGCCAAAGCCAGTCGCCGACTGTGAATCCTCCGTCGTGCAAAGTCCTTCCTCAGCCCACCTGAGCGCCTGACCACATACAAAGCTTTTGTCCACAGCCTGATGGAGTACTGCTCCCCCCTCTGTGCTGGTGCTCCTGCCTCCCACCTTTTTCAGTTTCACTCTGTGAAAACCAAGGCATTTAGGATCATTGGTGTCTCCCGCAATGAGGCTGAGTCTTTGGGCCTCTCACTCTCTCACCGCAGGCGGGTCGATGGTCTTTCTGCCTTCTACCATCTCCTCTCCGGTCTCCCCCCCCCCCCGCTCTGTCTGCGATTTGTCCCCACCATATTTCTGCAGGGCGCTCAACGTCTGCCAACAACACCCTTCTGGTAAAACGACCAAAACCACAAATCACTGCTCATCTTCACTCTTTCATTCCTCTTTTTTCCCCGCCTTTGGAATAAACTCCCTCACTCTGTTCAATCCCATTCTTTCCTCCAGGCCTTCAAAACAGCTGTTCACCACCACCTCTTATCGTCCCCCATCCAAATCCTCGATCTCTTCTACCCCCCGTTAATCCACCCCAAACCCACCTCCTTCAAATTCCCTGCTTTCCTTCCTGAAAGTCCCTGTAATGTCCATCTTGTATTCCCCGTGTTCCCCGCCCCATCCCTCTCCCTTCCACAGATCTCCTCGTATCCCTGTTCCCCACTGTTTTGTCCTTCCCACTCCCGCCCCACTTCTCTCATGCCCCTCTTTCTGTGTGATGTGTGTTAGCTCTCATACGAGCCTCGACAAGGTATACAAAAAATAAAAATAAAAAACGGTTCCATCACCATGATAATCATGACTGGGCTGTGAGAGCTTCCCTGCCTCAAACTGATGTTCACGCTGAACTCTTCAGACATCCCAGGATCAACCAAAACTCTTCTCTTCATTCCCTGATACATCCCTTCTGTAAACCTGACTTCTGCTTCCAGCACTCCCATCCATCTCAATGTCACCATCACCATCTCTTTCAGGACAGTGTCATCGGCATTTTCCAGGTCCACAAATCCCACTGCCATCTCACCTTACACCTCAACCTCTTCTCCACCAGCTTACTCAGCCCAAACATCCTATCCGTCATTCCGCTACCCTTTCCAAATCCCCTGCCGCTCTTCTCCGATCTCCATCTCTACACTCTTCCTTATCCTCCCATCCAGCAAATCCTCTCCAGCACGTTCATTACATCACTTAGGAGTGTAATGCTGCCGTACTTCCCCAGATCTTGAACGTTATCCTTCCCCTTCCAAATCAGCACAATTAACCCTGTCCTCCAACCCTCCAGAATTCAACCCTCACTCAGACATATATTCAACAGCCCCTTTGTCAAACTGACTCTGACTTCTTCCTCTGGAATTTTCATCTCTGTACACACCTCATCAATGCCTGGTGCTCTTCTCTTCTTCATCCTTTTCAATGTTGTCCGCACTTCCTCCTCTATGATCTCCACCAACTCCACTTTCCCCTCTACATAACACTTTAGCTTCAGCTCACCGCTGCTTCCTTCATGGTTCAACGGCGTTTTGAAATATCCTTCCCACACCTTCAATACTGCCCCCCTCTCTGATTAGTCTCCTGCCTCCATCCTTAATCACTCCCCCCCCCCCTTCATGTCCTTCCTATACTCTTCCCTGTCAGGAGCCAATTTATATGTCATCTTCCTCCCACCATCCTTTTGCAACTTATTGTGCACCTCTTCTTCCACATTATTCTTTGCCTTATCCACAGCTCTCCTTGCTGCTTTCTTCTTCTGCCAATATAGGTGCAGCAACTCTGCATCAGGCTGCCTCCCCCTGTTCTTGATCTTCTCTATCCTCTTTCAACCCTCCTTCTTTTCAGCAACTACCTTCGCTACCTCCTCCGTCCACCACACCTGGTTTCTACCCTCGATGATGCACCATTTTTTGATGTCCTTCCACACAAAACTTCTGCACTTCCCCTTAATGCCTCCCCATACTTCTTCCACTTCTCCTCCTCCAAATCTTGCACTTCTTCACTAAGTTACTCATACCTAGCCCTCAACCTCTCCTTGTACTCCATGACGACATTTCCCCTCCACTTATCCCACCTAATAATCTTCCGACCCCTGCTCTTAACCTCCGTCCTTTTCTCCATCCATACCATAAACACCAAAGGCTCGTGCTGGGTGGTAATATGCTCTCCCACCACTGCCTTACAATCCTTAATCCACAACCGTCACTTCCTTACCACCACCAAATCCAGTTCTGTTCTATGATGTCTACTCCTATATGTAATCTTGTGGCGTTCCCGCTTTTCAAAGAATAAACCAGCTATGGCCATCTCATTCCTCGCCTCCAGCTCCACCAGCTCATGACCCTCTCTTCCTCATTCCCCAACCAAATTTACCAAAACATTCCTCCTCCCCCAACTCCGCGACTCCCACGTGCACGTTGATGTCCCCTCAAATGCACAGCATCACCTCCAGCTCAACCATTCCCATCATCTTCTCCAATGTGTCCCTGAAATCCTGCTTCTCCGCCCCAGTCCTTCCCAGTTGTGGCCCATATAATGACATAAAACAAACCATTTGCCTCTGTATCACCACCCATGCGATAACTATCCGTCCCTCCCATCTTTCCACTCTGACCACCTGCTTGCTGATCTCTTCCGATACTATTGTTCCCATGCCATTACTCCTTCCAACCCCACCCACATGCAACAGCTTGTAGCTTCCTACCAACCTTCTCACGCTGTCTAGTTTCCATTTGGTCTAAGGTACACACAACACTTCCAAAACTCCTTCTCTGCATCATCTCCACCACTTCGACCCCTTTCCACCGCTCCCCTCCCCCACCCCTTCCCCTATTCACCCCACATTCAAGCGACCTTGCTGGACCTCACTTCTGTATCGCTGCCTACCTGACAGAGCAAATACCATCTTGGATAATTTGGGACTTTCAGGTCATCGATCAGTAGCGCTGCCCTGGCTAACCTGCTGGACCTACTCTAGCCTGCTGCACACGCACACGCACACACACACACACACACACACACACACACACACACACACACACACACACACACACACACACACACACACACACACACACACCTCTTTGGCCGCTCACCTCTCCCCCTTGCTTTCATTTTCACCCTCAACACTTGACTCTTCTCCCTCACCTGACTCACTTCTCCTTCACCAAAGTTAAAAATAAAAAAGGTCAAAATTTTCAAAGTAAACAGTCAATCACACAATCAATGTTTTTAACGCTGAATTTCCACCCGTCAGTTTGACCCTCGACTTCCTCGCACTCCTCCTCGACTTCCTCACACAATCCTCCTCATCTCTTATGCACAGTCCTCCTTGTTCAGACTCTATACCAAGCTTCACATTCTCATTCCGCCAGTACCCTGCCATGCAGAGCCAATTCACGAGGGAAAATCGAGCCGAGTCCACAGGCCCAAGTGCGAAATGCAGTCCGCCCCACCGAACCACTCCACCGAACCACGTGTCGAACAGATTCCACAAGGGCAAAATGCAGCCCAATCCGCCGAAGCACTCCACCTCACCGCGGGCCGAGCCATGTCCACAGGCACAAGAATGAAATGCAGCCTGTCCCATCAAATTGCTCCTTCTCACCGCAGGCCGAGCTGTGTCCACAGGCCCAAGCACGAAACCGCAGCCCTCCCTGCTGAACCATTCCACCTCATGGTGAGCCGAGCCATGTCCACAATTGCAAGGACGAAATGCATTCCATCCAACGAAAACCACTCCACCTCACCATAGACCGAGTCGAATCCACAGGCATAAGTGTGAAACGCAGCCTGCCCCAACGAACCGCTCCACCACACCATGGTCCGAGTCATGTCCCCAGGCCCAAGGACGAAAGAACGAAACGCTACTCGCAGCCTTGTGTTGTACAGGAAAAAGAAGATGCCTCGACCCCTGTGTATAGTTTTTTTATTGTAATAATATATTAATTCATTTATTCTTTGAAAAATCTACACTCAATTGCGAAAATTTAAAAACAAGTGATTTTGATCCTTACCTGTATAGTTGTTTGGAGAGTGCATTCCGATTGTCTGACAACAATACTGATTTTGAATAGCTATCAGGGCCATTGGGGTAGAAGGCTGCTTCAAATGCAGATTGAGGCTTGCTCGTTGGGACTAATGACTTTAGTGTGCCCTGTCATACGTGTCTTTGCATGGCGTTGGAGATGACTAGCTTGTGTAAACCTTGCTTGGTAGACCCGCAATAGTATACATTGGTGAGCTTGGCAATATCCAAGACCAGGAAAGCATTCTCATCACACACACACACACACACACACACACACACACACACACACACACACACACACACACACACACACACACACACACACACACACACACACACACACACACACACCAATCGAGAGGGTCTCAGGGTAGTGGGCAGGCTGCCGGATAAAATTCCAGTGTCCCCCTGCTGAGGGCGCAGTGGTTTTATATATCCGGATCCCTACTTTGAAGTGCTCCTCAACCTTGGCCAGCTCATCCAAAGATGTTTTAGGCACATCTGGAACAACTTTAGCCAGCTGTTAGAAGCTAGCCGCAAACTCTTGAGCTTCTTTTTCACAGCGATCAGGTCTCACATCTCAGGATACGGCAAGACATCAGAAGAGGCATAGTATATCATTGTGGGTATCCAAAGCAACCATGGCCTTTTTCTGACGCACCAGTCCAGAAGGGGTCCGGTGCCCATCAAAGGTTGGTGGTCAAGGACTGCTTTGATATCAACAACAGTGAATTACACGATCACCCAGTTGGTGCTGGGGCAATCAGTCTGATCGGTTGAGAGCTGGTTTGCCTCTCGAGTCACTACCTGTGCACATGCTCCCTCAAAAATGTGGATCCACAGGCTTCCCAGGAGGCTCTTACTGTGTAGAATCACCTTGTGGTTTTCCACGTTCCGCAGCCGGTATGTGTGTGTGTATCATCGATAGCAAGAGGTCGGGGTGTTTGCTTCCAGCTTTTTCATGATCTTGTTTGTGAGATTGTCTTCCAATTCATGGAGGAATCGATATATACTTCGTAAGGAAATCTTTTTCTTGCTAATCATATATCCTGTCGTTGTATTTTGAAATTTTTAAGTTGCCATTTATTTGTCTATTGTGATCATCTCGTTCCAAGCACATTCTGAACTCCCCCATGTACTGGAACAAAATCTTAACGATTCACCATTTCTTTGTCGTTTTGCACAAAGATGGGAATAATCTCTGGGGTGTAAGTAAATTAATTATACTCCAAAGGGATTTGTTGACATCTGATTGCACTCAAAGGCAAGTTTTTTTTGATGTGCAGGGTGTGTGCCCAGTACACACTGTTTGGTGCTCACATTGTCTTTGAACCTGCAAATATTGCAAAACATTTGCAATTCAATATGTAAGTTACCCAGCCAAGGACCCTTAAAGTGGGGAAATGTGGAACTGTGGCTCGAACATCTTACTCTCAAACTGAGAGGTCAGCGGGTTCAATTTTGACCCGAGCGAAGTCATACAAAGACAATACCAAAGAAGGTAAAGTTGGCCTGCATTTGATTCTGAGGCTTCACACCATAAGAAACATGTTCTCAGCAATTTGGGGGAATGGTCTAGCTTGGGGGTTTGGGTATGCTCCGAAGTGGTTTTGCAACATGTTCCAGGAGGGTTTGGGGGCATGTTCTAGGAGGGTTTGGGGCATGTTCTTGAGGTTTGGGGTAGGTTCTCGAGGTTTGGGGCATGTTCTAGAGGTTTAATGCATGTTCTAGGGGTTTGGTGCATGTTCTTTGGGGGTTTGGGGTATGTTGTATGGGGGTTTGGGGCATGTTCTAGGGTGACGGTTCTCAAACTGGTGTTCCGTTCTTACGTGCTCTTTGTGCTTCAATTTTAATCTGATGTGACGTCGTATAAATAAAACTTAAGGACCGTATTTTATAGGGGCATGTTCTAGGAGAACGGTTTTCAAACTGGGGTGCAGTTCTCACTTGAACTTTTTGCTTCAATTTGAATCTGAAGCAATGTCGCATAAATAAAATTAATTACAGTATTTTTCTGTCGAGAGCGATGTCAGTACCAACAAGGCAAATTCACACCATATTTTAGTGGATGCTAAACGACGTCATAACAAGTCATTATTGCTTTCACGACCATCAAAATATGTTGCCTGCATGACAATGAAATGACCAAATTTTCTACATTATAATTTTTAAATGAATGAATTCGCTGTAAATATTGTTATTCGCCACGAGGGGTTTGAGGTTCGCCACAAGGGGAAGCACTCGAGGTCCTCCCGAACACTCGGTCCTGAGGCCACTGAGCACGGAAAACTCCGCGTGCCGGTGGGTTGTTGACCAACCACGAACGCCGATTGGTACTGCCAATCCAGGCAGGGTTTCACTCCTTTGCATGTGTACCTTTCCTGTGGACGGCCTCACCAAGTGAGTTCCATGCCCACAACGCACACCCAGATTACTGCCGAGCGATACAGTGATTGTGTGCTGGCTGACAAGAGCAAATCATGTGGTGTGGGACTTTCCAACTCGCACTACAGGTGGACTATGCTGGACCAATATGGAAAAGATGCGACAAGCTGGTTACATTTATAACAAAAGCAGGTTTAATAAAAGCAGGTAAGGCAAAAGGATATACAAATATTTACAAGGAAATAAGACGTAGTACAGAATTTACCTCACTATTAAGAACTTCTAAAATCTAAACTTATATTAACATGACAGGTGCCGCAAGATTCATTCCTCGAGGAAGGTTAGAGAGCAAAAAAAGATGAGAAACAGTACGAGGTGTGTGACCTCTTCAATACCTTGCATAGTCGATGGACGCATGCTTCCCAGTCGCTTAAGAGCAGGGGTTGTGGGGGAGAGAAGGAAGAAAACTTAGGATGTCTAATGGTGCATGGTCAGAGGAGGTACAATGAGGTGCAGGTGGAATGTGGGTGAGATGCAGAGAAGAAAATGGAAAGTGGTGCGTTTCTTGTGGAATCGCTCCGAAAAGAGCGGTTGTTCGGGACTTGCCCTCGCCGATCGCTCTTTTTCATCCACAGCGGACAAAATGGAAAACAAGAGACAGATTGTGTAAGAAGACAGCTCTAATGATGCATGAGGAAGTCTGTACATGTACATTTGTTTCAGCTTGGCCCTAATTAATGTGCTCAGCACAGCACCTGGATAGCTTTCCCACCCAGCGCCCTGCTCCACCTGCTCCGTCCACCTGTTCAGCTCTGTCTTCCGTCCCGTACCGCTGACCAAGCCTAAAGTCAAAAGTGCCTGTGTCTCTTCCCTCTTGCAAGGTGTTTTGTCGTTATTTGGCGTGGAATGAAATGTGGATCAGGACGGACGGTATGAGTTTTCGGGCGCCTCTATTGGTACACAGGCGCTTCCCCAAGTGCTGGCCCCACCCATGCTTGGCACCAGAAATGGCCTTATTCACGTCTGTTCCTTCCTAGGTGACTCAGCTCCGATATTAACATGGGGCGAAGGTATCTGGTGGCGCTCGCCGGCCACGAGCATGTGTTGGACACCGAATGGGGTCCATAATTGAGTGGAGCACTGGGCTATCCATACGATGTTGAACGGATTCTGGCGCACATTTGTGCTTCAAGCTACACACCAGAACATCACAAGCATAAGCATCTACAATGGTATATGGTGGCGCCCATTGTTCCCCACTACCTCCAAAGAGAGCAGTGGTGGGCGTCTGTGATGATGACTATGGTTGCGGCATTCGTAGCGGTGAATTATGGCGAGGTGGTTGAGGCATTGTGGCAGTTAATGGTGAAGGTAAGCGAGCTTGGATTGATGTAGGGATTTTTATGAAGGCGTTGTAGTGGTCATAGAAATGTTGTAGCATTGTTGTCCAAGTCTGGAGAAGGTCTGAGGTGAGCGTCCATTTGATAATGGCACGAGGTTTGAACGGGAAATGGCATGCTTATGCAAATAAACTGCCTGTTGCTGTGGTCTGCATGCTTTCGTGAAGGAAAGGAGGGGTTCATGTGTGAAGTAAAATGAACAAGATATAGAAAGGGAATAAAGACCTGCCGAAAAGCCCGCAACGCATTTTGTCTCATAAACCCACTAGACATAAGGGAAGGGCTATCTTAAACAAATACTAATTAAATAACTGTCTTGGGACTGCGATATGTTGTGTGCCATTGCTTTGGGGGAGCGCTGGCTTCACAGAACCGCAACAATATTCTTTAGGAAACACATGTTCCAATTATATTGGAACTGTTATACAACAACATGACATTAAAAAAAATAACTTGGACGGTGCTTTGAAGAAAAGTTAGTTTCACCAGAACGTTTCGTGAAAGAAATACATAATCAGCCCTCCATTACGAAGACCTCTTCCGGAAATAAAAGAACATATCGTGAGTGCTACATCAACTTCGGCTTCGCAGTGCTGAACAAGAAAAGCAAGGATTTGCCACAACGTGTCATATGTCACAAAGGGCTGTTCGAAAGATCCATGAATCCGAGCCTTCTCGATTGACATTTCTCCAGGTGAACATCCCGAACTTGCCAACAAAGAGCCATCCTACTTCAAGAGGGAGGAACTTGTTCTGAAACGCACTCGGTTTGCCCATGGCTGTCAGGTCAATCAGCAACATGAAATTAGTCTCTGGTACTGCTTTGCTGCAAGGATATTGTTCGTTGCATCTTGGGAGAGGGTGCGGCGAAAAAGCTGAACACAATGTTGTTGTCCAATGATACTGTGCATTGAAGAATCTGCAATTTATCAGTACATCTCTAGATGCCGACATCTCAGCAATAGGTCTTCGCACGCTACATAAAGGACTCGGATTTCAAGGAAGAGTTCTTATTTTGTCACCCTTTAGAATCCATGACGAGGGGAGAAGACAGATTTGAGGCAGTATCAAACTTCTTTATGCCTGGTGTTGGCTTAATGGTTCGGGTGGCGTGCTTGGGATCCTGGGCTCCTGAGTTCAAATCCCGCTCTTCTGTTGAATTAATACCAGGTGGGGTTGCTTCAGCTTGCCATCCTTCCGAGGTCGGAAAAATGAGTACCAGCTTGCTGGGATGATTGAGCCATTCGAGTATCCTGTGCCAGAGTGGCGACCCATCTCGGATTGTGCCCAATAGCCCAGGAGACTGCTTCAGCAGCACCAATGCTCTGTGTAGAGTATGGTCCCGATGGATTTGGATTTGGAAATTTCTTTGAAAAATACGGTCTCTCATAAGGAAATGCTGTGGGATGTATGACAGATGGAACCTCTGCAATGCTGGGATGTCATTCTGTATTTCACTAGCTGGTGAAAGCGGCCGACCACAATGCAAGCAAGCTACATTGCATGATTCACCGCTATGCATTAGCCACAAAGACTCTGCCTCCAATGCTCAAAACTGCACTTGAGGCTGTCGTGGCCATGGTGAACTTCATCAAATCCGGTGCTTTGGACATGAGGAGGTTCCGCCTCCTATGTCGAGACTTCAATGCCAAGGAATAGTCGTTCCTTTTCCACACGGAGGTAAGATAACTTTCGAGAGGTAACATGGTTGCTCGAGTCGTGATACTGAAGATAGAGTTAAAATAATTATTTGACAGAAGTGAGAATGGAAAATCCAAGCAGTTCATAGACAAATTGTCAGATGACAGGTGGATCATAAAAGCTGGCTAACCTCAAATATATATTTTTTTTACCTTGACACTCAACAAATCACTCCAAGGGCCCTCGACGACTGTGCTTGACTTTGTTGACAAAGGTCGAGATTTTCTGATGAAGCTGCAGCTCTGGCCAGAAAAAGTCAAAGCAGGTCACTTCAATGTCTTCGAGAACGTGACCGACAGCTTGTCGGCCCTCCATGAAGAGCAAGTGGATGAGGTCGGTGTCCTCATCCAGAACCACCTCCTTTCCCTCAGTCAGGGGTTGCATTACTATTTTCCAGACCTCAGTGACCTGGATTGTCAATTCATTCAAAATTCACTCAAGATGGATTCTAGATCCTTTCCAGATGATTTACAGGCCAAATCTGTCCACCTGGTCAACGATTCCACCGCCAGAGATGCTTTTGAGAGTTTGTCGTTGACAAGCTTTTGGTCAACAATGGCTATGTCATACCGAGCTCTCGCAAAGGAATGCGTGAAAAGCCTTCTGGTGTTCTTTTCTACCTACCTCTGTGAGCAGCCATTTTTCACATTGTGCAACATTAAAAGCAGGTACCGTGCCTGACTCTCAGTGCAACATGACATGAGTGTGTCCCTTTCAAATAATTGATTTATTGGTGGTGAAAAAGCAGGTTCATCCTTAACACTGAGTCTTTAGAAAACACGTCGTTAGTGTTGGATGATATTTTTTTTTTCTTCAATAAAATTGTTTGGCTCAGAGTTACTTGTCTGTTTATTTTCCTCAATGTTAGATTTCAATTCAAGCTCTGAGGAGGGGGGAGGGGGTGGATGTACGTAACCAATGCTGAAAGACCTCAAGGGGTACGGAAGAAGAAAAAGTTTGAGAACCCCTGTTCTCGGAGGTTTGGGGGCATGTTCTGAGGTAGATATGGAGAACCGCTGGCCCATGACATGTTTTGATCTGGCCTGTATGGTGATATTTTGTTCATTATTTTGTGTAGCTGTTTTTTTGTAGCAGGGTTCTGGTGAAGAAGTCTACTCCCAAAGTTGATGGGATCTGCGAGTTTTTACTTTGTGTTGTTTTTCCAACAAGCAGGTAGATAGGCTTTGGCTTCATTCTATTTTTAGGGACACTAGTGTGGAGAGTTTATTACCAGATAAAGTTAGGGAGTGAAGCCCATTGAAGGTTTATTTCACTTTCATTAATACCAGAGGACAACCCTTATTCCATTATGGTAAATTTCTTTAAACTTTTAGTGTAGATATAGTAAAGGGCATTTTGGGAACTGACTGTGCATGTTCGTCTTCCCCTTTTTATATGGTCCTTATGGACATGTAGTTTCTCGGGATTTTAATATAATTAGTAATCGTGAAATTAGAGATATGAT
This sequence comes from Eptatretus burgeri, assembly GCF_056783735.1. Taxonomy (NCBI): domain Eukaryota; kingdom Metazoa; phylum Chordata; class Myxini; order Myxiniformes; family Myxinidae; genus Eptatretus; species Eptatretus burgeri. The sequence goes on along the minus strand of NC_140971.1, from coordinate 9,844,173 downwards.
GAAAATGGGAGCTAAATATAAAGAACCAGTAACTCAACCTTGGAGCTGCATTAAGTCTTCACTTGTGGATTCTGTCTCTAATTTTGTTAACTTAAACTTGGTGCACATTTTATTATCTGTAAACAGTTTTAATTCATGGTTTAACAGAGTTGTGGAAGTCCTGGATAATAGGATTAAGTTTTTTAGTCGTCAGGGCTTGCTTTCACCGGGTCGGTCTAAACGTGTTGAACAAGCTGAGTGTTCGTAAAGACATTCATGATCTCCATGAAAGCTACGTAATCACTCAGGGTGCCAGGCAGTGTTCCACTAAACAATTATTGGTAATAGTTAACTCAGGCTCACAAGTTGTTTGGGAAGAATTCAGGAAATACTGTTTAGCAATTGAGAAGAATTCTGGTGTTAACACTTTCTGGAGCATTAATTCTTCTTTAAAGTTCTTCGAATTAGATGCCTCAATATCAAGTTGGTTGAAGTTTTTGATGTTTCAACTTTATAAACAAATTTGGATTTATTACTCGTGAGGGATTCACTCTTCAAAGTGATTGACAAGGTTTTTCACTCTTTTTACAAGGAATTAAGGCACAGGAGGAGGACATTCGGCCCATCATGCCTGCACCACAACAATACCAGATTTGATCAATCCGTCAATACCCCTTTCCTTCGTGTGCAGCATTTTGGCTGCTACACTGGTACTCATTTTACCGACCTCAGAAGGATGACAGACTGAGTCAACCCCCTCGTGTTAATTCAGTGGCCAACAGAGCTTGAAGTCAGGACCCTAGGATCCCAAGCCACCACGCTAACCATGAAGCAAAAACCAGGTTTTAATTCGTTTTTATGTGTCAGGTTTAATAGAGCATTCTTTTCTAAAAAGAAATACTCAAGTTTTCATTGTTTTGATAAGCAGAAGTTTAAGGATGCTATTAATTATATTTTATTTTATACTTTTGTGTCTTTTTGTGGGATAATGTTTCAACAGGTTAAGGGTATCCCCATGTGTGGGAATTGCAGCCCCCTACTAGCGGATATTTTTTTTTATTGTTTTCTGTGAATTTTCAGGCATGCAGAAACTGATGAAGGAAAAAAAAAATTAGGAATAGTTAAAAAATTATCTCAGACATGTCATTATATAGATGATATTTGTGTGATTAACTATAATATTTTTGATAGGCAGCTTCACAAGATTTATCCAGATAGCCTGATTACAAACAGGAGTGGTAATGATTGTACAGTTGCTGCATATCTGGATGTGTTGGTTAGAGTTGGACAGAATGGTTTTAGTACAAGTGTATATCATAAAGTTGATTATTTCAGTTTCCCTGTAGTCTTGTACACCTTTCCAGGTTGCAATGTACCAATTAAAATGGGTTCCAAATGTCTTTTCATCTCAGCCACTTAGGTTTGTCAGAATTTGATCAGTCAAGGATGATTTTGTGGAACATGCTGAGAAGGTTTTTTTCCATTTTTTTTTTTTAAACAGAGGATATTTGGCTGATTGTTTGATCAGGTCTTGTGACAATGTCTTCAGACTTAATCGTCACCTTTCATTTAAGTTTTGTTGGTGTTCGTGTGAACAAGTTCCGGTTGCATTGCATTTGATTTAATAATTATAGTGAGGTAAATTCTTTAATTGATATTATTGATGAAACAAATATCTCGATATCAATAGATGGTGTTAAATAATGGAGGTATTTTGATGAAAATACACGCAAAAAAAAAGTTTGAATAAGGATATTGCATTGCTATGTTGACTGACTGTCTGGACACAACTTTGAGGTTGTGGGTCCATTGATGTTGAGTAATCTACTGAGGTGGACCTGCAAATGGGGTTGTGGATCCGCTGTTTGGAGAGGTTCTGGGCTGAAATGATCGAAAACTTGATGAAAATCGGTGCCCCGCTGATGATCTGGGTAGTTAAGAAACCAGTAAATTGCTTATAAGTTAAGGTTATAACTTCAAATAAAATAGCTTTTGTAAGTACTTGTCAGAACATAATTTATGTGTTTACATGTATATATATATATATATATATATATATATATATATATATATATATATATATATATATATATATATATATATATATATATATATATATATATATTGTTACGGTTGTGGAAATTCACGGAACACCATTCAGGTTCCCCAGAGGTCAGTTATTTCTGTAAGTGTATGTTCCAGGTTAGAATTCCCCACCGATGTATAAAGAGCATTGTTCGGGTACCGGGCTGTGAACCTTTGAGTTAGCCGTTATTCTTTTCTGTCTTTTATTTCAAACAAACAGCATCTCTTCAACGACACCACTACAACCACGCCAACTCCACCACCACAACAGCATCTCAACAACCATGCCATCCCCACCACAGCACCAACCACACTGCAACCACGTCTGCTTGTGGCAGGGTGATTTCAAACACGTCCGCTTATGGCAGAGTGATTTCAACCACGTCCGCTTGTGGCAGGGTGATTTCAAACACGTCCGCTTGTGGAAAGGTGATTTCAACCACGTCCGCTTGTGGCAGGGTGATTTCAACCACGTCCGCTTGTGGCAGGGTGATTTCAACCACGTCCGCTTGTGGCAGAGTGATTTCAACCATGTCCGCTTGTGGCAGGGTGATTTCAAACACGTCCGCTTGTGGCAGGGTGATTCCAACACGGCCGCGTTTGACGGCAGGAACGGATCAGGAGGCGAACAGGGGTGGAGTCCAGTCGAGTTCGGGAAGAGAGTCTAGTTGGGAGCTGGTGGAGTCCAATCGAGTTCGGTAAGAGAGTTCAGTTGGGAGATGGTGGAGTCCAGTCGAGTTCAGGAAGAGAGTTGAGGGAGTCCAGTCGAGTCCGGGCTTGGAGAGAGAGAGAGAGCTCGGAGGCAGTGGAGAGCTGTTCAGAGTTGGTTGTTGGAGGCGTTGTTGGTCGGAGTTGGTTGTTGGAGGCGTTGTTGGTCATGGTTGGAGGTGTTGTTGATCATGGTTGGAGGCGTCGTTGGTCGTTGTTTGTCGTTGTTGGCCGTTGGAGTCAGCAGCGAAAGTCGCCAGCCAGCTACATAATGGTCCGGGCGATTGAGCCCCGAGTCGGTCGAGCGATGCTGAGGAGTGAGCGGGCTCTTAAAGAGCATCAATTCGTAAAGAGCAAGGCCCATTCGCTCCTCTGAAGCATCGTCGGCCAGGCCCGATCGACCAGGCCATGCTGCTAGGCCCTGGACCAATCAAGCCGCCGTTACAACAGCTGCCGCTTTGACAACAGAGACATAAGGAGGGTCGCCGACAAAAAGACCATCGAGTCGCCTCAAGGGCGACAAAGGTAACTTGCATGGCCTAGCAGAGCTCCTTCGGTCATCCCGGCTCCGATGAACATTAAAGGCTTACGGGCTCAGTTCTATCTTTCTTTTCTGAGGTTTTTGAATGAACGTCTGTGGCGCCTTCTCCGTAAGTAGAATTGTTGTAAGTGCATGTACGTAATACATAGATATCGGCTGTAGGTTTTTGCTCGTGTCATGTCCCATCCCCCCATTCATTGCAAACGTGTGAAAATAAATGTCCCCATTGTTGAAATGTCCCCTGCTCGTGTGTCCTTTCCTGCCATAGTTGCGTTCGGAATAAATAGCTGGCTGATTAATAGCCGATAAAACGTACATCTGGTCTGACGGGGCTTGGCGATAGAAAACCGCTCGGCAATCGCAAACGGAACGAGCTGCTTATAGCGGCTCGTTTCCGTGCAGGCTCCATTAAGGTGTAAATCCCCGGCATTTCTGTCTGAGCGAATAATAAGGTACATTGACAATTCGGCAATCGACCCTGTAGCACGGACAGAAGAGTTGGCTGATTTATGGTGTGGTTAACAACACCTGAAGCTGGGTTTCGGCGTTGTTCCGAAAATCTGCGACGAGATTGCTTGCCCGGTGGGCGCGCATGGCCGCCATTTAGCTAAAGGCGGTTGCCCACACACTGGGCGGGTAAAAATCCACAACAATATATAAATATATATATATATATATGTTTCTATATATATATATGTTTCTATATATATATGTTTCTATATATATATATATATATATATATATATATATATATATATATATATATATATATATATATATATATATATATATATATATATATATATATATATATATATATATATATATATATATATATATATATATATATATATATATATATATATATATATATATATATATATATATATATATATATATATATATATATATATATATATATATATATATATATATATATATATATATATATATATATATATATATATATATATATATATATATATATATATATATATATATATATATATATATATATATATATATATATATATATATATATATATATATATATATATATATATTTCTATATATATATATATATATATATATATATATATATATATATATATATATATATATATATATATATATATATATATATATATATATATATATATATATATATATATATATATATATATATATTTCTATATATATATATATATTTATATGTATATATATATATATATATATATATATATATATATATATATATATATATATATATATATATATATATATATATATATATATATATATATATTTCTATATATATATATATATATATATATATATATTTATATATATATATATATATATATATATATATTTCTATATATATATATATATATATATATTTCTATATATATATATATATATATATATATTTCTATATATTTCTATATATATATATATTTCTATATATATATATGTTTATATATATATATATGTTTATATATATATATATTTCTATATATATTGTTGCGGATTCGCGCCCGCCGGCGTGCTGACGGCCACGTAACTCGAATCGCGGCACGTCGCCCACCGGACGGACAATCCAGTCGTGACCCTCTCGGACTAACGCCGGGAACCAGTCACGGGTGGACCTTTCGGTCTCACCGCGATCGAGCCAATCAGCCCCCGCGTGGGATAGGGTTGCTCGCCAAATTCGACCTACCTAAGTACCCACGCGGAGGGTAGACCGGGCGATCGCACCTCGCCGCAGGTCGACTTCGGACACGGGCCACTTAAGCGACCCGTTCCGTACTATCGGGATAACCGAGCGGTGTTATTCGTCGACCTCGACGGTTCGATTAATTATCGGGCGTATTCAGCCCACTACCAACCCTTTACGTGAAGCAAGATGAGGATTCAATGAAACGACGAAGCGAAGCGGGAAACAGTTCAACACAAAGCACATTTATTCGCGCTGAACGGAAAGCACACATATTCAATTACACCAAAAGCACATGTAAAAGGAGAAGAAACACAATATTACACAAAAAGCAAATATAAAAGAGAAACACAATGCAGAGCTATCCGACTACCGAGCACACGGCAACACTTATACAATTTTACTTCACAGACGGCGCCGACAACACATACCCAAAACCAAGGAAAAGAACAGAGAACCCTCAAGGATGAGGCGGGCCTGAGGCCGAGACCGGGTCGGGCCTACCCGTCTGGTGATGAGACGCGGAGCGGCGATGGTGCCTCAACTCCGCGGGCCTCGCGGACAGTGTCTGGTAGGGGGTGGGAAAGGGGCCCCCTTGGTCGCACTATCTCAGCGCGGGGGAAACAGGAGGGGGTTGCTGATGCTCGGGGTATAGAGGATTTTTATTGTCCCGCGACGAGCGTCTCCACCTCGGCCAGGTCGCGCTGTCGGCCTCCCTGGGGTGCAGCTCCCTGCACGACGCGAGCACCCCCTCGTCTGCCCTCGCCGCCTCTCCACAGCTCCGTCCCCTCCGCTCCGACTCCAACGCACACGACGACCAGCTCCTTCTTGCCAACTCCACCGCCCGCGAAGTCTTAACTCTCTGTTCTGGTGTTTCTGACGAACACGGTCGCTTATATAAGCCCCGTGGCTTCGCCTTTGACCCCCTCCCTTCGACCTTTCACCTCGCTCCCCATTGGCCCGAGAAAAAGTGGGCGTGAATGCTTTTTGATCCATAAATTTGCATATATCGATCGCCCTCCAACGCCCTGGAGGCGGGGCCAAATCGCCCCTGGCTCACCGATTGGACGGCAAAAAGTGGGCGTGTGTCGTTTTTGATCCGTTTTTGAAGCACAAAATCCGTGATTTTGTACACGCCGTTCGGCGCGCGCCCTGCACGAGTCCAACACCGGTACCCACAAGCGGCGCAAGAACGGTGGCGATGCGACGGTTGCGAGGTGTGACGTGAAGGTCGTGGCGGTTGTGGTGAAGCGGCGTTGTGGTTGGTGGTTGATGTTGTGACTGGTGGTAATCATGGCGGTTGGTCCAAAATAAAGATAGTAAAAGAAAAACGGCTATCCTGAAGAGTCGCAGCACGCATAAATGACATGTATTCCCACTAGACAACGGGTTTGGGCCTAACTACACATGTACAACTGCCTCCTGCAGTTGGGTTACTTCTAATTAGGAGGTTGGTGGCAGGATTTGCACTCCGGCCACCGTAAAACCCTTCATTCCGCAAAACGCAAAAACGCAAAAAAATCTGAAAACCCACTCCGTGGGAGTACCTCCTGTGCAGCTTCCCTTCGCAGGGCAGCTCACCGGATGATGGGATTGGGGCAAAGCCTTCGGGACCCCCAATCTTTGATAGGAGGGAAACCACGGGGTAACATCCCTGGGTCAGATTGCGGGAGAGTGTGTCGGAGTGGTGCTGAGGTGTCGTCCACCAGACGGCGGTCTCCTTGGGTTAACCTGAGGCGGTCCCTTCGGGTGGGTGCCTGGAATGTCCTATCCCTAAGAGAGGATGATCACCTGTCTCTGTTATCATCTGAGCTCAAGCGTTTGGACATCGGGATTGCAGCTCTCTCTGAGGTTCGGAGACCGGATTGCGGCGAGATAATGGTGGGTGGTTACACCTACTATTGGTCTGGTCGCTCTGATGGTTACCATACCCAAGGAGTTGCTGTAGCTGTGTCTAATAAGCTGACCCCAATGATAATTGAGGTAACACCGGTCAACGAGCGTATTATGAGATTAAGGATTCGTCACTCCTTAGGTGTCATTTCCCTGGTCTCTATTTATGCTCCGACTGAGGCGAGTGATCTTACCGTGAAGGATGCATTCTACGCCACACTCGAGTCTGTGGTTGATCAGTGCCCCAGACGAGATACACTTCTAGTCTTGGGGGATTTCAATGCATCGACTGGAACTGATAGGGATGGTTATGAGGTGTGTGTTGGTCCCCATGGGTCAGGAACTATGAACCAGAATAGCACTAAGTTCCTTGACTTTGCAAGAAGTCATGGACTTAGGGTGGCTGGTTCATGGTTTCAGCGCCCGCAAGCTCATCGCTGGACTTGGTATTCCAACGCTGGCGGTGTGGCAAAGGAGATTGACCATGTCCTCATTGACGGTCGTTGGAGGATGATCCAGAACTGCAGGGTCTACCGGAGTGCTCAGTTCCTCAATACTGACCACAGGCTTGTTGTAGCAACTCTAAAGCTGCACCTTAAATCCTGGAGAATGGTACCATCCCAGCCTAGGCTGGATGTTGCCAAGCTCAGGGATGAGAGAGTAGCTGAGGAGTTTGCGAACAGGCTGAGTGGACACTTGGGGGTCTGGGTGCTTTGGGGGGTCCTGAAGAGTTGTGGAGCACCTTCAAGACCACCGTCCTTGATGTTGCCGGTGGATGCCTTGGAGTTCACCGCAGGGCAAAGAAGAATTTTGTCTCTCAAGGGACACTGGATACCATTGACCAGAGTCGCAGGGCCAGGCTGAATGGCAGAGCTGAGCTGTTCAGGGAGCTGAGGCGTAAAACTGTACGTGCACTGAGGGTGGACAAGGAGGCCTATGTGCGAGGAATCTGTGAGGGGTAGAGCATCACCTGTGGACAGGTGATTCTCGTCCCGCTTACAGGGGAATTCGCGCATTACGTTCATCCAAGCCCATCCCTCGGAGCACTGCAGTTCGAGCAGAGAGTGGTAGGCTCTTGACAGAGGAGTCTGAAGTGAAGGCCCGCTGGGCCGGTTACTTTGAGCGGTTGTACCAGGCTGATCCCCCAGCTGTCGAGTTGGACGTCAAGGGTGTTACAATCCCTGTTGCTGACCCTCGAATCAACTGTGGTCCACCATCGCTTGTGGAAACACGGGCTGCGGTGAACCAGTTGAAACGGGGCAAAGCTGCAGGGATCTGTGGCATCCATGCTGAACTTCTCAAGGCTGGTGGAAATGCTGCACTCGCGTCGTTGCATGCAGTTTTGTGCTCTGCCTGGAACACAGGCATCATCCCAACTGACTGGAAGAGGGGCCTTGTTGTCCCTCTCTGGAAAGGGAAGGGTGATCGCCAAGACTGCAACAACTACCGAGGGGTGACGCTGCTCTCAGTGCCGGGCAAGGTCTTTGCTCGGATAATTCTTGATAGGGTTCGCCACCATCTGCTTGAGCACCAGCGTCCAGAGCAGTCAGGCTTTACACCAAAGAGGTCAACGATTGACCGTATCCTTGCTCTTCGTGTCCTCACTGAACGCAGACGAGAGTTTCGGCAGGGGCTGCTTGCAGCCTATGTTGATCTCTGTAAAGCGTTCGATTCAGTGAATCGGGATGTCCTCTGGAGGATTCTTGGTCTTCGTGGGGTGCCACCGAAACTGATCGATCTGATGTCTGAACTCTACTCTGGTACTGAGAGTGCTGTGAAGTGTGGTGATACCGCCTCTGACTTATTTCCAGTTGTTACTGGAGTTCGTCAGGGATGTGTACTTGCCCCCACACTTTTCAGCACTTGTATGGACTGGATTTTTGGGAGGATGTCGGAGAGATCAAGTTGCGGTGCATCGTTTGGCAATGTCAAGATCTCGGACCTTGATTTTGCAGATGATGCAGTCATCTTTGCGGAGACTTTAGACATCCTCTTGGGGGCCCTCGAGGTGCTGAATGAGGAGTCGGAGCCGTTGGGATTACGGATTTCTTGGGTCAAAACAAAGATCCAGGCTTTCGGTGACATCTTGGATGCTGCTGTCCTGTCTGTGTCTGTTTGTGGTGAGGATGTTGAGGTCGTGGATAGATTCACTTACCTTGGCAGTGATATTCATGTCTCCGCAGGTTGTGAGCCGGAGGTCAATAGACGTCTGGGTCGGGCCTGGGGAGTCATGGATTCACTGGATCATGGGGTGTGGCGCTGCCGGTACCTGTGCGGGAGGACGAAAGTCCGAGTCTTCAGGTCCTTGGTACTTCCAGTCTTGCTCTATGGGTGCGAGACTTGGACTTTGACCAAGGATCTGAGACGGAGACTTAATTCCTTTGGTACCAGGTCTCTTCGGAGAATCCTTGGCTATCGCTGGTCGGATTTTGTGTCCAACGAGCGGTTGCTGAGAGAGACTCGGATGAGATTTGTTACCTGCATAGTCCGTGAGCGTCAGCTGCGGCTGTATGGACATGTGGCTCGTTTTCCTGACGCTGATCCTGCTCACCAGATTCTCTCAGCGAGGGAGTCTCATGAGTGGAGGAGGCCAGTGGGCCGACCACGTGCCTCATGGTTGCAGCAGGTTGACCATCATCTCAAGGAGATGGGGATGGGCCTGGCATCTGCCTGGGGGATGGCCAGACGGAGGCCCCTGGAGTACCGGCGGAAAGTGGACGCAGCGACGCGCTGTTCTGGCACATGCTCCCATACCTGACCCTGACCTGACTTACCGAGATACCTCACCTAAGGGACCTGAATGGTGGTTTGCGAATTTGGTAACCACAACACTACCCCCTCCCCTTTTTACAGACTCGTCCCGAGTCGTCAAATTTTCGTGTGCCATCATGTGTAGTTTTCCCCTAGTACATTTTACCTACGGATCCCTGAGTGCGACATTCATGGTATTCGTGTCCCCAAAATAAATAACCTGAGGGCTGCGTAACTACCTAAACAAACTCACTCACACGGACGACTTAAATAAAATTGCCGGCGCTAGACAGACATGCCGGGGGCGCACTCATATTTACAGTACATCTTACCTTAACTTACAAATTATACACTAAACCATGGCCCAGGATCAATGAACTCTGCAAAAAGAAAGCAGTTAACAGGGAGCCAGGCTGCTCGCATGCAGTCTCTGGCTCAAAACAATGCAGGTGACAGGGAACGTGGCTGGCTGCTCACACGCAGTCCAAGGCCTTCCTTTTTGAACTGAACGCAGTGAACCACAACGGTGCATGGGCTGCACAAACGCAGTCTCCGTGCCAGCTCAAGTGGCACACGCAATGAGCACAACGAATGGATGGACGAACACAAACACGGTGCACGGGCCGCCACTGCAGGCCCGTGTTGTAGCTGCCAACAGGGCAGTTCTCGCAGCTTGCAAACTGTTGCCTTGATCCTGGCGCACATGGAAATGAACAGGGGGGGCAAAGCAAAAAATGAACGGGGCTGGTGAACAGGGGCAGTGGGCATGGCATGGCAAAGGCAGCAGGCAAACACAGCCCGCAGAAGAAGGCCGCTGCAGGCAAACACAGCCGGCAGACGAACTGGCCGGCACAGGCCTCGAAGAAAAACAGCCAGCAGATGAACTGGCCGGCACAGGCCTTGAAGAAAAACAGCCAGCAGATGAACTGGCCGGCACAGGCCTTGAAGTAAAACACGGCCAGCCGATGAAGTTGGCCAGCCTTTGCCGTTCAATGGAGGTTGGTGGAGGGAGTGCGGTGGTGCTGGCCACTTGGAAGGCGGGCTCGGACCTACCTACCTGTCTCCCTCCCAACTATCGCCTTTGCCTGTCACTGTACATACCCACTCCCTTAATTTGTCAAACCCCAATTTAGCCCCAACTTATTTTTTTGTTGTTTTTATTCTTACTTCCCCACTATAAATCGTCCCCTAACCCCCTTTATCGTCCTTGTTCGGCTAACCTATCCTGTCACCTAGCCTACTCCCAACCCCTACGTTCCCTTCCCGGAGGGGAATAAGGGAGAGCTAACGTCCTGTGTTGAGGCCCAACGAAGCCTCAGAATGGCCTCCCCAGAGTTTGGCGATCTATAACCAAAGTGGGTCCAGCGGCCCACAACGACAGCGAGGGGATGGATGGTGCGGAGGGGTACACTTCCTAATCTACCCTATCCATTTAACTGTTAAACTACCCTGGGGCTTTCAACAAGCGCCTCTCGCTTAAACTATTGGTTCTAACAACCCAGATTCCCGTCGCCTGTGTTGGTGTCCTCACAATTCCCGGCCTCGCCCCCCAATTTTCTCTCCGTGCCCTCACACGGTCTCATGGCTGGGACACGTGGCTCCCTTTGGCAGGCACGACCCTCTGCCGAATCTCCCGCTATGGCACCCCCGGGCACTACACTGCCTCCGAGCCTACCAGCTCCCTAACACCAGGGAGTGCCCCCCATGGCACCTCCCCTGAAACGCTCACGTGGCAGGCCGGCCTCCCGGGCCCCTTTCCGAGGGTCACCCGTGCCCACAACACTGCCCACGCGGCTAATGGCGCCCCGGGCCCCCGCACCAAGCAGGCGCACCCGTGCCCACTACTCTATCCCGGCCCCCCATGGGCCCATGGCCTACCGCGGCCGACTAGCCTGGTGCCCGGGGTACCCACTCAGCGATACTCACCTTTCGCAGCCACGCTCCCAAGCCCGTCAACAGGGCTCCTGCACCCCTCCAAATGGGTCTCGAGCCTACTTTCCCACCAACAACAAAACGACCTCCATTTTTCAATTTGACTAACCCAGCTAACTCACTTTACTCTGACCCCGGGGTCCCTTGGGCGGGAGTCACTCCTCCCCAATCACTCATCCCCCCATGCATTCCCCATTCGCTCCACTCACACAGACCCGCTGGCCTCACTCACTCAACAAGTACTCACGTCACAACTCACCGACTCTTCAACACACTCACACCGCTGAACTCTGCCATCCTTCTAACTACATCCCCTAACTAACTCGTGCTCCCACGTCGTCCCTTAAACTACAGCACGTTCCTTTTAACACTACGGAGCTAAACTACGTCCCCTCTACACATTCACAAGTCTGTCACTGTCTCCAAATAAATCATTTTATTTCCCAACCTAAAGCTCACTAAATCCCTCTACCTAATCCATTCCACGGACTCCATGAGGACTTACCCCTGCCCCATGAAGTCGGTCTAGCTAAGCTAACCCTTCCCCCTAACTAGTTTCCATCCTGTGCCCAGGTAAGGGGTCTTCCACCCCTTGCCCAGGAATCCTTTGCACCCGAAAGTGAGGCTTACTGTTTTTTTTTTTCATGCGCAGCACCTGCGCGGCAACTCAGAGCTCGCGCACTTTAAACCTGCCCGTGACGTCATGCAGCTGCACGTGTTCCTCGTCCCTCCTTGGACGGTACCATCCGGCCGGGATACCCCTCCTACCGGATTCCAACCACACGTGCAGCCATGACGTCACCGTGCGCATAAAAAAAAACACAAGCCCCACGTCTCGAGGGGTTCCCCACGCGAACACATGTGCTTTGCCCGTTGGAGCTGAACACACACGATCGCGTGGAGAACCCGTCCGGTCCAAATCCATTTACCTGTCTAAACTTTGTCCGTCCGCGGGATCGGCAAATCCACCGCTGGCATTTCCGGACCGGGACTTCACTCTCGCAAGCGAGCACGTGGCGGTCTCGTGCGTTGCACAGCACGAACCGCGTGCTCACTGCTGGGTGAACCCGGCACGGTCCGCGAAACAACTACAGCCGCTACTCGGCTTTCTCTCCTCTGTCGCCGTCTCCGTCTCCATTCCACACACGCATACCTGCGTGTTACGACGCACACAGTCCACACCATTACATTCACACCGGGAGACGCGGCTGCGTGCTCCCGCATGCCAACCGACATCTCCCTCACATACCGCTCTCTCACACACACGGTCTCCCTTGCATAACCCATACCACTCACACGTGGTGCTCCATTCACTCGTGCCTCACTCACACACGCGGGGGCACTCAACCGCGGTGCCTCATCCACACACGCGGGGACACTCAACCGCGGTGTCTCATCCATACTCCGTGCCTCACACACACGGTGCCTCATCCACACACGGCGTGCTGGGAAGCACGCACTCTGGCACCATCGCCACCACACCACTCACACACGGGGTCGCTTCCACACACGGGGACGCACTCACACCTTGCACCACACACACTGGGGATTTGTGTCCCCACAAGGGTCTCCGGGGCCTCTACACCCCCCAAGCTCTCCGTGCACCCGTCCACAGCACTCGTCCCCTCAACCTCGCAAAACACGACCGAACTCACCTGGTTGTGACTCGCCTCAAGGGGGCATACTCCCTCCCCTTGTTCCTGGAGGAGGTCATCCAGCTGCTCGCACCGGGTCCCAACACGCTCCGCGAGCTCACCCCCATTGTCCTCCACTACCTCCGTGTGTGTGTGCGCGTCACTTACCCCGTCTTCATCGTGTTTATTGGTCTCTGCTTCTTTCTGGCGTCTTTCCCTTATCTTTATGTAGGTCAACCTTGCTTTCTCTTTAAGTCGCTCCCGTCCTTCCCTGTTTTTCACTCCTTGCTCTTTCACGATCTCCGCGTACCTCATCCTTGCTTTCCGTATTAATTGTTCTTTTCTCTCCCTCCCAATTACTTTCACCTCGTCTCTTGTCTCCCGAATTATTTTCTTACCCGCCTCCACCGCGGGCCTGTCAGCCGTTGCACCCGCTTCCAGCTCGTTTGCTCCCACACGTGGAGTCGCCATTCCGAGTTCCCTGCTAACGGCCTTCATGCCCGCCTGCAGGCATCGGCCCATGTTCTGCGTCTCACCCCGGAGCTTTTTCATTTCCTCCTTCATGTTTGCTTCCATTCCGTTTATTTGCTTGTTCATTTCGTTTTTCATTTCATTTGTATTTGTATCCATCTTTTCGTTCATTCCTTTCATTTCGTTTGTCATTGCCGCCAGCATGGCGCATAGCTGGGCCATGTCGGGTGCGCTTGAGTGAGCCGTTTCGGCAGAGGTTGGGGAAGGGTTTTGGTGGAGAGGGGGGGGGGAGGTGTCATACACCGCGGCCGCTGCCGCACCCATTTCGGGCTCTGGGTTCAGTTGGGCGAGTCCGTGTTCCTGCACAATCAACATTTCCTGCACGGGGATTCCATCCTGGACCATGGACTCTACATTACTACACATATACATTTCTAATACCCCCGGCTCCCGCTCGCCTTGAGACGCCATCTTGCTTCTCGTGAAGGGTTAATTTCGCTCGCTCGTAATTTGGAGGGAATCGGGGGTCGCTTCTCTCACCCCTGGACCGATTCCCGTGAATTTAGCCGGAGACAGGAGAGCCAGTTTTCCTGTTCTCCGATACCAGTGCCGCGAGGAGGGCGATGGATTTGTATCGCACGACCTGACACCAGTGTTGCGGATTCGCGCCCGCCGGCGTGCTGACGGCCACGTAACTCGAATCGCGGCACGTCGCCCACCGGACGGACAATCCAGTCGTGACCCTCTCGGACTAACGCCGGGAACCAGTCACGGGTGGACCTTTCGGTCTCACCGCGATCGAGCCAATCAGCCCCCGCGTGGGATAGGGTTGCTCGCCAAATTCGACCTACCTAAGTACCCACGCGGAGGGTAGACCGGGCGATCGCACCTCGCCGCAGGTCGACTTCGGACACGGGCCACTTAAGCGACCCGTTCCGTACTATCGGCATAACCGAGCGGTGTTATTCGTCGACCTCGACGGTTCGATTAATTATCGGGCGTATTCAGCCCACTACCAACCCTTTACGTGAAGCAAGATGAGGATTCAATGAAAGAAACGACGAAGCGAAGCGGGAAACAGTTCAACACAAAGCACATTTATTCGCGCTGAACGGAAAGCACACATATTCAATTACACCAAAAGCACATGTAAAAGGAGAAGAAACACAATATTACACAAAAAGCAAATATAAAAGAGAAACACAATGCAGAGCTATCCGACTACCGAGCACACGGCAACACTTATACAATTTTACTTCACAGACGGCGCCGACAACACATACCCAAAACCAAGGAAAAGAACAGAGAACCCTCAAGGATGAGGCGGGCCTGAGGCCGAGACCGGGTCGGGCCTACCCGTCTGGTGATGAGACGCGGAGCGGCGATGGTGCCTCAACTCCGCGGGCCTCGCGGACAGTGTCTGGTAGGGGGTGGGAAAGGGGCCCCCTTGGTCGCACTATCTCAGCGCGGGGGGAAACAGGAGGGGGTTGCTGATGCTCGGGGTATAGAGGATTTTTATTGTCCCGCGACGAGCGTCTCCACCTCGGCCAGGTCGCGCTGTCGGCCTCCCTGGGGTGCAGCTCCCTGCACGACGCGAGCACCCCCTCGTCTGCCCTCGCCGCCTCTCCACAGCTCCGTCCCCTCCGCTCCGACTCCAACGCACACGACGACCAGCTCCTTCTTGCCAACTCCACCGCCCGCGAAGTCTTAACTCTCTGTTCTGGTGTTTCTGACGAACACGGTCGCTTATATAAGCCCCGTGGCTTCGCCTTTGACCCCCTCCCTTCGACCTTTCACCTCGCTCCCCATTGGCCCGAGAAAAAGTGGGCGTGAATGCTTTTTGATCCATAAATTTGCATATATTGATCGCCCTCCAACGCCCTGGAGGCGGGGCCAAATCGCCCCTCGCTCACCGATTGGACGGCAAAAAGTGGGCGTGTGTCGTTTTTGATCCGTTTTTGAAGCACAAAATCCGTGATTTTGTACACGCCGTTCGGCGCGCGCCCTGCACGAGTCCAACACCGGTACCCACAAGCGGCGCAAGAACGGTGGCGATGCTACGGTTGCGAGGTGTGACGTGAAGGTCGTGGCGGTTGTGGTGAAGCGGCGTTGTGGTTGGTGGTTGATGTTGTGACTGGTGGTAATCATGGCGGTTGGTCCAAAATAAAGATAGTAAAAGAAAAACGGCTATCCTGAAGAGTCGCAGCACGCATAAATGACATGTATTCCCACTAGACAACGGGTTTGGGCCTAACTACACATGTACTTACCGAGATACCTCACCTAAGGGACCTGAATGGTTATTTTATTTATATTTATTTATATATATATATATATATATATATATATATATATATATATATATGTTTATTTATATATATATATATATGTTTATATATATATATATGTTTCTATATATATATATATTTCTATATATATATGTTTATATATATATATATATATATATATATATATATATATTTCTATATATATATGTATATATATATATATATATATATATATATATATATATATATATATATATAATATGTTTCTATATATATATATTGTTGTGGTTACCAAATTCGCAAACCACCATTCAGGTCCCTTAGGTGAGGTATCTCGGCAAGTATATGTGTAGTTAGGCCCAAACCCGTTGTCTAGTGGGAATACATGTCATTTATGCGAGCTGCGACTCTTCAGGATAGCCGTTTTTCTTTTACTATCTTTATTTTGGACCAATCGCCATCACCACAACCACAACATCAACCACCAACCACAACACCGCTTCACCACAACCGCCACGACCTTCACGTCACACCTCGCAACCGTAGCATCGCCACCGTTCTTGCCCCGCTGTGGGTACTGGTGTTGGACTCGTGCAGGGCGCACGTTGAACAGCGTGTACAAAATCACGGATTTTGTGCTTCAAAAACGGATCAAAAACGACACACGCCCACTTTTTGCCGTCCAATCGGTGAGCGAGGGGCGATTTGGCCCCGCCTCCAGAACGATCGATATATGCAAATTTGTGGATCAAAAAGCCTTCACGCCCACTTTTTCTCGGGCCAATGGGGAGCGAGGTGAAAGGTCAAAGGGAGGGGGTCAAAGGCGAAGCTACGGGGGGGATAAAAGGACGGTGTTCGTGAGTCAGGAGAGAGAGAAGAGTGTGGAAGTCTGGAGCCCGAAGCCTGCAGTAGCTGGAGAAGCTGAAGAGAGTCGAACGAGGAGAGCCCAAAGAAGAGTCCAGGGTGGAGAGTCCAGAGGCGGAGAGGCGGCAGCGGCGAAGGCAGACGAGGGGGTGCTCGCGACGGTGCCGGGAGCTGCACGCCCGAGGAAGGCCGGCAGCGCGACCTGGCCGAGGTGGAGACGCACACCAGGGATAATAAAGATCCTCTATACCCCGAGCATCAGCAACCCCCTCCTGTTTCCCCCCGCGCTGAGATAGTGCGACCAAGGGGGCCCCTTTTCCCACCCCCTGCCAGGCACTGTCCGCGAGGCCCGCGGAGTGAGGCGCCATCGCCGCTCCGCGTCTCATCACCAGACGGGTAGGCGCGACCCGGTCTCGGCCTCAGGCCCGCCTCATTCTTGAGGGTATTTCTTTTCCTTGGTTTTGGGTATGTGTTGTCGGCGCCGTCTGTGAAGTAGAATTGTATAAGTGTTGCCGTGTGCTCGGTAGTCGGTATTAGCTCTGCATTGTCTTCGCTTTTATATTTGCTTTTTGTGTAAATGGAATTGTGTTTTCTTTTTTTGTGTGCATTTGGTGGAATTGTATTTGTGTGCTTCCCGTGTGCCACGAATAAATGTGCTTTATTGTTGAACTGTTCTCCCGCTTCGCTTCGTCTTTTCCTCCATTGAATCCTCATCTTGCTTCACGTAAAGGGTTGGTAGTGGGCTGAATACGCCCGATAATTAATCGAACCGTTGAGGTCGACGATAACACCGCTCGGTTATTCTGATAGTACGGAACGGGTCGCTTAAGTGGCCCGTGTCCGAAGTCGACCTGCGGCGAGGTGCGATCGCCCGGTCTACCCTCCGCGTGGGTACTTAGGTAGGTCGAATTTGGCGAGCAACCCTATCCCACGCGGGGGCTGATTGGCTCGATCGCGGTGAGATCGAAAGGTCCACCCGTGACTGGTTCCCGGCGTTAGTCCGAGAGGGTCACGACTGGATTGTCCGTCCGGTGGGCGACGTGCCGCGATTCGAGTTACGTGGCCGTTCGCACGCCGGCGGGCGCGAAGACCGCAACAATATATATGTTTCTATATATATATATATATATATATATATGTATATATATATATGTTTATATATATATATATATATATATATAAACATATATATATATATATATATGTTTCTATATATATATATATATATATATATATATATATATATATATATATATATATATATATATATATGTTTCTATATATATATATATATATATATATATATATATACATGTTTCTATATATATATTGTTGCGGTTTTCGCGCCCGCCGGCGTGCTGACGGCCACGTAACTCGAATCGCGGCACGTCGCCCACCGGACGGACAATCCAGTCGTGACCCTCTCGGACTAACGCCGGGAACCAGTCACGGGTGGACCTTTCGGTCTCACCGCGATCGAGCCAATCAGCCCCCGCGTGGGATAGGGTTGCTCGCCAAATTCGAACTACCTAAGTACCCACGCGGAGGGTAGACCGGGCGATCGCACCTCGCCGCAGGTCGACTTCGGATACGGGCCACTTAAGCGACCCGTTCCGTACTATCAGAATAACCGAGCGGTGTTATCGTCGACCTCGACGGTTCGATTAATTATCGGGCGTATTCAGCCCACTACCAACCCTTTACGTGAAGCAAGATGGGGATTCAAAGAAAGAAATGACGAAGCGAAGCGGGAGAACAGTTCAACAATAAAGCACATTTATTCGCGACGAACGGAAAGCACACAAATACAATTCCACCAAATGCACACAAAAAAAAGAAAACACAATTCCATTTACACAAAAAGCAAATATAAAAGTGAAAACACAGTGCAGAGCTAATACCGACTACCGAGCACACGGCAACACTTATACAATTCTACTTCACAGACGGCGCCGACAACACATACCCAAAACCAAGGAAAAGAAATCCCCCAAGAATGAGGTAGGCCTGGGGCCGAGACCGGGTCGGGCCTACCCGTCTGGTGATGAGACGCGGAGCGGCGATGGCCCCGCAACCCGCGGGCCTCGTGGACAGTGCCTGGCAGGGGGTGGGAACGGGGCCCTCCTGGTCGCACCAACTCAGCGCGGGGGAAACAGGAGGGGGTTGCTGATGCTCGGGGTATAGAGGATCTTTATTATATGCGACGAGCGTCTCCACCTCGGCCAGGTCGCGCTGTCGGCCTCCCTCGGGTGCAGCTTCCTGCACGACGCGAGCACCCCCTCGTCTGGTGTCGCCGCCTTTCCACAGCTCCGTCCCCTCCGTTCCGACTCCAACGCACACGACGAGCAGCTCCACCGCCCGCGAAGTCTTGACCCTCTGCTTCCGACTCTCCTCTTCTTGACTCTCCGACCCACTCTGACTGACGAACACGGTCCTTTTATCCCCCCGTAACTTCGCCTTTGACCCCCTCCCTTTGACCTTTCACCTCGCTCCCCATTGGCCCGAGAAAAAGTGGGCGTGAAGGCTTTTTGATCCACAAATTTGCATATATCGATCGCCCTGGGGCCGGGGCCAATCCGCCCCTCGCTCACCGATTGGACGGCAAAAAGTGGGCGTGTGTCGTTTTTGATCCGTTTTTGAAGCAGAAAATCCGTGATTTTGTACACGCTGTTCGACGCGCGTTCTGCATGAGTCCAACACCGGTACCCATGAGTGGCGCGAGATGACGGTGATGCGATGGTGGCGAGTTGTGACGGTTGTGAGGTGTGCGTGAAGGTCGTGGCGGTTGTGGTGAAGCGGTGGTTGTGGTCGGTGGTTGATGTTGTGGTTGTGATCATGGCGGTTGGTCCAAAATAAAGATAGTAAAAGAAAAACGGCTATCCTGAAGAGTCGCAGCACGTATAAATGACATGTATTCCCACTAGACAACGGGTTTGGGCCTAACTACACATGCACTTACCGAGATACCTCACCTAAGGGACCTGAATGGTGGTTTGCGAATCTGGTAACCACAACACTACCCCCTTCCCTTTTTACAGACTCGTCCCGAGTCGTCAAATTTTCGTGTGCCATCATGTGTAGTTTTCCCCTAGTACACTTTACCTACGGATCCCTGAGTGCGACATTCATGGTATTCGTGTCCCCAAAATAAATAACCTGAGGGCTGCGTAACTATCTAAACAAACTCACTCACACGGACGACTTAAATAAAATTGCCGGCGCTAAGACAAACATGCCGGGGGCGCACTCATATGTACAGTACATCTTACCTTAACTTACAAATCTTACACTAAACCATGGCCCAGGATCATTGAACTCTGCAAAAGAAAAGCAGTGAGCAGGGAGCCAGGCTGCCCGCATGCAGTCTCTGGCTCAAACAATGCAGGTGACAGGGAACGTGGCTGGCTGCTCACACGCAGTCCAAGGCCTTCCCTTTTGAACTGAACGCAGTGAACCACAACGGTGCTTGGGCTGCACAACGCAGTCTCCGTGCCAGCTCAAGTGGCACACGCAATGAGCACAACGAATGGATGCATGAACACAAACACGGTGCACGGGCTGCCACTGCAGGCCCGTGTTGTAGCTGCCAACAGGGCAGTTCTCGCAGCTTGCAAACTGTTGCCTTGATCCTGGCGCACATGGCAATGAACAGGGGGGGGCAAAGCAAAAATTGAACGGGGCTGGTGAACGTGGGCAGTGGGCATGGCATGGCAAAGGCAGCAGGCAAACACAGCCCGCAGAATAAGGCCGCTGCAGGCAAACATAGCGGGCAGATGAACTGGCCGGCACAGGCCTTGAAGTACCACAGCTGCAGACGAAGTGGCCGGCACAGGCCTTGCAGCAACACAACAGCTGCCGATCAAGTGGGCCGGCACAGGCCTTGAAGTAACACAGCCAGCAGATGAAGCTGGCCAGCCTTTGCCGTTCAGTGGAGGTTGGTGGAGGGAGTGCGGTGGTGCTGGCCACTTGGAAGGCGGGCTCGGACCTACCTTCCTCTCTCCCTCCCAACCTATCGCCTTTGCCTGTCACTGTACATACCCACTCCCTTAATTTGTGAAAAACCAATTTAGCCCCCTTAATTTTTTTTTTATTTTTTTTATTTTTACTTCCCCACTATAAATCGTCCCCTAACCCCCTTTATCGTCCTTGTTCGGCTAACCTATCCTGTCACCTAGCCTACTCCCAACCCCTACGTTCCCTTCCCGGAGGGGAATAAGGGAGAGCTAACGTCCTGTGTCGAGGCCCAACGAAGCCTCAGAATGGCCTCCCCAGAGTTCAGCGATCTATAACACCAAGTGGGTCCAGCGGCCCACAACGACAGCGAGGGGATGGATGGTGCGGAGGGGTACATCTCCTAATCTACCCTAACCATTTAACTGTTAAACTACCCCGGGGCTTTCAACAAGCGCCTCTCGCTTAAACTATTGGTTCTAACAACCCAGATTCCCGTCGCCTGTGTTGGTGTCCTTACAATTTCGGGCCTCGCCCCCCAATTTTCTCTCCGTGCCCTCACACGGTCTCCTGGCTGGGACACGTGGCTCCCTTTGGCAGGCACGACCCTCTGCCGAATCTCCCGCTATGGCACCCCCGGGCACTACACTGCCTCCGAGCCTACCAGCTCCCTAACACCGGGGAGTGCCCCCCATGGCACCTCCCCTGAAACGCACACGTGGCAGGCCGGCCTCCCGGGCCCCTTTCCGAGGGTCACCCGTGCCCACAACACTGCCCACGCGGCTAATGGCGCCCCGGGCCCCCGCACCAAGCAGGCGCACCCGTGCCCACGACTCTATCCCGGCCCCCCATGGGCCCATGGCCTACCGCGGCCGACTAGCCTGGTGCCCGGGGTACCCACTCAGCGATACTCACCTTTCGCAGCCACGCTCCCAAGCCCGTCAACAGGGCTCCTGCACCCCTCCAAATGGGTCTCGAGCCTACTTTCCCACCAACAACAAAACGACCTCCATTTTTCAATTTGACTAACCCAGCTAATTCACTTTACACTGACCCCGGGGTCCCTTGGGCGGGAGTCACTCCTCCCCCCAATCACTCATCGCACCATGCATTCCCCATTCACTCCACACACACAGACCCGCTGGCCTCACTCACTCAACAAGTACTCACCTCACAACTCACCAACTCTTCAACACACACACCGCTGAACTCTGCCATCCTTCTATCTGCATCCCCTAACTAACTTGTGCTCCCACGTCGTCCCTTACACTATAGCACGTTCCTTTTAGCACTACGTTGCTAAGCTACGTCCCCTCTACACATTCACAAGTCTGTCACTGTCTCCAAATAATCCCATTTTATTTCCCAACCTAAATCTCGCTACAATCCCTCTAAGTAATCCATTCCACGGACTCCATGAGGACTTACCCCTGCCCCATGAAGTCGGTCTAACTAAGCTAACCCTTCCCCCTAACTAGTTTCCATCCTGTGCCCAGGTAAGGGGGTCTTTCACCCCTTGCCCAGGAATCCTGTACACCCGAAAGTGAGGCTTGCTGTCTTTTTTTTTTTTCCATGCGCAGCACCTGCGCGGCAACTCAGAGCTCGCGCACTTTGCACCTGCCCGTGACGTCATGCAGCTGCACGTGTTCCTCGTCCCTCCTTGGACGGGACCATCCGGCAGAGATACCCCTCCTGCCGGATTCCAACCCCACGTGCAGCCATGACGTCACCGTGCGCATAAAAAAACAAGCCCCACGTCTCGAGGGGTTCCCCACGCGAACACATGTGCTTTGCCCGTTGGAGCTTAACACACACGATCGCGTGGAGAACCCGTCCGGTCCAAATCCATTTACCTGCCTAAACTTTGTCCGTCCGCGGGATCGGCAAATCCACCGCGTGCGTTTCCGGACCGGGACTTCACTACCCCAAGCGAGCACGTGGTGGTCTCGTGCGTTGCACAGCACGAACCGCGTGCTCACTGCTGGGTGAACCCGGCACGGTCCACGAAATAGCTACAGCCGCTACTCGGCTTTCTCTCCTCTGTCGCCGTCTCCGTCGCCATTCCACACACGCATACCTGCGTGTCACGACGCACACAGTCCACACCATCACATTCACACGGGGAGACGCGGCTGCGTGCTCCCGCATGCCAACCGACATCTCCCTCTCATACCGCTCTCTCACACACACGGTCTCCCTGGCACACAGCGACCTTGCACACGGCCGTTCACTCACGCGTGCCTCACTACTCACACAAACCATACTACTCACACGTGGTGCTCCATTCACTCGCGCGGGGCACTCACCCGCGGTGCCTCACCCACACACGCGAGGGCACTCAACCGCTGTGCCTCATCCACACACCGTGCCTCATCCACACACGGTTCCTCACCCACACACGCGGGGGCACTAACCCGCGGTGCCTCATCCATACAGGCCGTTTCACTCACACACACGGCCTCTTCCACACACGGTGCCCCATCCACACCCGGCGTGCTGGGAAGCACGCACTCTGGCACCATCGCCACCACACCACTCACACACGGGGTCGCTTCCACACACGGGGACGCACTCACACCTTGCACCACACACACAGGGACAACCACACTGGGGATTCGTGTCCCCACAAGGGTCTCCGGGGCCTCCATACCCCCAAGCTCTCCGTGCACCCGTCCACAGCACTCCTCCTCTCAACCTCGCAAAGCACGACCGAACTCACCTGGTCGTGACTCGCCTCAAGGGGTATACTCCCTCCCCTCGTTCCTGGAGGAGGCCATCCAGGTGCTCGCACCGGGTCCCAACACGCTCCGCGAGCTCAACCCCATTGTCCTCCACTACCTCCGTGTGTGCGTGCGCGTCACTTACCCCGTCTTCATCGTGTAGTCTTCCCTCTATCGTTCCCATCTCCCGTGTCTCTGCCAACTCTTCACCCTTTACCTCCCTTGTCTCAACTATTATTTCTGTTGTCGTCACCTCGTGTCTCGTCTCACACGTTTTGGTCTCCCCATTTAATTTTTCCCTTTCGGTCATCGTCACGACCCTCGCCCAACACGTTCCACGAATTATTTTTTCACCCGCCTCCACCGCGGGCCTGTCAGCCGTTGCACCCCCACCCAGCTCGTTTGCTCCCACACGTGAAGTCGCCATTCCCAGCTCCCTGGTCACGGCCTTCATGCCCGCCTGCAGGCATCGGCCCATGTTCTGCGTCTCACCCCGCAGCTCTTTCATTTCTTCCCTCATTTGCTGTGTATTCGCATCCATCGTCGTTTTCACTTCATTTGTATTTGTATCCATCGTCGTTTTCACTTCATTTGTATTTGTATCCATCTTTTCGTTCATTTGTTCGTTCATGCCTTTCATTTCGTTTTTCATATTCGCCTCCATCTTTTCGATCATTTGTTTGTTCATGCCTTTCATTTCGTTTTTCATTTCATTTGTCATTGCCGCATTCATTTGTGCCAGCATGGTGAATAGCTGGGCCATGTCGGATGCACTCAAGTGAGCCGTTTCGGCAGGGGTTGGGGAAGGGTCTTGGTGGAGAGGGGGGGGGGAGGTGTCATACACCGCGGCCGCTGCCGCACCCACCTCGGGTCCTGGGTTCAGTTGGGCGAGTCCGTGTTCCTGCACAATCAACATTTCCTGCTCGGGGATTCCATCCTGGACCATGGATCCTACACATTCTACATCCATTTCTAATACCCCCGGCTCCCGCTCGCCTTGAGACGCCATCTTGCTTCTCGTGAAGGGTTAATTTGCTCGCTCGTAATTTGGAGGGAATCGGGGTCGCTTCTCTCACCCCTGGACCGATTCCCGTGAATTTCGCTGGAGACAGGAGAGCCTGTTGTCCCGCTCTCCAATACCAGTGCCGCGAGGAGGGCGATGAATTTGTATCCCACTCCTGACACCAGTGTTGCGGTTTTCGCGCCCGCCGGCGTGCTGACGGCCACGTAACTCGAATCGCGGCACGTCGCCCACCGGACGGACAATCCAGTCGTGACCCTCTCGGACTAACGCCGGGAACCAGTCACGGGTGGACCTTTCGGTCTCACCGCGATCGAGCCAATCAGCCCCCGCGTGGGATAGGGTTGCTCGCCAAATTCGAACTACCTAAGTACCCACGCGGAGGGTAGACCGGGCGATCGCACCTCGCCGCAGGTCGACTTCGGATACGGGCCACTTAAGCGACCCGTTCCGTACTATCAGAATAACCGAGCGGTGTTATCGTCGACCTCGACGGTTCGATTAATTATCGGGCGTATTCAGCCCACTACCAACCCTTTACGTGAAGCAAGATGGGGATTCAATGGAGGAAAAGACGAAGCGAAGCGGGAGAACAGTTCAACAATAAAGCACATTTATTCGCGACGAACGGAAAGCACACAAATACAATTCCACCAAATGCACACAAAAAAAGAAAACACAATTCCATTTACACAAAAAGCAAATATAAAAGTGAAAACACAGTGCAGAGCTAATACCGACTACCGAGCACACGGCAACACTTATACAATTCTACTTCACAGACGGCGCCGACAACACATACCCAAAACCAAGGAAAAGAAATCCCCAAGAATGAGGTAGGCCTGGGGCCGAGACCGGGTCGGGCCTACCCGTCTGGTGATGAGACGCGGAGCGGCGATGGCCCCGCAACCCGCGGGCCTCGTGGACAGTGCCTGGCAGGGGGTGGGAACGGGGCCCCCTTGGTCGCACTATCTCAGCGCGGGGGGAAACAGGAGGGGGTTGCTGATGCTCGGGGTATAGAGGATCTTTATTATATGCGACGAGCGTCTCCACCTCGGCCAGGTCGCGCTGTCGGCCTCCCTCGGGTGCAGCTTCCTGCACGACGCGAGCACCCCCTCGTCTGGTGTCGCCGCCTTTCCACAGCTCCGTCCCCTCCGTTCCGACTCCAACGCACACGACGAGCAGCTCCACCGCCCGCGAAGTCTTGACCCTCTGCTTCCGACTCTCCTCTTCTTGACTCTCCGACCCCGTTCTGCTGACTCTCTCGTTCCTTTTGCGACTCCGACTCTCGTTCTGCTGACTCTCTCGTTCCGACTCTGACTGACGAACACCGTCCTTTTATCCCCCCCGTAACTTCGCCTTTGACCCCCTCCCTTTGACCTTTCACCTCGCTCCCCATTGGCCCGAGAAAAAGTGGGCGTGAAGGCTTTTTGATCCACAAATTTGCATATATCGATCGCCCTGGGGGCGGGGCCAATTCGCCCCTCGCTCACCGATTGGACGGCAAAAAGTGGGCGTGTGTCGTTTTTGATCCGTTTTTGAAGCAGAAAATCCGTGATTTTGTACACGCTGTTCGACGCGCGTTCTGCATGAGTCCAACACCGGTACCCATGAGTGGCGCGAGATGACGGTGATGCGATGGTGGCGAGTTGTGACGGTTGTGAGGTGTGCGTGAAGGTCGTGGCGGTTGTGGTGAAGCGGTGGTTGTGGTCGGTGGTTGATGTTGTGGTTGTGATCATGGCGGTTGGTCCAAAATAAAGATAGTAAAAGAAAAACGGCTATCCTGAAGAGTCGCAGCACGTATAAATGACATGTATTCCCACTAGACAACGGGTTTGGGCCTAACTACACATGCACTTACCGAGATACCTCACCTAAGGGACCTGAATGGTGGTTTGCGAATCTGGTAACCACAACACTACCCCCTTCCCTTTTTACAGACTCGTCCCGAGTCGTCAAATTTTCGTGTGCCATCATGTGTAGTTTTCCCCTAGTACACTTTACCTACGGATCCCTGAGTGCGACATTCATGGTATTCGTGTCCCCAAAATAAATAACCTGAGGGCTGCGTAACTATCTAAACAAACTCACTCACACGGACGACTTAAATAAAATTGCCGGCGCTAAGACAAACATGCCGGGGCGCACTCATATGTACAGTACATCTTACCTTAACTTACAAATCTTACACTAAACCATGGCCCAGGATCATTGAACTCTGCAAAAGAAAAGCAGTGAGCAGGGAGCCAGGCTGCCCGCATGCAGTCTCTGGCTCAAACAATGCAGGTGACAGGGAACGTGGCTGGCTGCTCACACGCAGTCCAAGGCCTTCCCTTTTGAACTGAACGCAGTGAACCACAACGGTGCTTGGGCTGCACAACGCAGTCTCCGTGCCAGCTCAAGTGGCACACGCAATGAGCACAACGAATGGATGCATGAACACAAACACGGTGCACGGGCTGCCACTGCAGGCCCGTGTTGTAGCTGCCAACAGGGCAGTTCTCGCAGCTTGCAAACTGTTGCCTTGATGATCCTGGCGCACATGGCAATGAACAGGGGGGGGCAAAGCAAAAATTGAACGGGGCTGGTGAACGTGGGCAGTGGGCATGGCATGGCAAAGGCAGCAGGCAAACACAGCCCGCAGAATAAGGCCGCTGCAGGCAAACATAGCGGGCAGATGAACTGGCCGGCACAGGCCTTGAAGTACCACAGCTGCAGACGAAGTGGCCGGCACAGGCCTTGAAGCAAAACACGACCAGCCGATGGCACAGGCCTTGCAGCAACACAACAGCTGCCGATCAAGTGGGCCGGCACAGGCCTTGAAGTAA
The DNA here is from genome assembly GCF_056783735.1 of Eptatretus burgeri. NCBI lineage: Eukaryota > Metazoa > Chordata > Myxini > Myxiniformes > Myxinidae > Eptatretus > Eptatretus burgeri. The sequence continues at coordinate 9,816,790 of NC_140971.1, read as the reverse complement.
CACAGCCAGCAGATGAAGCTGGCCAGCCTTTGCCGTTCAGTGGAGGTTGGTGGAGGGAGTGCGGTGGTGCTGGCCACTTGGAAGGCGGGCTCGGACCTACCTTCCTCTCTCCCTCCCAACCTATCGCCTTTGCCTGTCACTGTACATACCCACTCCCTTAATTTGTGAAAAACCAATTTAGCCCCCTTAATTTTTTTTTTATTTTTTTTATTTTTACTTCCCCACTATAAATCGTCCCCTAACCCCCTTTATCGTCCTTGTTCGGCTAACCTATCCTGTCACCTAGCCTACTCCCAACCCCTACGTTCCCTTCCCGGAGGGGAATAAGGGAGAGCTAACGTCCTGTGTCGAGGCCCAACGAAGCCTCAGAATGGCCTCCCCAGAGTTCAGCGATCTATAACACCAAGTGGGTCCAGCGGCCCACAACGACAGCGAGGGACTGGATGGTGCGGAGGGGTACATCTCCTAATCTACCCTAACCATTTAACTGTTAAACTACCCCGGGGCTTTCAACAAGCGCCTCTCGCTTAAACTATTGGTTCTAACAACCCAGATTCCCGTCGCCTGTGTTGGTGTCCTTACAATTTCGGGCCTCGCCCCCCCAATTTTCTCTCCGTGCCCTCACACGGTCTCCTGGCTGGGACACGTGGCTCCCTTTGGCAGGCACGACCCTCTGCCGAATCTCCCGCTATGGCACCCCCGGGCACTACACTGCCTCCGAGCCTACCAGCTCCCTAACACCGGGGAGTGCCCCCATGGCACCTCCCCTGAAACGCACACGTGGCAGGCCGGCCTCCCGGGCCCCTTTCCGAGGGTCACCCGTGCCCACAACACTGCCCACGCGGCTAATGGCGCCCCGGGCCCCCGCACCAAGCAGGCGCACCCGTGCCCACGACTCTATCCCGGCCCCCCATGGGCCCATGGCCTACCGCGGCCGACTAGCCTGGTGCCCGGGGTACCCACTCAGCGATACTCACCTTTCGCAGCCACGCTCCCAAGCCCGTCAACAGGGCTCCTGCACCCCTCCAAATGGGTCTCGAGCCTACTTTCCCACCAACAACAAAACGACCTCCATTTTTCAATTTGACTAACCCAGCTAATTCACTTTACACTGACCCCGGGGTCCCTTGGGCGGGAGTCACTCCTCCCCCCAATCACTCATCGCACCATGCATTCCCCATTCACTCCACACACACAGACCCGCTGGCCTCACTCACTCACCAAGTACTCACCTCACAACTCTCCAACACACACACCGCTGAACTCTGCCATCCTTCTATCTGCATCCCCTAACTAACTCGTGCTCCCACGTCGTCCCTTAAACTATAGCACGTTCCTTTTAACACTACGTTGCTAAGCTACGTCCCCTCTACACATTCACAAGTCTGTCACAGTCTCCAAATAAATCATTTCATTTCCCAACCTAAATCTGGCTACAATCCCTCTAACTAATCCATTCCACGGACTCCATGAGGACTTACCCCTGCCCCATGAAGTCGGTCTAACTAAGCTAACCCTTCCCCCTAACTAGTTTCCATCCTGTGCCCAGGTAAGGGGGTCTTTCACCCCTTGCCCAGGAATCCTGTACACCCGAAAGTGAGGCTTGCTCCTTTTTTTTTCCATGCGCAGCACCTGCGCGGCAACTCAGAGCTCGCGCACTTTGCACCTGCCCGTGACGTCATGCAGCTGCACGTGTTCCTCGTCCCTCCTTGGACGGGACCATCCGGCAGAGATACCCCTCCTGCCGGATTCCAACCCCACGTGCAGCCATGACGTCACCGTGCGCATAAAAAAACAAGCCCCACGTCTCGAGGGGTTCCCCACGCGAACACATGTGCTTTGCCCGTTGGAGCTTAACACACACGATCGCGTGGAGAACCCGTCCGGTCCAAATCCATTTACCTGCCTAAACTTTGTCCGTCCGCGGGATCGGCAAATCCACCGCGTGCGTTTCCGGACCGGGACTTCACTCTCGCAAGCGAGCACGTGGTGGTCTCGTGCGTTGCACAGCACGAACCGCGTGCTCACTGCTGGGTGAACCCGGCACGGTCCACGAAATAGCTACAGCCGCTACTCGGCTTTCTCTCCTCTGTCGCCGTCTCCGTCGCCATTCCACACACGCATACCTGCGTGTCACGACGCACACAGTCCACACCATCACATTCACACGGGGAGACGCGGCTGCGTGCTCCCGCATGCCAACCGACATCTCCCTCTCATACCGCTCTCTCACACACACGGTCTCCCTGGCACACAGCGACCTTGCACACGGCCGTTCACTCACGCGTGCCTCACTACTCACACAAACCATACTACTCACACGTGGTGCTCCATTCACTCGCGCGGGGGCACTCACCCGCGGTGCCTCACCCACACACGCGAGGGCACTCAACCGCTGTGCCTCATCCACACACCGTGCCTCATCCACACACGGTTCCTCACCCACACACGCGGGGGCACTAACCCGCGGTGCCTCATCCATACAGGCCGTTTCACTCACACACACGGCCTCTTCCACACACGGTGCCCCATCCACACCCGGCGTGCTGGGAAGCACGCACTCTGGCACCATCGCCACCACACCACTCACACACGGGGTCGCTTCCACACACGGGGACGCACTCACACCTTGCACCACACACACAGGGACAACCACACTGGGGATTCGTGTCCCCACAAGGGTCTCCGGGGCCTCTATACCCCCCAAGCTCTCCGTGCACCCGTCCACAGCACTCCTCCTCTCAACCTCGCAAAGCACGACCGAACTCACCTGGTCGTGACTCGCCTCAAGGGGGCATACTCCCTCCCCTCGTTCCTGGAGGAGGCCATCCAGGTGCTCGCACCGGGTCCCAACACGCTCCGCGAGCTCAACCCCATTGTCCTCCACTACCTCCGTGTGTGCGTGCGCGTCACTTACCCCGTCTTCATCGTGTAGTCTTCCCTCTATCGTTCCCATCTCCCGTGTCTCTGCCAACTCTTCACCCTTTACCTCCCTTGTCTCAACTATTATTTCTGTTGTCGTCACCTCGTGTCTCGTCTCACACGTTTTGGTCTCCCCATTTAATTTTTCCCTTTCGGTCATCGTCACGACCCTCGCCCAACACGTTCCACGAATTATTTTTTCACCCGCCTCCACCGCGGGCCTGTCAGCCGTTGCACCCCACCCAGCTCGTTTGCTCCCACACGTGAAGTCGCCATTCCCAGCTCCCTGGTCACGGCCTTCATGCCCGCCTGCAGGCATCGGCCCATGTTCTGCGTCTCACCCCGCAGCTCTTTCATTTCTTCCCTCATTTGCTGTGTATTCGCATCCATCGTCGTTTTCACTTCATTTGTATTTGTATCCATCGTCGTTTTCACTTCATTTGTATTTGTATCCATCTTTTCGTTCATTTGTTCGTTCATGCCTTTCATTTCGTTTTTCATATTCGCCTCCATCTTTTCGATCATTTGTTTGTTCATGCCTTTCATTTCGTTTTTCATTTCATTTGTCATTGCCGCATTCATTTGTGCCAGCATGGTGAATAGCTGGGCCATGTCGGATGCACTCAAGTGAGCCGTTTCGGCAGGGGTTGGGGAAGGGTCTTGGTGGAGAGGGGGGGGGGAGGTGTCATACACCGCGGCCGCTGCCGCACCCACCTCGGGTCCTGGGTTCAGTTGGGCGAGTCCGTGTTCCTGCACAATCAACATTTCCTGCTCGGGGATTCCATCCTGGACCATGGATCCTACACATTCTACATCCATTTCTAATACCCCCGGCTCCCGCTCGCCTTGAGACGCCATCTTGCTTCTCGTGAAGGGTTAATTTGCTCGCTCGTAATTTGGAGGGAATCGGGGTCGCTTCTCTCACCCCTGGACCGATTCCCGTGAATTTCGCTGGAGACAGGAGAGCCTGTTGTCCCGCTCTCCAATACCAGTGCCGCGAGGAGGGCGATGAATTTGTATCCCACTCCTGACACCAGTGTTGCGGTTTTCGCGCCCGCCGGCGTGCTGACGGCCACGTAACTCGAATCGCGGCACGTCGCCCACCGGACGGACAATCCAGTCGTGACCCTCTCGGACTAACGCCGGGAACCAGTCACGGGTGGACCTTTCGGTCTCACCGCGATCGAGCCAATCAGCCCCCGCGTGGGATAGGGTTGCTCGCCAAATTCGAACTACCTAAGTACCCACGCGGAGGGTAGACCGGGCGATCGCACCTCGCCGCAGGTCGACTTCGGATACGGGCCACTTAAGCGACCCGTTCCGTACTATCAGAATAACCGAGCGGTGTTATCGTCGACCTCGACGGTTCGATTAATTATCGGGCGTATTCAGCCCACTACCAACCCTTTACGTGAAGCAAGATGGGGATTCAATGGAGGAAAAGACGAAGCGAAGCGGGAGAACAGTTCAACAATAAAGCACATTTATTC